>NW_022195608.1:0-600000 GCF_008641045.1 Pistacia vera
CCCCCCCCACACTTTCAGTGACAATAATAGTGGAGATCTAGCCGTGAAAGGCCAGATATTTGGCTGTGAAACGACAATCGTTTCATAGCCAAAGATCAGGACCACAGATTTGGTCGTGAAAGGCTAGATATTTGGTCATTTCATGGCCAAATATCTAGCCTTTCACGACCACATCTTTCGCTGTGAAAGGCTAGAAATGGTTGTTTCCAACCAAGGATCATAGATCCATGGCCAGAAATGGTCTTAGCAATGCACGGCCAACCAGATTTGCTGATCGTGCGCCATTCCATCGCCATCAGCGGTGGTGGTCGACGACTAGCAGTGGTGGCTAGATCCGACCACCACCCTTGGGTAATTTTTTTTAAATTCCTGAGGTATTTATATCCTAAAAACTTTGTATATAAGAATAAAATAGTCAATTAGTATTTTTGTAAATTGTTTTTAAAACAAAGGCATCATTGTCCTAAAATTTTATTAATAATGGATAAAATTGTAACAAAAATAAGATTACTAAGTAATTTTAAAATACCTAAGAAAATTGAGGTAATCCGATTACCTCCCATATTACCAATAGTAATTATTATTGGTTTTGACAGATTACCAGAATCTTATATTATTTGACAACCAAATGCGGTAATCAAGTACTATAAGATGACATTATCTTAATGATCCCCTATTACCCCCAACCAAACACACCCCAAGAGTTTGAGGCAGACCAAAGTTTTGAGCCCGACAATGCCTTGCATAGATTTGAATAAACCTGTGATTTTTACCTTTAGTAGCCCCCATTTTTTTTTTTTTTATAAGTTTAACCAAATAAAGTTACTATAAATGACACTATAGGTTCTAAATACACCCCTTATTTATTTTATATTTTCCTTTTGTTATTCTTTCTTCTAACCTCTAAAACTTATAGTCTATCATTTTAAAAACACAAAAAATAATCAGTTTTTACTCCTCCATGACACTTAAATTTTATGTTAAATCTAGATATGAATTTTCACTCCATCTTTCTTTTTTCATTACAATGATACACTTCAAATATGTTTGTTCTTCTTAAACTTGAAGTCATAAAGTATAAACTAATCCAATTTTTTTTTTTTTTTTTTTTTTTTTTAAACGCAAACTGCTTATTAAACAAATAATCTCCATTGCGGTGGAGTTTCTTAGAGAGATTAGAGTTTGAATAGAAATACATATGGTTGCACTTAACAATTGTTGGTTTGGAGAAGAATTGTAGAAAACATAAAAATTCTATTTAGTAATTAAGTAGAAAAAATCTTGAGGCTAAAGGCGAGGGATGATTACGTTATTCATTATTGGAAAAACCTCTTATTTGAGCACTCCATATTGATCCTAACAGTGGTCCCTTAAGTCTAGTGGCGGACCCAGAATTTTTGTTCGAAGGCCTCTACGGCTCTGTCATTGTTTGTCAATCAACTAGTGAAAACTTATAAAAAAACTACAAAACCTTGAGCAAATGAAATAATATAATATCAAGAAGCTAAAAAGAAATAATTCAATAACACAATATTTTTTTACTTGAATAAATTTATGAGAAACAAAACCTTAAGCAAATGTGTTGAAAATAATATCCTTTTCACAAAAAAACACAATAAAATTTTTACATGGAAAAACCTCTTCAATGTTAAGAGAGCAAAAAAAAACCCTAAATCTAAACCTTAAGCCTTAAATCTTGACTTAATTTGCTTTCAACTCAAATTTTTCTCGTACCAATTGATGTTATTAATGTCTTATAAAAATTTGTGATGAAATTGGAAGGGAAGAAGCAAGGGCTGAATGGAAAAATGAGTTGAGTTATATGCACTTTTAAAGTAATGTTTTATATAATTAAGTTCTTTAAAAAAAAAAAAATTTGCTTGCTTTTAACACTAGATTGTCATGATCAAAGTTTAATAAATGATTTAAATTGAATTATATTTTTTTTAATTATGTCATGTCATTGTCATTAATTAAGGGATGGATATGTGAAAAGAGTATGTACATTCCAAATTTATTAAAATCAGAAAGATAATGGTAATTATTAAGTAGATTATTAGTTTATAATTATATAAATTATTAATTTTTATTTCTATTAATAAGAGGTGCAAGTTACAACATGGAATCTTTTATTAATAGAGGGAATTGACGTTTGTTAGGTAATTAATTAAGTAGAGTGACGAAAGAAGAAAATGTAAGTATAGATGAAATAACAGTGAAACCAGGTCATAGAATAAAAATCACAATTAATAATGATTTATATGGTATATTATAAGGACTAAATTAGGAGAAAGAATGAAGAAAAAAAAGTCAAATTAAGAAAGACATATAGAATCCCAAAGGATAATGAGAGATTCTAGGGAAGACTTTCCCCAAAAAAAATGGTTTTTATTTATTTTTTCATTTCAATTTTTTTTTTTTTTTTTTTTTTTAATCTGAGGTCTACCCTCAAGGGGTTGGGTCCGCCCCTGTTTAAGCCTCCCAAATTGCTTCTAACCTTGCTAAGCTAAGGTTCAATCCAAGAACAGAGGAGAGGGTTAGCGTGGTTTAAGGGTTCGACAATATTATCTGTGTGATGAATAATTTCGGCATCAACAACTATCATATGTCAATGGATCTTTTGCTTATGCAAAATGAAATAGGGAGATGATTTGCATTAAAAAAAAAAAAAAAAAAAGTTCATATTAATTCCAGATAGACTAAAATTATGAAAATGGGTGTAAAAAAAAAAGCATATTTAAGTCAGAAAGGGCATTTTTGGTATTAAGAGGAGTTTAAAGAGATATTTTAAAATATAAATAGGGTGTAATGAATAATAGATGCTATTGAATTATACGGCGGCTAAAAAATGCTTTATTTTATATAATGAAAATATTGGCTCAAAACCATTATTACGAGAATCCAAACTCATTGTATTCTTTAAACATACAAGAATATTGATTGAAGATTCAAGAAGCCCAAGCCTTACAAGGAGGACAACATTCGGCCCAAGCATTCAAAGAAGCTCACAAACTTATCTAAGATGTGTTAAGGGTCCAAGACATAGCACAAGCCCTTTTTTGTAGCCCAAGCGTGGAGATCAAGTGGGGAGAAGCTTAATTGGTCCAAGCCTAAGTTGTGGATGCTATTTGATTCAATTGGTGAAAGAAAATCAAGAAAATTGCAATTAGGGGCATAGATCCTTAATTTAAGAAGTGGTTGTTCTTAGCATTAAATAGATATGGTTTGCACTTTTGTAATTACATGGTGGAGAATTGTCCCTCAATATTTTTTTTAAGATTTTGTAATACTTGTTAGGGTAATTCTCTAGTTTTGTAAAACCTATATAAAGGCTAGTCTTTCATAATATGAATTAGACAATGAATATTGCATGAATAGTATTGTCCTTAGAGAATTGTTTTTCTCTTTGAATTCATTTACCCAAGTTTCGGCCAATCTTGGTGGTGGATTGATTTTTCAAGCTAGTGGAATTCTTTTAGGCTTGAAAGATCCTTGGTTATCTATCTTGTAAGTTATTTCCATTTGGTTACCATTCGTCTCAATTTTGGGTTTGGCTTGTTTTGTTTGTGTTTGTATTCCAATTTGTGTTGTGTTTTCAAGTGGAATGAGTTTGTGTTGATTGAGAATAAATTAAAAGTGTTGTTCTAAAGTAGTCATAAGGATTGTGTGTGCTTGTAGAGTGTTGGTCGGATTTGTGTTAGGATGTTGCAAGTAAATCCTAACTTAGGTTGAGTTGAAATTGGTTGAAACAAAATGATATATGAATTGAGGTTGCATGAATTCATATCACCAAGTTTGGCGAAAATAGTTTCACTAGAGGTTCTAAGCGTTAACAAACACAATCAACCAATTCCGCAAATGTTTAATGAACTCCATTAAACAAACTTTCATTAATATTTGTGAGGATTGAATTGGAATGATTGCGCTTTTTTTTTTTTTTTTTCTTTTTGTTATTTTCTAAAATTATGTTTCCAACTTTTGTTCTTACGTCCCTTTGCACCAAAGTATATATCTTGGCACCTTTTGATTGAAAGAAATTGATAATTCTAGCAAAGAATGTTGTTGCAAATTGCTTAGGACTTTAAAGTGCTTCTTCAGCACCTTGTTAGTCTTCCAAATTTGGACAAAATATGAAAAGTCCATAGTAACCATATAAACATATATAAATTGTATGATAATATGAACATTTAAATAAGTCGTCACTGAACCTATGGTTATTATGACTTTTCATATTTTTTGTCTAAATTTTCCGTTAGAAAATAGTGTTTAGGGTAGGTGGCTGAGGAAAGTGGAAATTTGAGGAGAGGGGATTGAGGATTTTTGAAACATGTGGTGATATTTGAGAAAAGCTTAAACCTCAGGGGACTTATACTTGACAATAAGCCCTTATTTAATCATTTTTTGGTTAATTTGTGGTACAATTACTTTACTTGAATGACATGCAACTATATTTTTTTTGTTCTTATTATCATTGGGTTGATTTCATCCACCATTGAGAAATTGCTAAGTTTTAACCGTCCCAACGATTTTCAAAAGACATAAATGCCCCTTAATTAAGGTTTAATATATTAAGGGGATTTTTAATATATTGAAGGAGATTTTTTTTAATAATTTTAAGGAATATTTAATGAAAATTGTTGGATGCTTACGACTTAATGATATCTGTAAGAAGACTAAAGAAATTAATCATGTTTTCGTCTGAAAGGTGTTTTTCTTTTCTTGTTATTGTCATAGGAATAATTATTTTGTACTTCGTTTTTACTTTTTTGTGATGATTATTATCACTTTCAAGTGGTCGATGTTTGCTCTTGAGGTGCTTGATGCTTGATCACATGTAAATTTTAGGATCTAAACTTTCAATTTTATTTCCCTTATTTAATAATTTGTTTTGGTAAATTTTGTGGTACAATTATTGTACTTTAAATAGACATGCAACAATATTTTTTGTTCTTATTATCATAGAATTAATTACATCAGCCCCCTAAGATTTTTATATCTAATTAGTGATATAATGATTTTTAAAAATTATTAAATATTCCCTATTTAGGATTTTGTATATATAGTTGTAGGGGTTCTAATAGTTTAAGTGAGTTTTTTTCTTATATATATTTTTAAAGGGGTTTTTGGTAATTTTAGGGGATATCCCAACAATTTTCAAAAATTGTTGGGATGCTTGAGAGAACTTAGCAATTCTTTCATGAAATTAACCCTCTTTTCGTATGAATAGTTATTTTGTATCAATTTATTTTTTATCTTTGTGAATAATATCTCTTTTAAGCGATGTCAATAAACCCTAAAGATGATATTTGTTTTTGTGTTGCTTGAAGCTTGATATAAGTCAATTATAACATCTCCAGTCCAACTAAGTAAATATTATCCCATTTAGGCTCACACTTGACACAAAATTTGGTTTGGCTTACGTAAGCGTCCTTCGCTCAAAACATGTCTACTCAATTATGAGGACCAAGACTTATTAACTATCACAAGCTCTGGTTCACAAGTAATATAGAATGTATTAAAACTTCCATCTTAAGAACCACACTTCGCTGTGTGCTCATCATATTGCACCATCAGGTCATGAGCTCACTTGATACCAATATAAAGTCAATTATAACATTTGGGATCCAATTAAGTAAGAATTGTCTATTTTACTCTCACAAATTTTAGGCTTCAAATAAGCATTTTCACCAAAAACGCATTTATTATGGAAATGCCTTATAAACCAAACCCAGACTCCATTCGTGAGCATTGTGGCATGTGGCACTTGATCTCGTATGAATTTAGGCTTTAAATATCAATTTTATTTCTCTCACTAGGTAGTAAAATTATAGTAGAATTATTGTACTTTGGATGGACAAGCATTATATTTTTGTTATTATCTATGAATAATTATTTTTGTAGCAAAAGTTCTACTTTTTGTGATGGTTATCTCTTTTTAAGTGGTTCATCCATAAATAAGATATTGCTTCTTGTGGTGCTCGGGACAGATCATTTTTTTTTTTTTTAGTACATCTGTAGCAGAATTATTGTAGTTTGAATACACAATTACTTTCGTGATGGTTATCTCTTTCAAGTGGTCTTGTGGTGCTCGAAACTTGATTCCTATGTCTTAATCATTTTTTTTTTTTAGTACTCTTGCATTAGAATTATTGTACTTTGGACAGACGTGCATACAACAATCACTTTTTGTTTTATTGTTATGAATATTTATTATCTTTTTCAAGTGGTCACTCCTTATAGAAGATGCTTGTTCTTTGGTGTTGGAAGTTGCTCTATGTTTAGTTTAAGTTCAAACTTGCAATTGTATTTTTCTGCATGCGACACTTTTTTATTGTAACTGGTCCCGCCATAAAAAAAAACAATAACAATAAAAAAAGTATGTTGTTGGGGTGGTTGAAGCTTGATCTCATGTGAATTAGAAGACTTCAAACTCCCAAATGAGCTCTTATTATTTTATTTCAGTAAATTTTCTCGTAAATCATTTTACTTTGATTGGACGTACAACAACAATATTTTATGTTCTTCATGTATGAGATGTTACAAATTCAATAAAATAATAAATGTTATATTTATTGCGTTGTTTAATTTTTTTACAATTATAAATTATGTTGGATTTATTACTTTTTATCAAACAATACATCAAGGGGTAAAAAATGGAGCATACACCCCACTCCTTAGAATTAAATAGGGCGGCTACTTGAAAACCTCAGTAAAGTGAAAAGGTGATAAAAGGGTTAGTTTGAACTTTGAAGTCAAAGGGAGAGGTGGAAGTCTTACTAACTGAAGAAACTTTGAATTGAGAGTCTTTTTTATTTATTTATTTATTTATTCATAGGCTTCTGTTCGCACTTTAAATAAAAGAGTCTTCATGGTGTGAACTGAGTATTAGGGTATATTTTATTCTTTGTTTTCCATATTCCTTGTCACCTAATGAAGAATCTATTTCAGCATCTTAAATTTAAGTCATGGTATTCGTATGAAAAGACTATATTTAGAATTTTGATGTAAAAGAAATACGTTTTCAAGTCAATAAACTAAAACTAGTGGAATTAATGATAATATCACTTACCTAGCTAGGTATATCTTATTAATTACGTCCATGTTCTTATATTTTAAAAGTATCAAAAAACAAATCTTTATCTTGAATATTGTTCACAATAATTAAATACCAAAAATTCTATTATATGATTTGATTATGAACACAACCTTGAAAATAAATTACAAGAAACTTGTATAACATAACCTACCCCAGAACCAGAAGCATAACTTCAGATGATTTTGTAAGTCTAGGGTAGGGCCTGGTAGCCATCATAGGATTAACATAACTCTACCCCAGAAGCATTAATTATGTAAGACTTACAGCAAAATTACAATAGACTTAATATATTGAATAAAGAAATTCTATATGAAAAGCGTATTTAATTATTTATCAAATAATAAAGAATTAGGATGGATAGAAGAAGCATGTTACATGAAGGTACCACGAGCTTCTTGCATACATTACATTCACACAGGACTTGATCTTCATTGCATATAATTAAAACTTTTTCATACATTCCACGTTTTTAGTCAAAGTCATAGTTGATAACAAAAAAATAAACTTTTATGTGGTCGGTAATGGTAGTTGTTGTGTACCTTGTGTTGGAATATTTATACATCACATGAGAAAAGCCAATGCTGTAACAAAGTTTGAAATCAGTGACCACTTAGAATTGCTTGGCCAATATTCACGTATTTGACTTGAATGGCTGCTCTTCTTCCTTGCAATTTCAAGATTCCCATTTTTGTGAAACATAAGGGACCCATTGATTACCCATTTTTGTTGTTGCTCCATATCTTTATTGTCTTTTGCTTTTCTCCTTTCTTCACCACTCATTTCTGTTCGGTGGCTGGCTCCACTGCTAGCAACAAATGACTCATTTCTGAATACATATTCTCTTTTATACCTCGCGTTTTTTTGAGATCACCACAAGTGTGCATGTATTCATTATCAAGAATTATGTTTATACAAATTATTTTCTACAATATGATATAGTAACCTTAATTTATTCTAATTTGTTAAATTATTTTTATTTTTTAATTATATTAAAACACGTCAACTTTATGGATGAAGTGTTTGTATATATAATATTCTCTAAACACGTTGACAAATGATGTTTGATCCATGTGTTTGTTTTATTTTTTAAGTAGTAATTAATGGATAAGATAATGGATATATGCATACAGATGTTATCAAATTCGCAAAAAAAATATTTATAATTGTATAGATTGAACACTCATTTTTGTTCAGAAAATTACTACTATTTCGTGTTATATGTTACCTGTATTTAGTTTCACGTGAAACATATTCATTGTAACTAGTTTATCATCTCTCCATTATTCATGTGTTGATCAGGGTACAAAATTTGTAGCCCGATTTCATTTTATGTAATACCAATAATTAATCTCATTTGATCACTAATTAATATACAATAAAAAAAAAATACATTTTGGTGTCTGAGAGTTCTATAAATATAATACTTATATATAAGTAGATTATTGTGAAAATCAGTTAAATATATAATTTATTATAACTTTACAAAAGAAATTTAGATTCTCGTTTAATTGCAAAGCTGACCGGTATAAATTATACCTATAACATTAACCTTGTTGCATAATCGTAAGAATTTTGTGAAAATCGGTAAATATATACTTATAACATTAAACTTGTTGTATAAAATATGACTTAATAGTATAAACATATTACACCATATTAATAACGTGATTATAAGTTTAACATTTCATATCATATTATTAAACTTATTTCCTTTCGTCTGTATGCAATACAGTTGTATTTGTTTTGTTTTTATCTTTTTTAACAACAAAACATGACCCACCTCTTATTTTATTATATTATAAAACTAATATCCATTTAGCAGATAACACGCCGTGAACATGATTAACCTAAATATGTTTTTTCAAACTGTTTCTCGTTTCTATATTTTGTCTCAACAAACATAAAAGAATTCGGATCTAGAAAATTAATTTATTTCATACTAAGTTTTCTCGTACCTAGGGCTGAAATTTGTTATTGATTGTTTTTTGTCATGCTTGATTCTGTTAATTTTATGCCTGATGTTGCTTGTCTTTGCCGAGTACAAATGTGAAATTAAGAAAATTGGATGTAAACAAAAAATGTAATTAAGTTTGAATAGGGGAGAAATAGGTATAAACAATAAATAAATAAAATATATATATATATATATATATAAGCTTAGAGGGGTATTTTCGGTATTAATTGGGGGTTTAAGAGATTTTTTTCTCTAAATATAAAATAGGTCTAGCTAACAATGGAGGATAACCGTAAATTGGATTTGGGGTTAAAAATCACTTCTCTTAATTGAATTCTTTTATTAATCTATTTTCTAAAACCTAAGATAAATGTTACAAAGTTTATCTTATGATTTTATCAATATTTTAATATTGTTTGAGCTTAATCCCGTATTTTATTAATTTTTACTGTATAAAAGCATTTCAACTCATCAAAACCCTTATTTCTATCATTTATATATTTCTTATTATGTTAATTTGATGAGAGATAATTCTTTTAAATGTTTTTTCCAGCAAATTATCTGCTCTTATAAATATTTTAAATCTCTTTATTTTATTTATCTTTTATCAAATGATTTAAATCCTATTCTTTTATTTACCGTAAGTATTATGTATGTATCCTATCTTCTAGCTAGGCAGATGCATGAGTATTTTTTCTTTCTTTCTTGATGATATTAACGCCGTCTCCTTCCTTTTATTTTTAATATTTTCGAAATTCTTTTAAAATCTTTATTTTCTAATGAACTTAGACTTCCTTTAGTGTTTTATTATTTATTTTATTTTTTCAAAGAATTTCAGTTTTATATATTTTCTCCGCAAATTTATTTTATGAATCCTCTTTCATTCATATCATTGTAGCTTAGATCATCCATTCAGCCAAATTACCGTCATCTCCATCCCAGTATATAAAGAAGTTGAGATCAGAGGAGAAGTTGCACACTAACATAGCATTCACGTCCATCGCTACTCATCTCTCCATCATCACACGGCTCTGCTTTCTAAAACGGGTTTGAAATTCCGTGGAGACGAAGGGATGATTATGGAATTTCAAAGAGCGAAATCATGTTTAGTCCCAGCCATCACGAATATACATCATATATAATTCATATCATCCCCCTAGACATATACAACTCAGATTTGTTCAAAGTTCTAACCTTTTTCTGCTTTAATCTCATCTAATCTGTATGCATTTCATAATACATTTTCCCAACGCAAAAGAAATACTTTTAAGCATTAAAATCTCATCTCATAGGCTTGTTCTTTTGGTTTATGCACTTAGTCACGGAATAATCCAGTTTTGATTTTATTTGTTGATTTCGATTGTTGTTTTGGGAGTTATTTTGTTTTTTTTATGTTTCTTATATGCCCTGGCCATGCTTTAGAACGTTTAAACAATTTTTCCAAAGTTGATTATAAGCCAAAATCGCAAAAACCCGTAAATCCTAACCGTTGTATTCATGTTTTAAAACAAATATTGCGTCTGGCTATTTGGGTGACCTTTCTACCATTTAACGAAACGATAATATATATGTTCTAGATGAATATAGAAAACTCATTGTTTGAACATAATTGGTATAGCTTGGAAGGAATAGAAATCCCGAGTGAAGAGAGAGCGATGCTTGCCTTTCACTCCTCTAGGGTTAATTAAGAACAATGGAAGACAATGGCAGCATCCCGGGGAATGAAATAAGCTCAAGTATGCAATGTTTTGTTAAAAACAAAAATATTAAACTTATTTCATAAGTGTATTTATCTGTAGAATGTTGCAAAGCAAATAAGACAAATCGTTCACAATTAATGATTTTTTTCCACGATAGGTCAGGTTTCAGTTGCAAAAAACAGAGAACAGATCGGTGTGTGCTAAATTGATAGTAGATAGTATTGAAACTATACATAATAACTATATGAAAGTTTGTATAATCGAGTTCATTAAACTTTTGCAATGGGTTTGATAGCGTTTGTTATTGCTTGGAGGAATAGACAATCGACATCAAAACAATATCACCATGGATTTTTACGTGTTCGGCTAAAAACCATTTTAGCTTACATTCATGGGATCAAGTCCAACTCAATCAAATCCAATAGCATCAAACAAAAATATCAATACAAAATAAAAATTAAATACATCAAAGAGTAAACAACTTCTTGTTTACAAATTTAACTTCACCCTTTTGATTTAACAATCAATAAACAAATGATAGTCAAATAAACAATCAATAAACAATTTAATGGAAAATGACTAAGTGAAATATGCTCTGGAAAATTTCAGAGTGCAAAATACTCAAGTTAAAAAAATGCAAGGAAGAACATGATGAACATATATAATCCAGGGCCGTCTCAAGAACATTTGTGACCCTAAGCAAGAGTTACTTTGGGGGCCTTCTAATAATATAAGCATATATTAAAAAAATTATTTCAAATTTATTTTTCTTGTCTTTTGAGATGCAAAATCACTAGGAGAGGTGGATGACGACCGATGAGTTAACAGGGTCAGGTTGGTGGGGGGGTTTTGGAGATCAGATGCTAAAGAAGCGATGGGTGGTGAAATGAGTGATTTCCAATGCCAAATTGATCGGAAAAGGCTTGAGAAATCACGGCCCAAAAGGTATCAGCGATTGGCGGAGTAAACAGATGAGGTATGATAGAGGTTTTGGTGAGAGGGCTGAGGGGAGGAAGATGGTGGTGTCAGGGAAGGCCAACAACATCGAGTACATGCTGGAAATGGTTGTCACGTGCGATGGAGTTGGGTTGCGAGATTCGTTTAAAATTGGTCAAATCGAGGGCTATCAAGGCTAAGAAAACACTTGGGAAATGATAAAGTGATGATTCCGATCGATTTTCTCACCAAAATTGACCGGAATCAACTCTAAATGGCCAATGGCGAAAGAGGGGTGGAGATGATTTATGTGAATATCGAATTTTAGGATTGAATTGGGGGTGAGTAATTTGAGACATGTAAATGACCATTTTAGCTTTTCATTGTTAAAAGAAATTCAATGTGTTAATTTAGGGGTGTAAATTGCAATATATAAAACTAGAGGTACAAACTTGTTATTTCGTTAAACTTTGGGTGGGAATATATGTAAAAAGTTTATAACAAAATTGGGCCTTTTTGGAAATTTTTTTTTTGGGGGGGGGGGGGGGGGGGGGGGGATTATTTTCATTTTTGTAATACATTCATAAAAAAATGGGCCCTTTTTACCAAGCCCTAGGCAAGTGCCTTACCTGCCTACCCCTCGAGGCGACCCTAACATAATCCTTGCTTAACCAATGTCATCAATTCATGTAGCAGACAAACCCTACCAACCTTTGTTGGACCACGATCACATTCTAACAACCTTGCTAGACCACTTTAGGACAAATAGACAAACACTTGTAAAGTGATTTTTCACGCAAGTTTCATGAACAGAATTATCTTAACAAGCAAGATAAAAACGTCACCTGTATTGTGAGAATAGATCAAGAAAATGTTATTTGCAATATGTCAAGGTCAAGGGAATGTGCACACATATTTGCAATATGTTGAAACATGTGTAAACTACAGGCATGATTATTCTTAAAAACTTAATGTGCAAACATCATAATAAATGGCTACACATAACTTCATAAATTGACAAAAACTCTTACACTATAATTTGTAATATTTTCCTAAATGAAACGGAAAGGAGAGAAAACCCGATGGTTGGACGTATAGTCATGGTCCATTGCCAACTGATGTTCTATGTCAAGCCTCAAATTCAAGTAATGATGTTCAACAAGTATGGGAGGAGTTGGCTAATTTGAAGGTGGCTCAATATCTTACCTTCATATAAAAGGCTTTTACAATGGTATAAAACAGTCATATAAACTAAAACAAATTAAAAATCAGTTGGCAATGTTAGAAGAATGCATAAGAGATGAGACACTACAAGCACCCTCAAAATTAGAAGATGATACACACTTGGTTGGAAAGTGGTGTTGATAGGCTATGGATGTGGAATAGTTTTTGGAATGATCATAGGACATCTTGTTTCTCAACAGGAAAGCCTCAATGGCTTTTAAAGATCATTGAAGGAGGACACTGTAATGCCCCACTCGAGGTACGTAGCTAATGTTTCTTAGTTTACTCTTATTGGAATTGGAATATTGTTATTATGGTTTGGTAGGCCCTTGGTTGAATGGATGTATTGGTTTGGTTGAGTGGTTGCCCTGAAATTGTAGAGACTTGATGGAATTTTGGGGTTACAGTCTTCGCTGGGACGAAGAAGAATCGTCGCCGCGACGATGAGGCCCTGTAACCCACGGTGTAGGTTCTGTGAAGTTTCGCCGGTGCGAAGAAATAGTCTTCGCCGCGGCAACGAGCCTAACAAAAAGTTGTATAAAGTTTCTAGAGAATTCTTCTTTTGGGGCACAATGACCATTCTACCCCTAATTAACAGGAAAAGTGAAGAGTGAAATGCAAGGAAATTGCATGGAGAATAGTTTATTTGGGGGTGCATTTGTAAAGAATTAAAAGGACAAAATGGAATTCTTAAGAAAGAGTAAGGGTAAAATGGAAAAGAATGGAGAAAATATGGGATGATAAGGGTTTAACTTTAGAAACCCATTCATTCATCTTCTTCTCCACCGCCATTCTCCTTTCCTACTTCCTCTCAATTCCTTTTTCATTTGTTCAAGGATTTTTAAAGGGTTTTTGGAGTGATTGGAGTAGAAAATCAAGCTAAGTCATCCTAAGGTAAGGATTCTTGCTTTGGATGTGAGGTTTTGTGTAAATTTGTATATTAAAGTTGTATGGTTTTATTGTTTAAAGGGTAGAGAAAAGTCAAGCAAGCAAAGGAAAAGGAAAATACTAGTGAGAGTTCTTCATCACAAGGTAAGTAAATCCCAACCCAAGTTGAGATTTGGGAATTCTTTTGAGTAGAGATTTAGTAGAAATGATGTATGTATTTGAGAAATTGGGTAGAGATATATGTCTACTCGTTGAGAAATTAAATTTAGATAAGTATTCATATTGAGTTTGTTGGATACTTTTCCTTTATAAGAGGTGTGAATGTGTGATGAGTTAAGATGAAGTTAGATGAGTTTGAGTATATATTTTGGGAGTGTTCTTCTATGGAAGGGATTATGCCCATGGAAGGGAGTTTACTTCCAATTTTGGATGGTTAAAAAAAGAAATAGAGTTGTAGTTAGAGAAGAGTTTGTTATGCAAATGAGTTGTTTGATGAAATGTCTAAGAGAAGCATGAGAATGAGTTATGAACCTTAATTATTGCAACATTGCATATTGGCATTTCCTAAGTGCATTAATGAGCATGAACCATCCATATGCATTAATTGTGCATTGTGAAATAACTTGAGAAAGAGTAGAAAATTACTCTAAGAGTTAAGCTACATTATGATGAGTAGCTAGAGAAAGAGTAGAGATCTTGTGCACAAGCTACTCTAAGAGCTAAAGAAGATAATAGAATAAGTTGTGCGATAGGGAACCCGTGAGTGATGAGTAGAGTCACGAGAGTGGGTGCTTTGTGATCCCCAGCCGTGCCTCCGGTAAGATGGGGTCGTGACCGTCACGTAGAGTGGAACACGAGATTCCAGCCGTGCCTTCGGTAAGAAAGGGCCATGACATTCAAGAGATATAGAGAAAGAATGTACACTCACATGGCCAAGGGTTCCGAATCTATGCATGATCAAATCCGATCGGTAGAGAAACGAGTAGAAGTCACGTAGAGTGGTAGCGCCCAGCCGTGTCTCCGGTCAGATGAGGCCATGACATTCCAATGAGTAAGAATGAGAAACAAGGAAAGAGAAAGAACAGAAAGAGAAAAAGAGTAAAGTCACGAAGAGCGGGTTAAGTTCCCGGCCGTGCCTCCGGTAAAATGAGGCCGTGACATACACCAGAGGGTGTATAGCAAAGAATATCATAAACAGAAACAGAAAGAGAACAGAAATGAGAAAAGAATAGTATAAGGAAAGAATTACGAGATAGTGTTACGGGGATAGACAAGTAGATGATTTATTTACTGAGCATTAGTTGTGCTCACCCCGTTGTTTCTATGTTTTTGCAGGTTCCAGGTGAGTACGCAGTCGGATGGACGTCAACGGGCGAGGGAAAGTAGTTGCACTATCCACCACACTTTTGAGAACTTTTGTAAATGATACTGGCTTTATGTAAAGAATATGTATATTAAATAAAAGAAAATTTTTGGGCCCAACTAGTTTGATTCATGTATTGTATTTTTATTGTATGTGTTTTTATGAATATAGTAGTATAAAGCAGTTATTACAGACACCGTCAAAAGGGGAGAAGGCCAAACAAGAGACATTGTGGAAGAAAAGAATAGTTCTTACAAGTTCTCCGGTGTAAGTATTTTTTTCAAAATTGTAGAGGAATTTTTGTTATCATTAAAAGCAAACTTTGTTATAGCGTTGTATCAAATAGTTTTGAAATTTAATTCAACTACTCTATTGCGAAACTCTCCATTTTGCGGACTTCCAAGGATTTGATTCCGTGGAATTGAAGAAATTGGGAGAGATTGTTAACTTGGTATATGATGAGCCCTGTCCAGTTTCCTGCAATTTGGCGAAGTAAAATTAACTTGGTAGTTTCTGCATTTTGGTTTGAGATAATTGGAATATTATATTTGGAAATTAAATTTTTGGAGTAGTTCATTGGGTAATTTTACACAAATTAAATTAGCAATTTTCTTTTTATTAACTTAATTGTTTACTTCAAGTAAAATTACTATAAAGGAATTAGATTTTAACAAATAAAATCCTGGTCATTCACCAACTAACCATAAATCATAAATGTCCTCATCTACAAACAACTAACATTGCAGTCAATTAACGTTAATTATGCACTTATGAGTTAATCTATCGGCTGATGTAACTGTTAGCTGACAGCCAAGGTGGTTATCAGTTTAACATGGATTCTACGCCACCAAATTGAAATTGCCAGTCTTCTTTCCACGAGAAAATAATAGTCCGTCCACCACAGGAATTCTATGACATAATAATATAATATTATTCCTTTCAGGATCTCGATTGATTTGTTGATGGAATTACACTTGAAATTCCTCGGAAGCCACAATGAAGAGTCCATATTCTTTATGTGTGGAAAATTTAAATTTCTTGGAAAATACAAAAAGACTAAATAATTTAATTTCTTTTCCACATACATGAAGACAAAATTTTTATTATTATTATGCAATAAACCTAGATAAATATATATTAGTTTTTTCTTATAAGAAATGACTTCAATAATTTATATTTTTTCATTTTGTCTTTGATTGACAAAAAGAGAACTTGAATTATTAAAAATTTATTTTCATATAAAAATGTTGATTATATTTTAATTAATTGATATTATCATTAGTATTTTCATGTGAACTAGTTGATGATAACATTTTTTCCACTTAACTTTATGTTGGTCTAGTCGTCTGAGCCTCTATAGAACAAATGAAGTCCTGCATATGTAATGAAGTAATTGATTTTCTAAAATTAAATTAAAGAAAAAAAAAAAAGCAAAGGTTAGTGTTTATGCGTTGTAACCAGAATTCAACAAGACTTGTCCAGTGTCTCAGTTCGAAGAAAAGGATATCCGAAGGCTAAGAACGAAAAAATGTTTAAATAAGAATTCTAAGTCAACATATTTAATTGTCAAAATTCAAAAGGTAAAGCCAGTAGGCGGCTTAACTAGTATGTCTATGCTCATACCTTATCAAAAATATATATGCATATAATTAATACATAAAACTTAATTAATTTACAAATAGCTTAACTAATATTATCTCACGTCAACTTATAGTTTACAATTATTGGTTGTTTCAATATGTTAATAACACAAAAAATAAATAAATAAATTTACTTATTTCCATGCACAATATATGCTAAATGATAAAATTAAAAAAAAAAAAAAATTCGCATACAAAATTTTTAACGCATCAAAATATTAAATTTTTTGTCATCCAATTCATATATAAAAAATTACTTCAATAGCATACAAAATCAAATTATTAGATTATATAGTTAATTTCTATGTGGATATAGATTTATCTACTGCTTTGTTGCTACATAATAATAATAAATCAATAACACTATTATCAGCCATAATTTTGTCAAAAATCTTCAGTAAAGCATTTTGATATTGCCGGCACAAATATATAATTATTAATTATTATGAAAAATCGTTTTCAACCAAAAGAGCTACCTCCTCAAGAGGCAAAAATTTTTTTGGCCCACTTTGAAGAAAATAAATCGCCAATGTGGTCCAGCACTGGGTTAAGAAGTAGCGATTCATTCTCTCAGTGGAGGTCTCTTTTTCGCACATAACAGTAAACGATTGGGCCCATTCTCTCAAAAACATCAACAAAAAAAATGGAAATTTAAAATGAAATACCTTGGGATTTGAAGTAAAAATTAATTAATAAATTAAACCATAGGTTTGTCAAAGAGGAGGACTGGAATGGGTTTTGTTTTGAAGCTTCACACAAAAGAGAAAGAGATGGAAGATGGTGGTTAAGTCAAGCAGCCGTGTATAGTATGAACAACAAAAGTAAAATATGAAAGAATGGAAACCCCACATAATGTGAAGCATGCACTTGAATAGTCAATAGTCTTTATGTTCATATTTCTGTAATAACATAGCAATTTCTCTTTACTTCCAAACACCTTTCCTCGTCTTATTCCACCACAATAACGTGGCACTATCAAATCTAACTTTTTCTATATAAACCCCCCCACCCTTCTCTTTCTTTTATTACTACCATTACCATTACCATATACAAATAAAAAATATCACTTCCCTTTCTCTTATTCTTCATTCTAAAACTCAATACCATCTTTCTTTCAATGGATCATCTCCCCAAATGCAAAGCAAATTATGTCCCTCTTACCCCTTTGAATTTCTTGAACAGAGCCGCTTCCGCTTATGCCAACCGTACCTCTGTTATTTATGAGAGAACACGTTTCACTTGGAAACAAACGCATGAACGTTGTCTCCGACTAGCTTCTTCTCTTCGCTCTCTCAACATTGTCAAAAACAGTGTTGTAAGTTTCTATCTACGTTTATGTTCTTCTGTTTAATAGTTTTATTTTTAGTTGAGTGAGAATACTGAAACGTTTGCTATATATTTATGCAGGTGTCGGTTCTGGCTCCGAACATTCCTGCCATGTACGAGATGCACTTTGCCGTGCCTATGGCTGGAGCTGTTCTCAACACCATCAACACAAGGCTGAACGCTAAGAACATAGCCTCAATTCTCCGTCACTCGGAGGCGAAAGTCTTCTTTGTAGACTGCCAATTTGTGTCATTGGCGAGCGAGGCTATGAGATTACTGATAGGTGACTCCCAGGAGTCCACATTCGTTGCAGCTGAATCATCAATTCCTTTGGTGATCGTCATAGACGACATAGACTCGCCCACCGGCGTCCGTCTTGGTGAGTTGGAGTATGAACAACTGATCCTGAAGGGAAATCCAATGTTTGTCCCAGATGAAATCCTAGATGAATGGGACCCAATCACGTTGAATTATACATCCGGAACAACATCGGAGCCTAAAGGAGTTGTTTACAGCCATAGAGGAGCTTATTTGAGTACTCTGAGCTTAATTTTGGGGTGGGAAATGGGGAGTGAGCCGGTTTATCTCTGGTCTCTCCCCATGTTCCACTGTAATGGCTGGACCTTCACGTGGGGCATCGCCGCACGCGGTGGGACCAACGTTTGCCTCCGCAACACGACGGCGTACGATATGTACCGCAACATTTCACTCCACAAAGTCACTCATATGTGCTGCGCACCCATCATTTTCAACATTCTCCTCGAGGCCAAACCGCACGAGCGCCAGAAAATCGTTTCTACAGTACAAACACTCACTGGAGGCGCACCCCCACCGGCCTCACTCTTAGAAAAAATGGAACACCTCGGTTTCCACGTGACTCACGCTTATGGGCTCACGGAAGCCACTGGTCCGGCACTGGTTTGCGAGTGGCAATCCGAGTGGAACCAGTTGCCGCGCCACGAACAGGCAAAAATCAAGGCACGTCAAGGGATCAGCATACTGACACTGGCGGATGCGGACGTCAAAAACATGAACACGATGAGAAGCGTCCCGCGTGATGGGAAAACGATGGGGGAAATAGTTTTAAGAGGAAGCAGTATAATGAAAGGTTACTTTAAAGACGAAAAGGCGACTTCGAAAGCGTTCGATAATGGATGGTTTAAGACTGGAGATGTTGGGGTTATTCATCCTGATGGGTACATGGAAATAAAAGATCGATCAAAGGATGTGATAATCTCAGGAGGAGAAAATATAAGCAGTGTTGAAGTTGAAAATGTATTATACAGACATCCAAAAGTGTTAGAGGCGGCAGTGGTGGCAATGCCACATAAACGTTGGGGGGAGAGTCCATGTGCTTTTATTGTGGCAAAAAACAACGGTTCAGATGAGGACGTTAGAGAAGTAGATATCATTGCTCATTGCCGTAAAAATTTATCACATTTTATGGTACCCAAGAAGGTTGAGTTCTTGCCGGAATTGCCTAGAAATCCAACTGGGAAGGTTTTAAAGGAAAAATTAAGGGCAATTGCTATCAACTTTGTTGTCAGTAAAGTGACCAGTGGTGAGATTTCTTACGATGCTCAGCCTCCACAGATCCTTGCTTTATCTCGGCTTTGAATACTAGTGTTGTTTAATTCTAAATAAAATAAACATGTATATACACGTTATTAATTACTTGTCATCGGCTTATAATATAATATTTTATTATATATTGAGTTTGTTTTTATTCCCATCAAATTAATTAATGCCAAGTGAACTTTTATTTAGTACATAATTATAAGTCAATTGGATAACAAAAATTAAATTCCGAACAAGTTGATATATATATGCCTTTGATTCCTTCTACTACAATATATTTGTGTATAAGATTATTTTCCTCTAACCCTCATTTATTAAGTGAATAAATTAATTGGTTGTTGATATAATACCCATGAAATATTTTTATGTATGACTTCATATTAGCACCTGGTCGACCGTTTGTCAACATATGTAGGCTTAGTTCGGGATTACAATAGTAGTTTGTCCCAGAATCACTTATAGCCTACTTTTTAAATAATTAACTTTAAAAATACTCTATTAGGATACTTTAAAAGCACTTTCTTTTCTTTTTTTGGAGATGATATATTAATAATGTAAAAAAACTAAAATAATTAGTTTTTGAATTAGTTTTTTTTTCCTATTATTAAAATTAATTACATAAATAAAAGAGTTTTAAATTTAAATAATAATAATAATGATAAAAAACTAGCCAACGATGGCCAGTTGCCATCATCGACAAACCTACTAGTGGCGAGTGGGTGTACATCACCGACACCATTGAGATCATCGACTAACGATCTACACAATAGTGACAATGATTGGTCGAAATCCAACGGTTTTATGCCGCAGCAAGCCGAAAAAGTTTGGCCAAAACGACTCAGTATAGACTCACGAAGGAGAGATGTTCTAGTCTTAAAAACAGCAGCTAATCTATGTACCAAAAGCCTTCCTATTTAAGATATTTAAATTATTTCAAAAAGTAGAATTCCCTTTCACAGTCCACATTGATTGCCCTGATTAATATGCATGCCCATAAATTGGAATTCATATAGTATATAAGGATAGAAATAGAATACGTAATATTATAAATGTATTAATTACAAATTTGAATAAAATATATATTGATTTGTTGCTTTGGTGACTTACAGCTGTATTAATAAAAAATTACACAACTCAGCTTGTATATGAATAACGTGCAACTATTGTATTATATAATTAATATAATAAAATATTATATGAGTTACACGTACTGTACTATGTTGAAAATTTTAAATTTGCTCATTTATCTTAATTGTTCATTTATATCATTAATCATATATTTCAATGAATCTAAAATAAATATTTATTTATTGAAAATGTTGCAAAAAGCATATCGTCGCTCAAACAAGTGTACGGTGTCTATTATAAAAATAACAAATACCATTTGATGGGAAAAGTGGGAACCTAGAAAAAAAAACTTTCAAGAGCATGTGCTCAAAAGTTGATTTTAAAGGTAGCAACACCAACCTATGAAGAAGCTATTAGAGTTGGTATTATATATGCGTAGGCAATGTCATTTGAGCGCGACATATTCCCCAGAATTATTACCTAAAATTGTAGAAAGTAGTGTTGGTAAAATTATTTGAATTGAATTCAAAGTTAGTTAGATAATAAAATGAAAACGCAGAGAATCAGAGCAGCAGTAAAGATAGTGTACAGTGGATGCCTGCTCAAAATAGGCCATACAATTAAAATATCACGTGGAAATGGCCCCATTATTGTCTCTAATAATTATATGGGAGGCACCATTTAATCTAAAACGAAAATTTACAATTGTCTCCATGCCAAATTCTCATTACGTGTCTTAATCTAAATGGGCTTAGTTTCATTGTGTTCTTCTGCGATGAAATTATTTGATGTTTGTCCGCTTCTGAATTTATTGTCGTTCTCATCCATGAATCATAATATCAATAACAATTTAACTCTTAAATAGTTTTTTTAAGTTATTGTATAAAATTCCATTAAGTTATGTATTTTACGTGTTCTATCTGTCTTCAAATATTTATGAAAAATATTTATTTAAGTTAGTTGAATTTTCTTGACTATTCAACTTGAGTCAATATGATTTATAATTATTTTCTTAGTATTTGTACAAAGAATAAAAGAAACCAGATAGCGTATATTCCCTGAATAATTGATATGAATTGGACATTATGATTCACGAATACTGAAAATAATTATAAAGTTAGTTCCTGTAATTCTCAAAAGATATATGTATTTGATGAGTGCACGTAAATCTTTTAGTAATACGTCTCTTCATGTGTTTTCAATTGAGTATGACTTGGATTTGTCTAGTAATTTAAAAGGTGAAGAAGACACATCCCCATAACGTGGTTTTCTTTAGAAACTAAAATAATTTTGACAATGTTTATTGCATTTTAATTTTATCTTAGGCTACCCGCCTACCCATATTTTACTTCAAATAATTGTGCGTAATATTGTTAGATCTCATGATTGAGAAATTGAGATCTGTATCTTATTAAATATTAGGCCACTTTCACTTTTCCACTTAAAGATGATCCCAACCCTTTTTTTTTTTCTTTTTTTTTTTTTAATTTCTATATTTGGACTTCATATTCATACTACCCATGTGTAATGTGTTGCCCATTTAATTGCACATTTTTTATTTTTATCACATTGCTTCTAATTGTTCCAATTATGGTATCAAAAGTCAAAACAAAGTTTCAATAGTCTTTTTTCATTTTTTTTTTCCTTCTAATTTTCCCAATTATGGTATCAAAAGTCAAAACAAAGTTTCAATAGTCCATGTGTTTTTTCATTTTTTCCCCCCCTTGTGATTATCATAGAGTACCCTTAAAGTTTCCAAATTTGTTATTCATGATAAGTTTTGCACCTTTTTATCAAAGACTACTCTCAAAGTTTGAAATTGTACTATAGATACCCCTTTGCTTTATCAAATAGATCCTCAAAGTTTAAAAATTTTATCATAAATACTCCTTTGCGCTATACCTGCCACATTGTCATTAGTTTTGCAAAACACTTTCTTCTAAGACCAAAGTTATCATTTCACCCTAACACTTTCTTATTAGACCAAAGTTACCATTTCACTCATCTAGCACAAACAACATAATGGAGGTAAGGCAAAAGGGTATCCATGATACAGTTTCAAACTTTAAGGGTAGTCTGTAAAAATAAAATAAAAAAGTGTGAGAGTTGTCATTGAATAATAAATTTATAAATCTAGATAATGGTCATGATATTCTCATTAAACACTCCCTTACGAACTTACAAAACACCCCCTAATAGAGGTGTTATTAAAACTTTAACAAAATTGATGAATTTAATACTAAACGATCTTATAAAGAAGAAAATGAAATAAACCCATAATTCTATTTGCTTTAGTCTATTTGCTTTAGTGAGGTAGCCAAATTTAGATTTTACTATTGAGAATTTTCAAAGAACAAGTTTGATGGAAGATTTTTTTTGATTGAGTATATATGCAAATCACTAATGTCCCTAAATTATCGATGTATAGTATAGCTAAATCATGATGACCCCCTTGAAATTGCAATTGGAAAAAGTCAACTTGTCTAGAAAAAGAAGGAACCTGTCGTTTCGCCTATCCATTTTTTATTATAGTAAAATGCACTGTAAGATTGAAGAAGTGGCACATTGTCACTTCCTTCACTATACTGAAAGTGAGTGATGTTGGCTCCTCTTTGGGTGATTTGAAAACAAAAAGAGCCTACTTTTTATCAAGTTAAATGGAACAAACGATTATCTTGTGATTATTGTTTTCTTTTTCTATGGCCTTGGTTTTAGGGGAATTTCAAGCCACATCTTTCTTCTTTAATCAACTTAACTGGAATAAGGTTCTAAGCAGATCCAAGTAATTTTCTTGAAACAAACAAGTAAAAGTGAATTTCTTGAGGAGTTGAACTCCTGAACCAGTTTAATCCAGTGAGGCTTTATTTGATTCGTATTCTCATCGCAATTTCATTCTCTATCTTGTTATGCAGATGAAGAAATGATATTCCAAGCCCTGTAATATAGACTATTTGTATTGCCACGAATTTGTTTTGAGACAAGTATTTTCCATACAACAGATATATGTTTTCGATGCAATTACTTGTACAGAAGATTAATTCCAATTTCCAAAAGTTTAGTCGAGTGTACGGGCTATGTATTTGAGCAATTCAAGTAAAAAATAACAAAAAAAGGTCAGAAAGGACTAACAAACATTTAAGGTGTGACTAAGAACAGCATGACGCAGCTCGGGACCCTTCGGACGGTCTGTCCACTAGCACCATCCCAGCTGGGCTCTGGGCAGGCTGAGCTCTAGGCAATCTTTTAGCTGTTTTAAACCAAAACAAATATTATATGCATAAGGATGGAAAACCCAGAAAAAAGTTGAAATAATGGGAGCAGTAAAATGATATGAACTAAACAGGTTCTACAAGATTACCAAAACAAAAGGAAAGAAAATCAATTGCTGAGCAACAAATATATATTTAAAAAAAGACTCATACACATCACTCTACATGATAGCTCACATAAGATCCAGAAACAAGTTCCTGCCACTTGATCAAGAACTATTAGAAGCTATATATTTTAAATAGATGCCTTCAATTGTCTGGGAGGTAGAGAATGGACCAGTCAATCTACCATTAGAAAATGTTGAGTTCAATCCAACTAACATCAAACTTGTCTAGCAACAAAAAAAAAAGGATAGAAGGATTGCAGGGTGCAACGCATAACGGTTATATGGTACTTCATTTTTAAACACTGAGCAAGACATTTAAAACTGCATCTCCACTAAATAGGTGGTTAGTAAAACATAGCAAATAGAAAATTGAAGAGGAATGTTCAGATGGAAGTCAAAAGAGATAGCTTATTTAAGAACAAAAGTGGGAGTCTCCTCACATATTAATAAGAAAAGAGGGGTTTGAACGCATAAGCTAAAGAACTTATGCAATGCTGAGGGTTTAGATACATTATAATAGATGATTCTTGTACCGTGATTCACTACTATCATCTGAATCACATGCTGTAGTGTAAATACAGGCAGAATGTTACCAAATCATATAAATTTGGTGGTCTCACATATTATTTTAATCTTTGCTTTTATCCTTTATTTATTTATTTATTACAGGGAACAAGAAAAAAAAATTATTAATGAAGATAAATTAAAAATGTGGACCAGGTGTCCTTAATTTTCACATCACACAAATCTGGATTAAAAACGTTTTCCCTAAAACCTAGTACTAATGCATGGTTAGAGTGGGAATGATGGCCATAGAAAAAAGAAAGATACGATTGATAAGTTCAATGGAATTCGCTTTGTATTCTAGAAGATGTAATCTAAAATCATCTTTATCAGAAAATTTTATACCAGCCTCTTTTAGAAGAAGGAAAATAAATACGAAAATTTTAAAAAAGACAACAGGATAAAGGACAAATTTGTACGAGTCAGTTAATAGATAGAGGCTATAAATTATTCAATTGACAAACTAATATTGTAGTTCCAATATAACAAAAGATACACCACAACGGAGTCTATAACTGTCCAACTTAGGCCTCCAACAAGGTACACTTTATGCATTAGATTATTTAAATTGAGATGTCTACAGGTGCGTGTGTCTATAGCTAAGCATTTGAATAACCCTGACATAGTAACTCATCAGTTAAGCTTTAAGAAAATAGACTTTTAATAGCATAGTCAGGCATTTTGTTTCTCCTTTCCTACTTGTCAGAAAGCTAGAACAGTGCTTCAAAAGAACATCAAAATGGAACTCAATCTTGTTTAGAACCTGTTTCTAAGAGATGAATAAATTCAAAGGGAAGGGTTGAGTCAAACATCGAACTCTGCCATATAAAACAAAAATGTGGACAAACATTTTAGAGAATCCCGAACACGAAAAACATCAAAATGTTGTACACTAATTTTCCCCAATTAGGAGAAGAGAACCAACTACTGGCCATGAGTTCTTGGGCAATGAGATTTTGGCTTTCTCATCTCATTGATTTTGGCTTCACTTACCACTTTCTTGATCAAACCCTTAGTTATGGGCGATAATTGTTTTGTCAATGAGGCCTTCACCTTGAAAACATAACCGCATCTTCTTTACCCATGAGTGTAGCTTAATTTTAACCATAACAGTAGCCCCCTAATCTTGAGTCAAATGAATGTTTGGTGAAGAGACTACATGTTCATATTTTCCTTTTTCCCTTCCTTCTTCTTCTATATTATTTTTTTTTCATCCCAAACATTTTATATGGGTGGCTATTAAAGTTTAATCTAATATGAACAAAACTTGTTTACTTGAACCAAATTGATACAAATCTAGGGATCGAGGTGCAGTAAGACTCTTGGGAAAATTCAAAAATACTTGTTTACTTGAACTATAGCTCCAGGATGGATGAAGGATATCACTTCTCACACGAGTCTAAACTTTTTTTTTTAAATTTCCACAACTTGGCTTTGGACCATTAGATTAATCTGACACCCAAAATTTGAAAGTTTCGCTGTAGTGTTTGTCAAGCAGCAAGCTGCCCACATGGAGCATTTAAATGCTCCCTGCACATGATTAGTTTAACTTATTGATAAAAGAGAGCTCATTAAACAAACTAAACTCCAACACCAGTTTCTTTCTCTTCTACCATAATTCCTCTTCGTTCTATAAACAAAAGTTGTCATCTATCTCGATGATCCTAACCATTGGAGAAATCCAATAGCTGAGATCTAAGTTCTATACATATATGAGTTGGATAATAGTAACTTAAATTTTAACTAAATTGCTGACACAAATTCAAGACCATTTATCCATTACAATCCAAAGGTTTTGAGAGGAGGGTTAAAAGGTAATTATTTCTAATGTCAACTCAGCACCTTCCTACCATTTGATTGTTGTGAATGAAGGGCCATTAATTTGTGTTAACAATTTTAGTTAAAAAAACATATGCATGTACTGTATGCAATTGGCAAACTGAGGTCATATAGGATTTATGTTATTTTTATAATTGGTGTTATTGTTGAATAATTTCCCTTTGGTTCAAGCAGAAGGCTTGATGGCAAGGAATAAATCCACAGATAGGAGCACTGATTGGTCATAATTCATAAGAATTCTAAGTAACTAGCATTTTTTGGACATTAACAATTATTATTACCATAAGGATACAAGCACACTCCAAAACTAAGATCCCAGGTTCTCTTGAACCCTAGAAAACCATATAATGAGCTCAACCACAAATTTCTAGCTATCAGATGCATTTGTGTAATTTTTTTTACCAGACAACAAATTGAAGCCATTTTTGTATGACAATATGATCACTCAACAGTAAAAGGCTTCTTAATCACCCAACTACAAGTATGGTTGATGAATTATTCACTTTTTAACAAAGTGAGTCCAACAATCAAACTTTGGCTTTCCATACACACACCTGGGCATAAGGCTTTGCTTTGATGGTTCATCCACAAAATTACACTTGAAGAGCATGTTAATCATACCTTCATACCTTCAAAGTACTATAAGATTACAACTACCTTTTACAATAATGCTAGCCTAAACAAAAAGTATAGAAGTAATGAATTGGAGGAAAATGGTTGTACATGAATACTTATAGAAAAGAAGAGGTAAAAGGATTTCAATGGAGAATCTGATGAGATATTTCAAATACTAGCATCTCATAGTTCAATCAGTGCCATATTACCTATCTGCAAATTATATCTCTGACAACACTTTTTAATGTATCTAAATCCCTTTGACTTACAAGACATGAATATGGTTAGTTTATATGGAAGAACCCAGATCAATAACTATTATAAGCAACCACAAAATAACAGCAAAATTTACAAATTCACCATAACTTTAAATTTAGAATTGGGAGAAAGGGTAGATGCATTACTGACAACTACAAATATAAATACATATATGTGTATGTGAGTGTGTGTGTGTGTTTATATATGGCATCATAAATCCTTTTAGCGAACCAATCTATAACAGCGTACTTTATTCTCACCCAGCAGCAACAAGAAAATAAATACATACCTATTTCATAAAAGATTTCATTCGCATTGTAAGCAGTTTTGGCAGATGTCTCAATAAAGAAAAGGCCATTTTCTTCAGCATAAGCACGTGCCGCCTGCAAAATCATTTGTTTGAAGGAAAATAAAGTCATATCCGATAGATGAAACTGGGGGATTGAATCTAGCCATTTTTACCATTACAAACTTATTAGAGAAACTCACAGTAACTATTCTAATGATAATTAAAAATTAAAAAGGAAAATGGCAGTGAGAAAAATTTTTACACAAATCAGGTGTAGTGTTAATATCCTCTTCTTTGCCAAATCACGACAAGGTGTTAGTTAAGTAGCATGATAATGGTTTCAAACAAGACTTCGTACTATGCCTCTAGAGTTTTTATACCAAGTTCGATGGTATTTTTAATATGGATAATTACAATAAAAAACACACAATCACTAACGAATTTTACTAACCAGCATACTAACCTAAAGTATAGTACGGGTACCATACGCATAAACGGGTACCATATGTATTTAAACAAAGGTTAGTAAGATGGTTAGTGAGAAGTGTAATGAATGTAGTGTTACTCAACTACAATGACAAGACCAACCCCAGGTCACCCTAGAGCCTGAGAGTAAAGGATAGGTATCAGTCTAAATTCAAGGCTAATGGCATTAAGCCCTACTTAAAAAAAAAAAAAAAAAAAAAAAAAATTAAAAAAAAAAAATCACTTAAATTGAAAAACCCTAGAAGTTTTCCCCCTTTTTTGGGCTAATACCTCTTCTCAGATCATCACATCAACGTCATCACTTCTTGGGGCCTTGTCCAGGGGCAGACCCAGGCCCCTTGAGGGTAGGCCCAGGCCTGCCCTCAACTTTAAAAAAAAAATTGAAAAGTTTTTTTAAAAGGTTAAAAAAAAAAAGAAGTTAAAAGTTAAAAAACTAAAAAGTTAGGTTTTGTCTTTTTTATATTCAAGTTTTTCTAACCCAATTCCCAACTTCCCTTTTACATGCGGATCTGGATTTGGAGTGATTGTAATCCATATTTTTGTAAACCTTTGTGTATTTTACTTTTGTTAGAGTTGTGATTAAGCTCTAAATTTGTATGAAATATTTTTGGTGGATTTGTGGTTGTTATAAATGATAATCCTATTTTTCCCCATGATTTCGCATTAAATTTCGATAGAATTTAGGATACTTCTCATACAATTTGGGCCATAATTGCTATCTAATTCTATTAATTTATCTTTACAGGCCTAAACGATGATTTTGAGCATAAATGATAGTTTTGAGCGTAAATTGCATAACTTGAGCTTGAAAACTCAGAATGGCCTAATTTTAGAAGCTTTGGAAAGCTAAGAAGCAGAGCTACAACTTTCATGTTTTGAGTTTTTCCTAATTCTGACTGGACAAGGGTGAAAACTTGGCTTGAAGTCGTGAACAATATGTTGGAAACTGAAGAAAAACATCTTTGGACGTGCTTCAGTATTTCTGCCATAACTTGAGCTGTAGACCTCGGATTGTGCTGATTCTTTGACGAGTAGAAAGATAATTTAAAGGGCTACAATTCATATGTTTAACACTTTTCCATATTAAGACTCTTTCATGCTCAAATTTGGCCCGAAAGATTCTCGTTGTGGCAAGGAAAAAGCTTCGCCGCGGCAAAACTAAGTCAAATGTGAAAAATAAAACGACGTGTTTTGGCTTGCTAGGGCTTGGTCCTTAAGTGAAAGATGTATAAATTAGCACGAAAATGAAAGAAAAAGGGTCTTGATTCGTCATTTGGAAGGCAGCTCTTGGAAGGAGAAGATTATTGAAGATTTGGGCTTCAAATTAGAGAAAATTTCTCCATCTTTTGCTTGTTTTTCAATAATGAATCTTGATTCAGTTTGTTTTTGTTATTTTATTTTGTTTTTGAGTATAAATTGAGTTGTTTAGCTATATGAATTGAGTTGTTTAGCTAGGGTTTGATGTAACCTTGATACAATGATTCAAATTTATATGAATTGATTTACTTTGAGTTTTAATTTCATGATTGAGTGTTTATCTCTTTGCTTAATGACTTTTGGATGTTTGATCACCGTTCAAATGTGTGTTGTTCACAACAACACTGAGAAGTGATTTGTAATTATGCCTCTTGGGATAAATACCGTAGATTAAGCAAACACTAGAGATAGGTTTAGCGATTTATGAAATCTAGATAGAATTCCATAAAGCTTAAAAGACTTAGAACTATTAATCTTCATTTTGTTGGGTGCGGAAGCTTAATAGGGATAAGTAAGAAAATATAGCCTGAGAAGGTATATTTTACAACTTAGGGAATTCGATTTTCAATCAAGGAATTAGAACTTGGGTAATAGATTCTATGATTTGGGTTGGCGTATCTAGGTGAAATCAACACCCTGACATTTTTTTTAGCATTTTGTTTAATTAGTTAAGTTGTTGGGTTTTGCTTTAATTTCATTATCATTCATTTATATTTTCTCAAATTGTATTTAGTTAGTTAATTTTCCATCAATCCAATTTATTGTTGCTTCAATTAGGACTTAAACTAGAAAAATTGGTACTTAGTAATACTATCCTTGTGGGAACGATACTCTACTTATCACTTTATTACTTTTTGCGACTAGTGCACTTGCTACATTTGCATGTTTGTCAAAAATACACATCAATTAACTCTTTTGATTATATTGGATTTAAGTGGATTGTTAGATTCCCGTGGTTTTTTTTATCTCTTTACATTGAAGAGGTTTTTCCACGTAACAATTTTCTTATGTTTCTTTGTGAATTGGATGTTATTTTCTTATGTTTTCACTAGTTGATTGGCAAACAGTGGCAAAGCGAGAGGTCCCCTCTGGACAAAAATCCTGGGTCCGCCACTGGCCCTATCCCCTCCAAAACCACAACCATGAGTCAATTTATGAATATAAAATACATATAATACTCATGCATCAACTCATAAAGCTAAGTGGTCAGAAGAGGCAAAGTGATACTGTTTTTCTTTATCCATCTTAATTGGTTAGGAGTAGCAAGATGATTCTGGTTTTTTAGGATTTGTCTATGTCATACTTCTTCTTTTTCTGGGTTTCTTTTTGCACAGGCTCATGATACTCTTTTTAAAGCTATAGCCCCTTTTTAGATGGGTTCTTATTGTAGTAGTGGATTTCTGATTCACCATCTAATTTTTTTTTTTTTTAAAAAAAAAAAAAAATACATATCTATATTCCCTATTTAAAAAATATGTATATGCGTACCAGAGCACAAAAAAGAATCAAAATATGACTATTACAATTAAAAATGTCGATGCAATCATAACTTAAGTTACATACTAGGATTAATCAGCAATCATAAATTGAAATCAAGAAATTGGTCATCTAAAGATTTCGCTACCTAAATGAAGGACTATTATCCATCAAACAAATGTAAACACGACAATTTATAGAAAAAATATGATGCTAAGGGATTCCAGGTAAAAATAACAGAAAAAGCGGTACTTACTTCAGCTGTTACTTTCCTTTTGTCTTCCAAATCAGCCTTATTCCCAGCAAGCGCCACAACCATGTTAGGGTTCCCTGTAACAATTCCAAAGGAACACATAAGACTAAAATTAAGAAACAACCAAAAAAAAAAAAAGCCAAATGAAGAAACCTTGCTTCTGGAGTTCCTGCACCCACTTCTTAGCTCGTGCAAATGAATCCTATAATTCAGAATCCAATCAAAACCCACATACAAATGCAGGTAATCTCACGATAACACAGCAAATAATAAGAAAACTTACAGTGCTAGAAATGTCATAAACAATAATAGCAGCAGCAGCACCTCTGTAATACATTGGAGCCAAACTGTGATACCTCTCTTGTCCAGCAGTGTCCCATATTTCAAACTTCACAGTCACATCGTTCACAGCCAAGGTTTGAGAAAAGAACGCCGCTCCTATTGTCGACTCCTATCAAACCTCTTTCAACTTATCTTATTACCATAAATTAAACCATAAAACCTCTTCAATCCAATAAAAAGAATAATAATAAACCTGGAATTCGAGGAATTGTCCCTTCACAAAGCGCAATACGAGGCTGGATTTGCCGGCGCCCATATCGCCCAGCAGAACCTGAAAGAACAACTCACAATTGAGATTGCTTTTCAATCATTAAATTTCAATTTTATAAAAAATGTTCTATGTTTTACTCACAAGCTTCGCATTGAGATTGTTGTGTCCGATTGTCGCCATGAACTTCAAACAAAGAGACAGAGAGGAGGAGTAAAATGAGGATATGATCAAAGAAGAGACAATTAGGAACAGTGTAACTGTGTGAGAGACGCAAAGGAAGCTCCTTTCGTTGTACTGCTTTTTCAACAAACCCAATAAAAATGGGCCTGAAAATTAAACTTTGGATGGGCTGTATTGTTCAATTTTGGATCATCCAACGAATTGGGCTCAGAGCCTCAGAGAGATAGTAACTGAGTAGATTGCAAATATTTTCCGGGTTTTCATTTTGAGTGGAGGTGGAGTTATTTTAAAATTTAACTACAAATATGTGATATTTTATTTCAAATTACCCCTCTCTAGTTTTTTTTTTTTTCTCATAAATTTCTTTGTCAACCCTAGAATTCTCATTTTCTTAGGTTAAATTTCAATTGACATTTTTTTCTTTTTGGTAAAATTTGAGTTCACTCCACGAGCATGCACCAATAGAACCTTTTACTTGCTTAGCTTTTGACTGGATTGTGTTAATTGATAAAATAATATACATATATTCCTTGAAGTTATACATAGGAATCAAATTAATTAAAATTATGAAAATCAGTAAGTTATATATATATTTTTTATAATTTTTCGACAACAAAAATCGTAAAAGTTTTTTGGAATACCCAGATAACCGAATTACAATAAATCAATATTAGTTAGATTTAGGTCTTGTATAAATTGTTTTCGACTTCAATCTTTCTTTCAATGTATACAAATACATTAAGGACATGTTTGGCACGCAACATAGCTTGGCAGTAAGCAAATTGTATAACATTACATTGTATTATATAATGTTATGTTAAATGTTGTATGATGTTTGATAAAAACATTGCATTGTATTATTTTTATACTATGTTATATTTGGTATATGAATTACATTGCATAATATTATTTTTCTTCTTTAAAAAAATTCATTTATTAAAAACTAATATATTTTTCAATTATTATTTAGTTAATAAATTTAAAAAGAGTAAAAAAATGAACAGGTTAGTGGTCAATATAGGTCAACAAAAGTCAAAGTAACGGTCAAATATCGGTCAATAATTGTCAATACCAGTCAAACACTACCAACAAAGGTCAAACATCGATCAACAATGGTCAGACATTGGTCAACACAGGTAAACGAAGGTCAAACACTTATCAACAACGGTCAAACACCGATCAACATAGGTGAACGCCTGAACGGTAGTCAAAACTGGTCAATAGCAATGACCATTGTTGACCATAGTTTGACCATCATTGCAAATTCAAATATATAAATATTAAATTAATTGACAATTTTTTTTTATGTTTAAAATTAATGTTTAAGTAAATTGCATTAACTAATACAATGGTTTTACTTGACATTAATTAATGTGAAGCATACTTCATTATTTTATACTTTGATGTTATTTAATACTATGTAGTTTCATCACCAAACATAATAGAAAAATACTACATTTATAACTCAATCTCATAACATTCTTTTACACTTCTAATGTGACAACAGATGGTCATTATCACGTCATTACTAGAAACGAACGATCGTTCCTTTATAAAAAACGATCGTTTCTTCATAAAAGAACTTTCATTCATTTAATAAGGTATATTGAAGGAATGGTTATACCTTCATAAGGTATGGGCATTTATCATGAAAGAATGGACATACATTTGTTAAGGAACAATATAAGGAATTATCATACCTTCGTTAAAGAACGACCATTCTTGAAATGACTATGTCATTTTGTAAAGAACAATTGTTCACTATGAAGGAACAGTTATTTCTTAAGTTTAATTAAAACCATTTTGTATTAACTATTATATCAGGGTTATAAAAAAAATTTATGAGAATAGATTATAAAGGTAATATTACTTAATATAATATATCATTATATAGTATTAGAAGTCTCTAATACCATGATATGTCATATAACAAACATGTCCTACCTGTACACGCTAATACACGGCAAATAAATTCATTGGAAATAAACAAGTAAACAGTCTAGTCACAAGAGAATCATGCTGGTGCTGACTCTCGAAACCCAAAGGGCTATATTTTGTCATCTAATCTACCCGTTACCCAAAATCAATAATAAATATGTGAACAGAAACGACCGTCCAATTTAAAGGAGCAACAGATTCTGTTGTGGGCAAGTGGTGAGGTGACAATGCCTACACTCGTTAATTGCTTTTATAGCTTGTCGTTTTCATGCACTTTAGTTTTGTGGTAGCTAAGCCTAAGAACATCAATAGCGTCCACTACTGGACTTTTTCATTAGTATTTTCCCGTGCCAGGTTTGGTAAATTAACATTTCCCCACCCCTGGTTTGAGAATTTATCAATTTACAACTCAATTTTAAATTTCAAATGTTAAATTTAACAGTCAAAGGGTATTTAGGTCTTTTTACCCAAAAAATTAAAGCTATGTAAACCCTAATCTCTCTCACTATTTCTTTAATTAAAAAATAACANGAAGTCTCTAATACCATGATATGTCATATAACAAAATGTCCTAACTGTACGCGCTAATACATGGCAAATAAATTCATTGGAAATAAACAAGTAAACAGTCTAGTCACAAGAGAATCATGCTGGTGCTGACTCTCGAAACCCAAAGGGCTATATTTTGTCATCTAATCTACCCGTTACCCAAAATCAATAATAAATATGTGAACAGAAACGACCGTCCAATTTAAAGGAGCAACAGATTCTGTTGTGGGCAAGTGGTGAGCTGGCAATGCCTACACTCGTTAATTGCTTTTATAGCTTGTCGTTTTCATGCACTTTAGTTTTGTGGTAGCTAAGCCTAAGAACATCAATAGCGTCCACTACTGGACTTTTTCATTAGTATTTTCCCGTGCCAGGTTTGGTAAATTAACATTTCCCCACCCCTGGTTTGAGAATTTATCAATTTACAACTCAATTTTAAATTTCAAATGTTAAATTTAACAGTCAAAGGGTATTTAGGTCTTTTTACCCAAAAAATTAAAGCTATGTAAACCCTAATCTCTCTCACTATTTCTTTAATTAAAAAATAACACCAAAATTGAATCTCTAATTTAAAAAAAATAATAATAATAATAAATCTCTCTTCTTTAATTAAAAAATAACACTAAAATTGAATCTCTAATTAAAAAAAATAAAAAATACCCTAATCTCTGTCACTATTTCTTTAATTAAAAATAACACCAAAATTGAATCTCTGATTAAAAAAAAAAACCCCTAATTCTCTTACTATTTCTTTAATTAAAAAATAACACCAAAATTAATTCTCTAATTAAAAAAAACAAAAACAAATATAGGGTGCATTTGTTTTAGTATTTTGGATAATATTTTTGAAAAGGTGAGGGTTAGGTGGTAATAACGAGGTAGGATTTAAAAATTAACAAAAACATCCCTTAAATTTGTTAATTTATTAAACACCCTTGTAATAAAAACATTAAAAATTACAAAAAACACTCACACACATCCATTAAATACTGGCAACCGACCACCACCATCGAAGGGTAGTCAGAGTCAGCGTATCAATACACTACCGGTTAGATCTGACTGATCATATGCCGAGATGGTCTTTTTCAATCAGATCCATTGTGATTGTCAGGCCAAGATCTAGCCTAAGTTGTACGTCATGGCACGCGGCTGCTAGACTAGATCTTTGCAACGTAATCGTGATGCTTTAGCGACCCTCCACATCTTTTGCCGTGAATGTTATCTGGTTTTGTGAATTTGTTTTTTTACTACTGCTTTATGATTTTGGTGTATAAATTTTTGTTATGGGCTTCTAGTGTTAGAGAAAAGATTTTTTATTTCGTATTAAGGAAACAAAGAAGAACAAGTCAGCTACATGGCATCAGAATGCAAAACATTATTGCCAGAAGAAGTTCAAGTGGGTATGCAGATAAGAGAACAATTGATGAGAATGAAATTCTATTGAATCTATTTTTAGAGAAATCAAGCTCAAGACTGTATGTTGTTAGTCCAACTTCATTATTAGGTGCACTTGAAATATATCTCCCATGGAGGTGATTGTGGGTGATTAATTTTTATTAATAGATTCTCCTGTAAGGGTTTTAAGTTTGTTTTATTTTTTTTATTAATTACTTATTAATGTTCTATTAATATTTTTTATTAGATGGTGGATGATTATTAATTTAATTTTTTTGATTAATTATTAGGTAGAAATAAATAATCATTTGGAAATATATTTATTAAGTTTGTAAAATTTTCATTAATTTGGAAATTTATTATTAAATTTGTGATTTGAAGATTTTATTAATTTTTTTATAAGAGGAGCAATACGGTCATTGCACCTGTCAGATGTCAAATCCATTAACGGAGACTAACAAAGAGCGGAACGTTGATAATTTCTCAAACTCAGGGTAAGAAAACTCACCAAACTTAGGGTGGGAAAATGTATTTCAGCAATATTTTGGACTTTGCTTCGCCTTTTGGGTCATAATTTAATGCCTCCATTCAACATCACAATCTTCGGCCCTCATTCATTTAAAGAGGCTTTGTTTTAAAAAACAAAACAATGATAAAGAGTTTATGGGCCATTGGTTTTATTTACATTTAATATCATTTCATAAGGATGGTGTTATTTAAGGTTTATTCAATTTCTTTTTACATCCCAATATTGGTTAAAAGTATTTTAGAAATTCAATATACAGTATATATATAGGTAAACATCCGTACTTAAATTAAATGGAAATATAAAAAAAGTTTAAAATTTATCATAAATTTAAACTTTTCAAATTTTGTTCAAAACTATTATCTCGATCTAAAAAACAAAACAAAAAAATTATAATTTAAAACTAGTAAATGAAATCTTTTGATGAGGAAAATATATATGTATATAACTTCGAAAGCTATAGAGAAAAAACTAAGCTTTTTTGTTCACAAATTGAAATTTTTGAAATATCTTTTTTCTTTTTCATGCTTTGCATGTGATGGAGGTCTGATCACGTATATAATCCATCACGTCTTAAATGGATAGAAATTTAAGAAATTTGGAGTTTCAACTTTAAGTTTTGATTCATTAAATCTTGATCTCCACTGAAGGCTTCAGATCAAACCACTTATTATTGCATTTACATTGGATAATTGTTCCAATGGGGCGAAGCAAATTATTTGAAATAATAATGAAATCAACATATATTGTGATATTCAAATTAAAAACAAATAATATTTTAATTAAATAAAAACACTATAGAGTCGATTTTTATTAAAAGAAAGCGATCATCAACATATTGTAATTAATTATACAAGTCACATTTCACAATCAAAAGTGGTCGTATCTACAAAAGGAGGAGAGAGAAACAAGCCGTTTTTTTTGTTTTTTTTTTGAAAAAAAAAAAAGACAATTTGTAGGTCCAAACATTAGCTGTGGCTCATTTTCAACCTTTGGATTTGGTGGATGGCGAATCTTTAAACTATAATATGAGGACTGAGAAAAAAGACTAACATTAGTACTATAATTTAAGCAGTAGAAGCTGACAAAACAAAGTCAACCAGATACATAGGTGGCGTAGTCGACCTGGTTAATTTGAAAACGACCACTTTCAATTTCTTCTTTCAAGTAAACCTACAAGTTGATCCAGCCGTCTCCGTCTCTCATTTCTTTTTAATTACCTTTTTAACCGACACTCAAAATGTTTATTAATTAAGGTTCATATAAGTTCAATGATCTTGGTCACTTAAAAGCTAGATTCAAAGGTCAAGGATCCCCCCAATTTAGTCATTTCAATTTCTTTTCAAGCTTTTTGCCATTTAGTATTAGAGTAAACAACTTTTTCCCACCCAAGGTTTGGACTAATGAAATTTTTGTTAAATATTATGGTATTCGTTGTGAAGACAAAAATACCTTTCTTTCTTCTTCTTCTCTTCCCTTTTCTCTTTTTAGCTAGTGGTGGGAGATGTGTTATAGTGTTTGGAAGTTGTGTGGGAGGTGGTTAAGAGAAGGCTAGATTGTGCTTGGATGGTTGGGGGGCTGCTTGCTATTGTGCACAAAATATAGGCACACAACAGGCATGCACGCGTGTTGGATGGGCGCACTAGTGTGTGCTGACGTGTTGCGTGAGCAGGGAAAATATAGGTGTGGGCGTTTGGGTTGCTTGGGGCAAAACAACAAACAGTGAAACAAGTGGTGGGCAAGTTAAGTTGGGATGGTGATTGACGGTGAATGGTTGGGTTTTCCAACCAAAATCAATCACAAAAACACTCCAAATAATCAACCAAACAAATCCCAAGCTTAAGTTTCATCAAAAAACCAACATTCAACAAAAATGCAAACAAACCCTAGATGGAGTGGTAGACGACGAACAATGGGTTGTGGATGGAGGTTTTGTAAGGCATGTGTCAGTGAGTCAAGAGTGGTGGTGGAAGGGGTTGTCGTCACCAGAATTAGCTGGAATTTGGCAGAGAACATTTGCGTGACGCGGTTGCTATTGCTGGTAATCAGTGGTTGTTGTGGTTAGGAAAGATTAGGGTTTTGTTGGGGGGAGCAAGGACGTGATGATGGTGGGGCCGGGGAGGTTCAATAGTGTTGGAATCAAGCCAATTTGGCCAAAGAACAACAGTCGCGCGGTGAGGAAGAGGGTTGTGGGAAACAACAAAATTTGATCAAAATGTTGGTTAATTGACCATCTTGCCCTTATTTATAATAGACTTTTTACCATCATACCCTTCTTCATATCAAAATTTACTAATAGATCTATGCTATAGGTAGTAAAGTTGTATTTTGAAACTTTTTGGATGGGAAAATGTCATTAGGCCAAACCTTGGGTGGGAAAAAAGTCGTTTACTTCTAGTATTAATCTAAACAATCTAGAATGAACTTCTACTTCAACTTCTAATTATTTCATCTTTCTTTTTTATTTAATGTGTGGAAGTCATTCATTTCAAAAGCGTTCTTGAGTGGCCCTTCAAATTGATAAATTAATCTCCATACTAATTGTTAAACAATTTACTAAAGGGAGAACGACAATTTTCCACCCAAGGTTTGGCCAAACGACATTTTTCCACCTGAAAAGTTTCAAAACAACACTTTTCTATCCATCGTTATGTTTCGTTTGTAAAATCAGTTAACTAACATAGTATAAACAATGTAAGGATGAAAATACCCATTTTCTTATCTTCTTCTTTACCTTTCTTCTTTCTTGTCCTTCGCTCTTTTTCTCCTCCTTCTCTTTGTCTCCCCTTTCCCTTCTCTTATCCAAGACCCTATCTACCCAAACTTTGGTGGCTCAATTGGGCCGCCTCTTGCCCAAATTGCGGTGATCACGGTCTGACTGACACTTGCCCAAATTGTGGTGATCACGGTCTGATCGTCGCTTGCCAAATCATGCTGGCATGATATGGCCGAGTGGCGCCAGATCATAGTCGCTCGATTTAGCCAACCACCAATTTTTTAATACATTTTTCTTATGATTTACTTTTTCAATTTTGGGATAACAGATCCTATGAATTTTATGTTGTGTTTTGACATTTTGGAGAGTTTGAACATGGTTAAATCTTTTATTTGAAAGTTGTTAGAGATTTGGTTGTGGAAAAAAAATTGAAATGAATTGTTTAATATTTGGTGATAAAGACTACATTTATTTATTTATTTATTATTATTTTTTTTTGTGAAAAAGGAAATGGGATGGGATCTAGCTATTGCAAAAAAACTGGTAATTTGGAGTCGGAGGTGGAGGTGGAGGCTTTGGTGGTGGTGGAGCCGTGGAGGAGGAGGTGTTGGAGGTGGTTCAGGAAAAGGTGGATGCTTTGGAGCTAGGGGCGATGTTGGTGTCGACACTAGACGTGGTTTTGGTGGTGGTGGAGTAAGAGGATGAGGAAGAGGAGGAGGACGAGTTGGGGGTGGATTAAGTGGAGGATCTAGGCATGGGGGTGGCTTTGGTATTGGTGAGGGGTTTAGCAAGTAGAGCTGGTGGAGGCACAGGTGTAGAGGAATAGTTGGCGGCGAGGTTGGAGGAGGAATAGGTGGGGGTTTAGGTCATAGTGGTAGGTTTGAAGCTGGTAGAGGTGTAGAAGAAGGTGCAAGTGTAGGTGGTGTGGTACTAGAGGAGGGGCAGTAGATGGCATTGATGGAGGGCATTAAGTTGGTGGTGAAGGTGGAATTGGAATAGGCATTAGAGTGATTTACCATTATATCATTCTTTAATTAAAGTTAAACGAACAAATCATAACAATGGATGGAAAGTGTCGTTTGGCTAAACTTTGGGTAGGAAATTGTCGTTCTCCCTTTATTAAAACATATATAATATAATCAACATCATTATGTCTGAAGGCGCTATAAATTAAGTACATAGATTCTATTTAACCATAAATTGCGTTAAACCAACCGAAACCAAACTTATAATAAAAAATCAATTTCAACCTAATCACTTTTAAACGTAAAGTTAGTGACTAGTAATTTTGTTTGCTTTGGACATAAATATCATTTTTTTTTTTTTTTCTAGGTTTGCAGCATAGTACCAATATATATATATATATATATAGTAGAAAATAAAGACTTGTGATGTACACGGATGATTGAAATAATTGGAGCAAATGGAGCCAAGGCAACAATAGAAAAATCTCTAATTAAGAAGTGGAGCATGAGCTGGCTAGATCGGCATTACACCACAATGCCTTCTTATCTTTGCGTAGGCAAACAGCCAACGCATTTTGCTTCCAATTTGCACTACTATGACTCCTCTTCTCCCAATTCCATTTCCTTTTATGTTTAAATTATTATTATTATTTTATACTTGAAAATCAACAAATTGTTCATATATTTGTTTTAACTTTAAAAAAAAAAAAAACTAATTATAAGCTTGAAAGCAAGTGTAAAATCTTAATTGATAAAGTTAGCTCACAACACAATCTTATAAACTTTTTTCATAATCCTGACATAATAACTCGCAATTGGTCATTTTGTAATTGGATAGACAGTACTCATTGTTGGACAAACGAAACTAATTGCTAAAGTTGAGCATTTGGGACCAGGTCCAAAACCCGGCCCAAAAACCTAGTCCTAGGATTGGTCTTTGAGAGGACCGGTTCTAGCACCCTTGATCCCAAAACCAGACCAAGCCTAAGGAGGAGGGCTCGGTCCCTCCACTGGACCCTCCTTCAAGGGTCGAGCCTGGGACCGGTCCTAGGCCCGAGCCCAAACCCTTTTGGTTTATTTATTTTAGCCTTGGATAATTACATAAAACCTTTTATAAATTTTGAAATAAACAGAAATTATAGGATTTAAAATGAAATTTTATAAAATTAAAAAAATTTACATTTAATAACCACTGGATATTGGCGGGTAGCCAACGGTCATTTGATTCATTCAAACCCCCCCCCCCCCCCCCCAACCCAAATGGTACACTATAAATATTCCTTAAATTTCTTATTTTTTCCACACTACTCAATCTCTCTACTCTCTACTCCAAATCTCCAGTCAAATTCTCATTCAATTTATATTTATATTTATAATTTATTCATATTATTTATTTATTTATTTATTTATTTATATTATTCTACTTTTTCTATTTTTCAATATCATCTCTTATTCATATATATTTTTTTCATTTTAATTATTTATTATTTTATTATAAATTTATAATGGATTTCTGAAATGATGCATTCGGAGGATCATCCTCAAATGAGTTTTACGTTCCATCCACCGAAGAAATGGAAGGATTCAATCCATTTTCACCATTTCCTCCAGAGATAGCAACTGCAATTCAACAACCACATTCGGCCGGAATGAGGTGTAGCTAAACACAAGCGAGCTGCGACTCAAAGAGCATGGGCATGACCCAACCCCCACGACCGTCAAAGAGGGTCGTGTCCGATGTATGACAACACTTCACCAAATCAAAATGGCCAAAGACAAATGGGGAGGGGGAACAATCGTGTGGGGTATGTAATTTCTGTGGAACCATTATTGGCTCTGAGAAAGAGACTTCGACGATACGACAACACTTGGAGAAGAAGCACCCTCAAATAATGCAGTTGTCTGGTACATCTTCAACTGGATCAGGTAGGCAAATTCAAATTCAACTTAATTTTAATCTACAATCCTTAACTCTCTCAACATGGCAATACAATGCACATGTTGCACGAGAGGAAATAACAAGATTCATAGTTGCTACGGACTCTCCTATTTGTTTATCTGAAAATCCTTATTTTATTCACATGATTAAAACTGCATTTTGTCCAACATATACCATTGTTAGTAGAAGTACAAGTAGAAGAGATATACTAAAACTTTATAACAAAATAAATAATAAACTTAAAAACAAATTTCAAAATTTTAAGAATATATCTATTGCACTTACATCAGACATATGAACTTGTAGATCAAAAACAGATTTTTTAACTGTCATAATACATTTCTTATATCATAGTTGGGTTTACAACAAAAATTGATGGGTTTTAAACCATTATATGAAAAACATAGTGTTGACACTATTTATTTTACAATTCTTGAAGTTTTGCAAGAATATGTATTAACTGATAGAGTTGTAGCGTTAACGCTTGATAATGCAATTGCTAACACCGTGATAATCTCTTTATTTGAAAAGAGGTTGAATCCGCGTGGTGAAAACAATTTTTTTCACTAGAGATGTGCTTGCCACATCATCAATTTTATTGTTAAAACAGGTTTAGATGTTATACATTCGAAGATGGAGAGGGTGCACACGACTATCGGATTTATCGTCGGCGGTAGCAATAAAAATGGCAAGAGTACGTCAAATATTATAGGCAAGAGGACTCACCGGTTTGACCTTTGAAGTTATGTACATACATGTCTATTTGTTGGAACTCCACCTACTTAATGTTGGAAAAAGTTTTGCCAACCACAAGACAAATTACAGATTTCGTCAACCGGAAGAACCATCCAGAGGAAGTTGTCATCTATGATGATTGGGCGGTTTGTGAATTTTTTTATTCATTTCTTAAATTTTTTTATGATTCCACTAATAAATTAAGTGGTATTTATTATCCGACCACTAATTTAGTGTTAGATATTTTACTTCAAATTTCTAAAACTTTTACTAAATATAGATATAATGACGTTTTAATAGAAATTATTTTAAAGATGGAAGAAAAATACGAGAAATATTGGTTAGATATTCTATTCTTATATGGATTAGGCTTTGTTATAGATTATAGGTTTAAATTACATGCAATTAACTGTATAATTATTAAAATAGGCCAGCATTTAGGACATGATTATATGTCTTATTTGATTGATTTTAAGCAAAAATTGGAAAACTTTTTTTCTTTATATCAGAACAGGTACAATGGAAGTGGAAGTGGAACATTCAGGAGAGACAATTAGGACCCTGATGAAGACCTCCATCAAGGATTGAGCATATGGACGTCTATGAAACATGACGAAAGTAACAGCTCCAGCTTGTACATATATGAACCAAATGAGTTGAATCGCTACCTACAAATGGACCTATCCTACATGACGAAGAAGGAGAAACGTGAGATGAATTTGCTTTAATGGTGGAACCAACATCAAAGTTGATTCTCCATTGTAATCCAAATGGCACGTGACATTTTATCTGTACCGGTTTCTATAATTACATCCGAGTCAGCATTTTCAATGAGTGGCCAGATTGTTAAAGACAAAAGATGCTCTTTAACTGATGAGATGATTAAAATGATAACATGTTTATGGAATTAGACTCATGCAAAGAAAAGACTACAACAACACCCTAAAAATTCCAAACTACTTAAACTTTTGAAAAACACATATTTTAATGATTTAAATATTATTGAGAAGATGAATAATTTAATAAAAAAATTATTTAATTATTTATTTGTGAAACACGAATATATAGATATTACAATTATGTTAAAATTAACTATTCATTAATTTATTATTTTTTAAAATCAATTAAACTTTTAAAAATTTCCTAATCTACCTCAAAATTACTAAAACCCTTTACAAAAATTTATTTTGCCCCAAAATATAAAAAATGATAGGGGAAAAAAAAATTGCAGCCCACATATGACATAACCGGTCCTAAAAGTGCTCAAGCCTAGGACCAGTCTTAGTCCATAAGCGATTGGTCCCCAATGGACCAGTCCCGAACCTGCTTAGAACCGATTTTAACTAGTTCTACTTATTGCAAACTAACCGATCATAAAATTGGGATGTCAAATTGTAAAAAAAACTTTATAAAATTGAGTTGTAAATATAATATTGTCCGATCTAAAATAAAATTTATCAATTTTGTTCATAAAATATAAAAATATCTTTTATAATATAAAATTTTTCGAAAAAAAATCGTTAAATTTATCTAACATTGCTTTACAAAAGTATCATAAATTTAAAACCAGTATTTCACATTTTCTCAGTCTATATAATTAATATTTCTTATTGTTGACAGAAGATGAGATCAGAATCAGATCACGTGAATGCACTATTGAGGAAGTTGCGTATCAGCTGCATGGCCCCCACTTGTATTTTGGTTTTGGACTTTTCCCAACTCCTGTTGGAAAATATCTGTTGCCATAGGGGCTGTAATCGGCTTAAGTGATGCGAGTTCGAGTTCGAGCCGAGCCTCTCGAGCCTTCGATTTTGTGGCTCGGCTCGAACTCGATTATGTGGGGGGCTAATCGAGCTCGAGGGAAGCTCGGGTTTGAGTCCCTACAATTTTAATACATTCTCAGCAACGAAACAAAGCCTAGATGGGCAAACAAAATAACTAAAAATGAAAACGAAAGTTGGTTTCGACTTTGGAGGAAGAGAGAAAAGAATGAAGTAACAATTTGAACAAGAAGCCACCATGAAACTTTGAAAGAGAAGAGGAATGATAATAGTAATACATTATTAGGGGAAACGGTTTGAAGTTACAGCAATTTGAACAAAAAGTCACCATGAGTAGCAAATAACGGAGCAAACACCGGAGACTCCACTGCCATGAGCTTGAAACCTTGCAACTTTGAAAAAGAAGAGAAGAAAACTAAACCTTGAAACTTTGAAAGGAAAGATGTTTTTATTTTTATTTGTAAGAGAAGATATTTTTTCTATCCTTTATTTGTAAGGGAAGAGAGAAAATATTTTTTTATTTTCTCTTTCTTCTCTTACAATTAATGTTGTGTCCTTTTTTCTCCTCTACTGCCACAAAGTGGCAGTCTCGAGCCCACCACTAATTAAATGACTCGTTTTTTGAATTTTTTAGGGGTGTGTTTGTCACTTTTAAAAACAAAAAAATTACATATCACCCCCTATTGTTTCAAATATATCAAATAGACCGAGCTTCCTAAAACTCGCGAGCCTACGAGGAGAGTTCTGGCTTGTTCGAACTTTTACCGGCTCGGCTCGGCTAACACCCCTTTTTTATAATAAAGAAACAAACAAATATCTAATATATAATTTTATTCTATTTAAAATTCAATCTGGCTACTATAATGTAATTATAATTTATATTGATAATTTGTTAGATAATTTTATGTTATTGATATCAATCCAATAAAATCTCAATATGGTGTGATCTACCACTGCTCCTCACAAACACAATCGTACAGCACATGGCTTGTTAATTGGGGGAAGCTGAAATTGACTTGTCAAAGGATTTAATCAGTAATCATTGACTTGTTTTTGGTATTTTCCTATGTTGATGTTAATTTTTGTCAATAATAATTCAACCGTTGATTTTTTTTTTTTTTTTGATTTAAAAAAAAAAAATAATAATGAGGAATGAGATTTGGGACAAGTTGAAGAAAGAGGGAGGAAAGAGAAGATATTAGTATTAAAAAGAGTGAATAATTGAATTGAAGTCCACAAGGACAACTCCCATTATTTCCCACACCTAAGTTACCTAACAAAATCAAAAAGTCCTACTTGTACAAGTAACCAACTATAGCATGCATAATGAATATGTGATGCCAATTGCCAATTTGAAATCCCAAAACTAACCCCAACTATATCTTTTTATTTTCCTTCATCTTTAGATTCCGTATAATCAAAAAGTAGATTCTTAATACCTTTTAAGATCGATTTTATTCCTTAAATTGTTGAGATTTATTTATAAAATTCAATTCCCTTTTAAGTAAGTTTTATAACAGAGTCCTGACTAATTACAGACAAAATCTAAAGGATCCAATTCCAGACTCAACTCTCTCAACAAACCCACATGCCCAACTTTTATAGAACATGCTATCTATCTTCCTCAATAATTTAATCTTTTTAAATGAAGATTCATATAATATTATTTTTAATTATATGATTTTTGTTATATCTTTTTATATTATTAAAACAAAAGATAATTTATTTCATTTGGAGGCATTTTCAAAAAGGTAAAACTTTAATAGATGGTGTTTAAAAGTAATTTTGTGCAACAGGGTGAATGCAGAGGTAACGTTACCCACGTATGAGTAATGATACAGGTGAAAATGTCTATAAAATGGAGCTACGTTAGGCGAGGCTGACGAAAAAAGCGAAGTAAACATTGCATTCATCTATGCAACCCAAGCACAACTCTTCCTTCTCCGCTCCATTCTCCTCCATTCTTTTCATTCTTCCAAAAATTTTCATCTCAAAATCATTCAAAGTTTCACCTTATGAGCTGGTTTGGTAAGCTCCGTTGTTCTTCCAATCTCAGCACCTTCATTGCTGGTCTTCTTATTTTCATTCTCTATCATTCTTTCCAGTTAATTTCTAATTTCTTGATTCCTATACACCCTTAATTTTGTTATTTTTTTTCAATTTCGAAATTCTATTTTTCAATCGATTTCGATTTCAATTCCAAAATCTTTCTCTGTCTTTGATCGCTTCTTTTTCATCCATGGATCATAAACAATCATTCCCCGACAATTTGATGGACGGTTAGTATATTCCTTCTATTTCTTTTAAGATTCTATTTGGTCTCTTTACGTTTCCTTCTGTTACGTTTCTTCTAAATAACATGAGAATTTTGCATTTTTGTTTTGTTTTATTTCATCTCTTCGTTCGTTTGATCATCAAAAAAATGGAAAAGTTAACCCTATGCATTACAATTTTGCGTATAATTGTGATGATGTTAACAATTATTTAATTAGAATTCTGAAAAAATAAAAATAAAAATAAAAAATGGTGATGGCTCATTGGCGGTATTAATTTACAATGTAATTACTTAAGTTTTTGATTTTATTCGTATCAAGCCATATTCAGATCTTAAGATTATGCTGCGAATGAATAAGAATTATTAATCTTCCAATTAATTCTATTTAGTTGATGATTTTTGCTCTGTTACACTGCAACCGTATATTGCTGTTAAGCAATTTCAATCATCTATGGGTTCTCGTTGAGATCCTTTTTGATGGAGGGGAGGAAAGGAATGATTTTTTTTTTTTTTTTTAATTTAATTTTATAGTATGAGCTGACAAATGTTTTTAACTTATATGGCATTTCTCAAACGGCTGCTCTATTTTGTTTTGTTCATTTAATAATTTTGCTACGAGTATATTGTGCACTTTCTAATTCGTGTTCATCCAATCTCTAGACACTATTTCCTCGCTTATTAAGAGGAATAACTCTTCCGCCCCTTCTGTTATTGTGATTGGTGCCGGTATCTCGGGACTTGCTGCTGCCAGGGTTCTCTCTGAAGCATCTTTTAAGGTGATCATATTCGACTATGAGACTATTTTTTACATGTTTCCTGTGCAGGGTTATCCGACAATGGCTTATTTTCATTGTTGTCTACAGGTGATCTTGCTGGAATCGCGGGATAGACTCGGTGGACGTATTCATACGGACTATTCATTCGGTTTTCCAGTCGATATGGGAGCATCATGGAAAGTTAATCTTTTTAAATTTGTTTCCTTGGATGCTATATTTAGGTTGCTATACATTTTTGCAATATATTGTCAGTCATGTTAGGTTTAGATTTTCTAGTATACTTTTCCATTCATTGATGGGAATGATTCTGCTCTCTGCATAATTCTTTTTTCCCTGTTCTTTTTCTTTTTTATACTGCGTATGACCCATTATTGCTCCATATGTTGCCACATCCTTTATTCTTGTTTTAGTCCTATGGTCGTACACAGAGGGCAGGAAAGGCTAAAAAGAGTATCCACCACTATTGTTCCGCAATACAAGAAAAAAAATTAAGTTTTGCTTTTAAGTTGCCTTTGAAATCGTGGGTCATACTTATAATGATTCAAATCAGGCACTTCTGATAAATTGGATGATTCTGCAAATGTCTGTTTATTTTATATTTCTTTTACCATTCACTTGCCGATTGGATCCTCCCCTAGCTAAAAATGGATTGCGTGGATAGATTTCTTGTGCTTATAAATACTCATTACCATTGTTTAAAAATAAAAAATATTTAAGATGAAAATGCTTTTGAATTAGGCTTTATAAGGGAGTTAATATTTGATTTGACTGCTGCATCAATACTTTTCAAGGCTTAAAAGAAAATTCCTATGACTTCTTTTGCATCTTTCTCTTGAGTTAATTAGTTTTATTCTAACAAAGACTACAGAAATATTCCTGTGGTGTCTTGTGATATTTGCTGTCAATGCTCTTATCTTTTTTACTTGAAGAAAAAAAAAATGAAATAACTCACTGTTCCATTATTGAAATCCTTATTTACATCTTTGGTCTTGAAAATTATACAGGCTGCATGGTGTCTGTAATGAGAATCCCTTGGCCCCACTGATATGCTCTCTTGGGCTTACATTATACCGTACCAGTGGTGACAATTCTGTGTTATACGACCATGATTTAGAGAGGTAATGTTCTCCTAGTTTTTGCGTCTGTATTATTAATCAGTGCATTTAATACTATATGAAATAAGTAATGCTTGAGGCAATATTGCACTTGAACCAAGGATATATATTTGTATGCAAGATTATTCTGTGTTTAGTCTGAGCTATTGTCTTGAGGATCTGGGTTTTGTCCTTTCAGTTACACACTATATGATATGAATGGCCATAAAGTTCCACAACAGACTGTCATTGAAGTTGGAGATATTTTCAAGAGAATTCTCAAAGAGGTAGGGTCTACATGGTAAAGTCTCCGACTGTTTATTTTTCCATCTATCTATAAACTATGCTCTGTGACAATTGATTAAACACCTGGTTCTTTCTTGACACTTTTAGACAGAGAAGGTGAGGGATGAACATTCCAGTGACATGTCTGTTCTTCAAGCAATATCCATTGTGTTAGATAGGCATCCAGAATTAAGGTAAGGAGATGAAAATCATGTCGAATATCTGCAAATCACTACACTTTTATTGAGCATGAGACCGATAGCAGCCCTGACATAATTTCCATCCTTTGCAGACAAGTAGGACTTGCCCATGAAGTGCTACAGTGGTACATATGTAGAATGGAAGCTTGGTTTGCAGTAGATGCAGATAAGATATCACTGAAAAATTGGGATCAGGCAAGTGATCTCTGTTTAAGATACTCCTTATGGGCTTTAAACATCTAAATAGACCACCTGATAAATTATACATTTCAGTGTCTTGTATATGGAGCTATCTAGTTTTTCCAATATGTGCCTCTGTAGGTTGTAAGGCTTAAGTCCTGGTTGAGGGAAATGTCTAATACTCATTAACTCTACAAGCCTATGTAGAGTTCTGCCATAGTGCTCCAGATCTAATGTTGTTAGAGATTTATAACCTTTACCTTAGGTTTTAATGCTTGGGTCCCGGTTGATGGAAAAGGCAAATACTCATAACTTTACAAGTCCATGTGGAGTTCTACAGTAGTGCTCTACACTTCAATTTAGAATTTTATATCAATAGTGCTGGTAAATTTATAATGGTGAAACAATTTCAAGCTCTATCAAATGGACTTTTTCCGCTGTTATCTATTTTGTAATTTATTCTGCATGATTTATTCACCATGCTACTCTTGGTCTTGAGCTTCTACGTATAAGTTACCTTAAAATCTTAATGATCATGTTTTTTGAAGCTTTTATTCCTTTTTGGTGTAGATATACATTACGACCATAGATGGAGCTAAGCTAGCATGGGACAAAGAGGCCTTTGCGCTTATAAATTATCAAAAAATACTAACCATTTAATCTATAATGAGTATATACCTGTCAGCTATGAGTATGTCCAAGTGGCATTGGATGGACTTATCTTAAGAACTAATTACATTCTTTTGTTCTTATAAATCACTACAAGAAATTTCATTTTCTGCCAAGATCTCCACTTTGATGCACTTGGCTGAAACAATAATTGATCTTTCACTCTTGCAGCAATCTCCTTCCAAGATACTATACTTTTTTAGGTTGCTTTCAAATAAGAAATGCATGGTAAAGTCTTAAAAGTTGAGTGTTAAACTGAATTGTAATAAATGTACTTTGAATCATAGGGTCAGACTTAGATTATCTTAGCTTCAGAGGAATTCTTACATGTTTAAGGGTAATTCTTAATATATAGGAGGATGTACTCACTGGTGGACATGGACTTATGGTGCAAGGTTATGACCCTGTAATTAAAGCTCTTGCAAAAGATATTGACATACGCCTAAATCACAGGTATGCTCATGTAGTTCATTGGTGATCAATTGCATCTATGCTTTAAACCTATTGCTTCATGTGCCTACCTAAATGGAATTTATTGACGTGGGGATCTATACATAAACATGTTATCTATCTAGATACACTCAATTGACTCCTTTGGGAATTCTTAAGCAGAAAAGGACCTTTTTTTCTGCTCTTTATTAATTTTTTTTTTTTGAACTTTTATATTGACTAATCATTGTGCTTGTCTTTTATAAACATGGTATCTATCTAAAAGAAAAGAAAAGGTTTTGTGACCTAGTACATTTCCAAACCATTGAACCTTTAAAATGCAATCCCAAACTGTTTTAGTCTACTTTATGAAATATTTTCCTCCATTCCTCCATGTCCAGATCCAATTCTCCATAAGGTTCTTTAAACCCCATCATATATACAGTTAATTATGGAACCCTGAGTGTATCTTTTAGGTCTTTTTCATCCCAGCTTAATGTCAGTGATGCTGGGTTTTGGTAACATTCTGATGGATTGAGGTGTCTGATGGGGGTATGTATTGAAGGTAAATGCCCAGTATATTTCAAGAGTGAAATTATAATTGCCATTGTTTATTATTTCTTTTTCCATTATCTTTTTCATTATTTCATCAGCACTATATTCATTCATTATTTTTTAAAAAGATTTCCTTAGAATCTAACAGATACTGAGTTCCTTGATGGATGTGGTTTATTTCCTATGCCATACCAATCATTTAAGATTTAGTTTCTATTGCTCAACTCTTCCATTTTATTTCTTGTTCCCCGGCAATAATTTGATTCAGTTGCAATCACTACATGGGATTAATGTGGTATTTAGTTTTAGGAATTTCATAGTTATTCATGTGGTAGAAAGTCACACCCTTTTTCTTGATGAGGAAATTGAATAGATTTAAGATTCTTTTTTCTTTTGCAAGATTTTGACTGTGTTGACTTTTGATAACTAGGGTTACAAAGGTATCAAATGGTCGTAATAAGGTGATGGTCACGGTTGAGGATGGGAGAAACTTTGTTGCTGATGCTGCTATTGTTACAGTACCTATAGGGATTCTTAAAGCTAATTTAATTCAGTTTGAACCAAAATTGCCTGAGTGGAAGGTTGCTGCAATATCAGATCTTGGTGTGGGCAATGAAAATAAGATTGCCTTACTATTCGATAAAGTTTTTTGGCCAAATGTGGAACTCTTAGGCATTGTTGCCCCCACTTCTTATGCTTGTGGTTATTTTCTTAATCTTCACAAGGCAACAGGTCATCCAGTCCTTGTCTATATGGCCGCTGGAAGGTTTGCTAATGACCTTGAGAAGCTATCAGATGAGTCTGCTGCAAAATTTGTAATGTTGCAGCTGAAGAAAATGTTTCCGGATGCAACTGAGCCGGTAAATTCAGTGTTTTCACATTTATTTTGCTTTATTTAATCTATAAATTCCTGCACCTTGTACTATTTGATTGGAAATTATATTTTGACCATAGTATATGTGATGAGAAGTTCCATCTGTTGGCCAGCCTACACTATCTAATTATTAAGCCCGTCAGAAATCAGATTGTTTCTTAGTTATTTTTTTGTTGTGATTATTACAAAACTCTGAACTAATGCTTGGTTGGTCACTCTGGAACAGGTTCATTATCTTTTGTCACGATGGGGAAGTGACCCAAACTCTCTTGGTTGTTACGCATATGATGTGGTTGGAATGCCAGAAGATTTGTACAAGAGGCTTCAAGCACCGTTGGGAAGTATTTTCTTCGGAGGAGAAGCCGTTAGCATGGATCATCAGGGATCTGTACATGGAGCTTACTCAGCTGGAATTATGGCTGCTCAAAACTGTCAGAGGCATCTCTTAAAGCAACTTGGTAACCTCGAGATGCTTCAACTAGTTTCATATAGGCATGACATTCGCGAAACTGCATTTCCCCTTCAAATCTCCAGGATTTGAAATGCTTGAAACTTTAGGTTTTATTACTTTGTTTTCTAGACTGATGCCAAACTCCATAATCATGAATGCTTAAGTAATTTATTTTAAGATCTTCTGTCTCCTATATTTTCAACGCTCTAATCCTGCTATTCTTTCTAGTTTCAAGTACAACAGAAGACATGAGATGGTATATTTCTTGTGGATTATGAGGTTATTGATTGAAGGTCTGAATTCTTAAAATTTTATTAGTGAATTCTTAAAATTTTATTAGTGAATTCATGCACTCAACCATTTGATTGAGTGAAGAGATTGATTAGGACTTCATAACAAAATATATATTTTTTGTTTTATAAATTATTTGGGATTCAATGAGAGGAAATTAGAAGGAACAAAATAATGTTTTCGTATTTTATTCATTGATTAAGAATTTTGTTTCGTTAGATACTTTGGTTATTACAATAGCACTATTTGATCAATCATAATCAGATTTTATTATTATTATTATTATTATTATTTTCATTGCCCCATAAAAATATGTCTGTTTACTGGACTAACTTTTTATCGTTTTCATTAGAGATTCTGTTGTTCATCGTTGTTGAGGTGTCAAATTATTTTATTTTATCTATTTAGACTTGATCTTATCTGCAACTTGTTTTTAAAATGATGGATAAAGTAATAAAGGAAAATGATAGGAAAAAGGAAAAAAGAAAGGATATGAGGGAACATGAAAGTTTAGATATATTAAAACCAGTGTTTTAAAACGTGGCCTGGGTGGACTGATTCAACCTGTTCGACTGAAACCGGGGGCTGGGCCGAGTTTTAAGAGGTAGAAAATTGGAGCTAGTGGTCAAACCGATTTGACCCCCAGGTGGATTGGTGTTACGATAGCAACCTGCTGTCCAATCGGTTTTGGCACAAATCCGGGTCACTATAAATCTAAATCCCCGACATTTTTTTTTTTTTTCTTCATTTTATCAGCGGCTTCTTTTCTGCACAATCTTCTTCTTTGATCTTCCATTGTTCCACAATCAAACTTCATCTCTTCTTCGATTCAAACAACCACAGTTCTTCCACAATCAAAGTCAAACTTCGATCTTCAGCTATTGGGCTTCTTCAGTTCTTCTTCTTCAATGCGTTCTTCTTCTTCTACAACCAAATCTGTTCCCCAAGGTCTGCATTTGTGTACATGGTTATTTCCAGGATTTTAATCAAATTGAGGAGTTAGGCTGGTCTCCTATTGTTGTTATATATGCTTGCTTGTTTGATTGATGGGTGGTTTAAAATGGTGTACTGAGAAAGCTAAAATGTTGCGCTATCGAATTGAGAGCTGGGTTTGGTTGCTAATCATTTTGATTAGCGTGTGTTGACTGTTGAAGGCCTTAGAAAGGATGGGTTTGAGGTGTATTGAGAAAATGCAGCTTAATGGGAATTGCCGTGATGGGTAAATAAGTAATGATAATTATGCAAGGAGATGAGAAATTGGTTGGAACTTGTGATATATTTAGGGAGATGGAGGATGGGTTTAAAAAAAATATGTTGGATGATGTCACCATGCTAATGTTAGTATGATGATGTCATCGGTCCGAACGATCAATCAAACTGGTTCAATTGGTCAATCCGAGACCCAGCCACCTTGCCAGGTTTCACCTTGAGTCGGATATTAAAACATTGATTAAAAAAACCAATAATTTCACATCTCTCTCTGGCTTTTTGCCTTATCTTTATGGATGCAAGTTGTTGATGCCAAATTCACACCAAACGGGGTTGCTTGTCTTACCCTGAAACATGATGATTTTTCCATCTACCCTTGATTATGGATGTCATTGTATCTTGGAACGCTAGTTGAACAGCCTAGTCCTATCCCTGTAAGAAAATAGCAAAGGCTCTTGTGAAACTACAAGGGATGGAGGCTAATTATGACGGCGGTCAGCTTTAAGCCTTTAATCTCAAATGCTCAAGTGCCAGTCTTTTCCGTATGAATATTGAGTTATTATTCCATGCTTGTTAGCCCCTTTCATATAATGAAATAGAATAGGGCTTCAGTGAATTACTTTCCTTTTTTGAATTGTATCTTGTCAATGTTTACTTTCTAATTTAGTAAACACACCCTAAATACAAATCGGTCGACGATTGGATGGCAGTGACGACACCCCAAATGCAATGTCAATCATTCCTTGAGCTAATTTCCCATAAAATCTCTCCAAGATCTAGCATTGGTCAGATCTCACCGATGTTGGTGTTAACATTCTAGGCCAGATCTCATTGACTCTGGCGTCGACAACCCTCCCCATCACCTTGAAAATATTACTCTCTTCCTCCCGACCAAAACCCACCTCAGCCCATCTCGCCAATTATTGGCAAATATCGGTTGTTGCCACAGCCTTTTTTCAATTTACAGTTGATTCACTCACTGAAAATCAACTCTGTCGCTACCATTGCACTCACCGACACTTTCTCTTCAAAAACCTCAATATCCCAGCCTTCAATTGTTTGTTGATCATCATCATAAATTTTAAAGTTTTGGGTGAATAGATAAATTGGCAACCCAACTTGGTGAAGCTCCGGGTCTGGGTTAAACTAGTTAAATTGTTAACCATCCATCTACATAAAAAAAAAACCTAATTAGTGTGTTTCTTACACACAAAATTGAATTAAGAATCGGTTATAGCTTTGGTTTTCAAATTCTTTAGTGGAGGTAAGGGTTAGTCTAACTTTGAAGAAGATACGTATATGGGTTATGGTTTTCGTCCTTATTTGTGTAAAACGCCATTTTGGTATTTTTTGGGAGAGTTTTCAAAAGTGCTACATCTCAACTCACCACAAAAGTAGTGTCATTTAATATAATTTTTCTTCTAGTAATTATTTTCATAATATAAATGAAACTATTTATTTATATTATATATGGTATTCCTAATTTTAGATATTAAAATTAATCTAAATAACTAAAATATTTAATTATACTTTTAAATATATTAATTAATTATGAATGAATCATTAAATAAGATATTATTAATAGTTATATTTATAATATTTCCATAACAAAATTTATTTTCAATATAATTTTTAATTAGGGGATTTTTTACTAAACCCTTGTGTGTTTGGCCTTTTTCTTGTGAGTACCCTCTGATTTCGGAAATACTACCTTAAACCCCCGTGTGTTTGACATTTTTTTGTTGTGAACACCCATTAGTTTTAGAAATATGACCCTAACCCCTTGTGTGTTTGACTTTTTTTTATAGTAAACACTTGCTGACTTCAAAATATTATCAATTCAGCCTTCAAATTTTATCAACAATTTCAATAATTTAGCTTCCAAAAAATATGTTGACCTGTTAACATTGTTGACAGATGTTAGATGTTAAATTGATTGAATAATAAAAACATTATTTCCATAAAAAATGAGAGTTAAGAGTCTCATTCATAAAACCAATGAGTGTTCACTACAAAAAAAGGTTAAAACACATACGTTTACCATAAATAAATTAAAAAAATTAAAAAAAAAACTTTTTAATTATTTACTTATTTAATATACATGATATACAAGATTAAAAAATAAAAAAAAGGTTTATCCCAACTTGGATAAGGAATCCCATACCTCTCATAAACTCCTTGTCCCAATTCATTGAGACTAAATGACGAGGGTGAGATTAACCGTAATCCTACCTCATTCTCCTTAAAACCTTGATAATATGAAGGATTGTAAAGATGGTGATACTAAACATAGTCCCATCCAACTCTCCTTAAAACCTAGATAATCATAAGGATTGAACTATTTTAAAAAAATAGTCCTATCCCACCTTTAGTCCATGTCCCAAACACAACTTAGATATACAGATGCCAAACCTACATGTCAATTCCATCTCAGTAATAAAAACATGTAAATATAAAACCGTACTACAATTCATTTCGGTACTGAGATACAACATAGACATAGTTAAAAAAATGTCATTTTGAAATATATGATGGGTAGGGTAATTAAAATAAAATAAAATTACATAATTAAGCAAATAAAGCAGTCTGATTGGAAAAGCTGTTTGTGCTTGCAGATCTGTGAGGATCCATTGGTGGCCGCCTGTTCCCCAACAAATTACCAATATTATTATTTGTTTTTGAACATGAGGGCCTTTGAGATGATGACTTCTTTGGAGGACATGGGAGATTGTTGTAGATGGCTGCATAACTTTTGCAAGACTTCAATTTCTTATTGTAAGGATTCTCAGGCTTTGCAAGATCTTCTAAGCATGTCACCTCTTTTAATGATGTAAATGACTGTGATTTCCCTTGGTAATGCTTTGAAAGCCCTCTCCTATAATTAATTCAACAATTAACTATATGATCAAAATCAAACAACAAGATAGATATAAGAGGTGAGCTTACTTGGAAGGAAGTTGTTGAAGAAGAGAGGACATATCCTGCAAAGGGTCTTTGATTTTTGGTGAAGAATTTGAAACTTCTTCTTCGATATCAGGCTCTAATGATCCAATACTTGAACCTTCAGACGAGATTGAATCAGCTTCTTCTTCTTCTTCCTCCAATTTAAGTTGGTTTAAATCAGAATATTTAGGAGGCAACTCCATCTTATAAATATTGGTGAGAGGTTTCTTCTTTTGGAATGAAAAGAATTTGGTTGGAAGCAGAAGCGAGCTGTGAATATATATATATATATATAAATGTTATAAAATATTAAAAGATTCGATTTTATCCACTTTAGTTTTGAGTGTCCTCCACCACCCTCTTAGCTAGATATAGCTAATCAGGTGTTTGTCAAACCCACCTTCTTTATACAGCGCGTACATTCAGTCTCTGTCGTTTCGTTGTAATTTGGGAGGCAATGTTGTTAGAAAAATGGGAAAAGCGCGTGAAGAATGAAATAGAAAAAGGGTGTCAGTGTAATTCATGGACATCGAAACCAAAACCACCCACTGATTCGGTTTCCAACTAAAAAATACATATCCTCCTTCCCTTCTTATCCAACTATTTATTTATTCCCCAAAAATCTTCTAATTTATAAAGCCTAATTATTGCAAATTGATTTATAAGAAACGCGCCGCGCCCGCGTACGGGCAAATTTATGTGAAAATGAGCCGTTCTGAAGATAAAATGAAATTATGAATGTCATAGGTTTGACTTTGACTCCGACATCAAGATATACAAAAAAGAAAAGAGAAGAAATCTAAATAAGCTAAGTTTGTCTCACTTTGTCACAACATCCATAAATGAAAATCCACATGCTGTTGGGCTGTCAACCATGAAATATATCTTACAACATATAATATATTATAAATTAATACATTCTTCAATAACATTCTCCTTTAACAATAATAGTTAATTAACACACACCATGCTATTAAACAAATAGAATGTTAGTAAGTAAAAACTTTTGAATTTGCAGCTACTATCAAAACCCACCCAGTAATCTTATAATGTTGCAAGAGTAGCATCTCCTGGCTATCCCAATTTAAAGCCACTGCATGGTAAGATCTCAGCAAAATTGAAACAAATACACTATATTTAATTTACAGATTAAGGTTTGGTTAGGGATTGTTGTACCTTTTTCCCATAATCACTGGCACCATTACGATTGCCAATCGACCATCTTTCCAATGATGCTGGTGGTTTATTGAAATGTTATGGCGTTAAGTTGCAACAAACCCGAAAAAGTTTGGTCAATATTTTTTTGGCTTGCCCCGACTTTTGACCAAATCCCCAATTAGGAGTGGGATAAATAATCCGAAAACCGAATTGAACCAAACCAAAACCGAACCGAAAATTAGGTTTTTTTACAAACCGGTTCGGTTTTCAGTTTGTGAAATTCAAAAAACCGAAAAACCGTCTCAATTTTTGATTTGAAAAAAATTTCAAACCGGTTTTTAAACCGATTTTACCCTAAATATAAAAGCAAAAAAATTATTATATATAAAATAATAAATATTTGAATTTAGGGACTTAAATGAAACATTGAAGAATTTTAAGGATTAAAGGATAATTTGAAAACCGGTTAACCGAACCAAAAATTTGGTTCGGTTTACATTCGATTTTTAACCGAAATCGGTCCGATTTTCGGTTTGGATAAACTGGTTCGATTAACCGGATTATCCCACCCCTATAGCCAATACCATTGCATAGATAGCTGGCCAGTGATCGTAATTGTGTCAGTAGTGTCAATCCACTCACTGGCAACAAGTTCATCGATGACAATTGTTGCCACTACTGGCGGTGGTTGGGCAGTTATGCCCTGTCCAGATTTTTATTATTTTAATTTAAAAAATTATTTATAATAAAAGAATTTTGATTTTAATTTTAAATTGGGTAATTTTGTAAATTACTCCGCTGAAGGCATTTATTAAAATCTAAAAGCTAGAAAATTCTACTTTTGTGAGAAGCTACAACAACCTTAAACTCATGAATTATAATTTTTTTTATGTAATATTAAACCCATCAGAATTTAGTCAAATAATCAAGTCTCTGGTTTGGGAAGTGCAGAAGATTTCTAAATGGGAAATGACTTTTAGCCTCCACCAATTTGATCAGTAGCCCTCATTATTTTATTTGAATGAGGTTAACAGGGTAATCTCATTTTATAGATGGGTCTAACCTAATTCTCCACTTGAAGCCCAGTTTACCATCCTATTAATTATTCTATTGTCCTCAGCTCATGATAGGACCTACCTCAATTGTTAAATGCTGGGACAAGCCAAGTCATCTGATTATACATTCCAGGCTATCGATGGGTTTCATTGATTCACTCACTTTCTAAACCCGAATCAATATAAGAGTACGAGTTTAAGCTCATCAAGTCTGTTATGTCTCAAAAGTCAAGCCTATGTTAACACAATTAATGTCTCTCTCTACCAATTGCCAAGCCCATATCTCTAAAGATATTCTCACAAACTTTATCTTATTTCAAAGAGATGAATGGACGAGAGCCTTCCATGTGTCAAGGCAGCTTGCAAAACACTAATTGCATTGAGTGCAAATGTGAATAAAGGGGCATTTCTCTTCCCGAAGAAGGGAGGCGAGGGGCTGGGCTGAGATTTAGCTTCAATTCTTTCTCTCTGTAAAAACACTGTATTTCTTCATCTTTGTATGCCTTACGGGCAAATTCATAGAAATAGGGAGAGATCAAATAAAATAACAATGGATGTATGAGTCGCTTGTTGCATCCGAACCACTATAAAAACCGCTCTTGCCAATCTTTCATTTATATTTTCTGCAAAATATATAATCTCAGCTCCATATTCAAATCTCATGGATCCATCACGTGTGATTCCTAAGTCCGCTTAGCGCTTCTCACGTGCGAGTCGTTGGCGTCCAAAATCAAGCGTCAATAGTTTGGTGGCCCATGCAGGTCCGATTCTCAAACCTGCATCAAAGTTCCTTGATGGCGTGCTCAGATCTCAAACCCACGTCAGAGTTCTCTGATCGCGTGGCCAGATCGTAGATCGCACGTGTTAGAATTCTTCGATCGCGCATCAGAATTCTCCAATCGCGTGGCCAGATCGCAGATTGCACGCATCAGAGTTCTCCGATCACGTGGCTAGATCGCAGATCGCACGCCCATGCCATCCTGATCCTCAGCTTCAGATCGCGGATCTTTAGCTTCAAATCGCGTGTTCAGATCACTGATCACACGCTGAGATCGTTGATCTCTTGTGCTCTTAGGTAGAGCTCGTTATGATCTCTCAAGTTGAGCTCATTTTGACCTCAAGTTGAGGTCGTTTTGCTCATTCAGGTCGTTTTGACCTCTCAGGTCGAGGAGAGGTCGTTTTGACCTCTAAAATTGAGGTCGTTTTGCTTTTTGAGCTCGTTTTGACCTCTCAGGTCGAGGTCGTTTTGCTCTCAAGTTGAGCTCGTTTTGCTCAGATTGAGCTCGTAATGACCTTTCAGGTCATTCTCCTACCAGATTTCAGGTCGAGCTCCTACCAGATTTCAGGTCATTTTCCTAACATATTTCAGGTCGAGCTCCTAACAGATTTCTGGTCGCTCCTAACAGATTTCAGTTCGAGCTCTTAACAGATTTCTGATCGCTCCTAACAGATTTCTGGTCGTTTTCCTAACAGATTTCTGGTCGCTCCTAACAGATTTCTGGTCGCTCCTAACAGATTTCTGGTCGTTCTCCTAACAGATTTTTGGTCGCTCCTAACAGATTTCTGGTCGTTTTCCTAACAGATTTCTGGTCGCTCCTAACAGATTTCTGTTCGAGCTCTTCAGTTCGAGACTGCAGCAATTCAGATCAAAGACTTAGTTTCTGAAGCGCGATTACGCACTTCAAAAACGGGGGGCTTCTGTTATGCCTCAAAAGTCAGCCTATGTCAGCACAATTAATGTCCTCTTACCATTCCAAGCCCATATCTCCAAAGATATTCTCACCAACTTTATCTCATTTCAAAGAGATGAATGGCGAGAGCCTTCCATGTGTCAAGGCAGCTTGCAAAACACCCATGCATTGAGTGCAAATGTGAATAAAGGGGCATTTCTCTTCCCGAAGAAGGGAGGCGAGGGGCTGGGCTGAGATTTAGCTTCAATTCTTCTCTCTGTAAAAACACGTTGTATTCTTCTTTGTATGTCTTACGGGCAAATTCATAGAAATAGGGAGAGATCAAATAAAATAACAGTGGATGTATGAGTCGCTTGTTGCATCCGAACCACTATAAAAACCCCTCTTGCCAATCTTTCATTTATATTTTCTGCAAAATATATAATCTCAGCTCCATATTCAAATCTCATGGATCCATCACGTGTGATTCCTAAGTCCGCTTAGCGCTTCTCACGTGCGAGTCGTTGGCGTCTAAAATCAAGTGTCAACAAAGTCCATACCTATCATTTCAATAATAATGTTGGTTCAAATTCATATGATAATTATTTATTTAAAATCTAAAGAGAGACTTCATTACAATTAGAAAAGGAAACCTATCTAATAAATAGGTTAGTTAAAGTGTAAGTTTGTATGATTATACTTAATGTTTTTAAGTCAATTGATCAATGTGGACAAAGTTTTGTTGAACCACACAAAATCTTATGTTCTTAACTGTCTGGTTGTGATTGCTTTTATTTTTCACTTTTCACTAATCAGATTTTCTTTAACAAGTAAATTCCACCAAAAGCATAGCAACTCATGAAATGCATTGATGAAAGTAGACCCAAACATTCAAAGTCATCTCCAGGATAACTGCTGGAAACATTTATTGTACAAACTTATTGGTATATATATGCATACAAGCACATTGATAGCATGGTGAGAAGATGACCTAGAAAACAATCTGGATTCCAAGCAACCCCATCAACCGAGAGATGAATTCTGGGTGTCCTGGCCATGCTGCTCCAGTAACCAAATTCCCGTCAGTAAAGCAATAGTCTATCGGATCAGGTTCTAACCAAGTTGCTCCTGCCAACACCACATTAAGCTTAACGGAAGGGTATGCAGTACATTTCTTTCCCTGTAGCTCAATCAGGATTAATATTCACAGTATGGTTAGACAGTTTTGATACTATGACTAACCAAACAAACAAAATGACAATATTTGGACAGGGAACAATACAATAATGTATGAGTCTTTGTTGCTTTCCCAAATATTTTACTATATTGTATTTTGTAGTTTAAAAACACAACTAAGTTTAACCGAGAATATAGAACGGATTGGTGTTTCTTCCTCTCCCCATTCTGTTGTTTTTCAAAACCTCTAGATTGAAATTAATTCTTCTTTCCTTCTTTCATGTCTGCTTCCCCTCTGATGCTCCCTACTTATTTCTTAATTATCTTTCATGTTATTAATACACTAATTCTGATTACATAACATCTTAAAGGTTTCTCCTTTCCCTCTCTCCTACTTCCCAAGAGCCAAATGGAACTTGAGATTTATAATCACGAAAATGTGCCCACAGCATAATAATGAAACAACCAAAATGTGTACATTTATTTGTTAAACAAACAATATCAACAACATTACCTTTAGAACACCAGCTGCAGCTAAAATCTGCTGTCCATGGCAAATGGATGCAACTGGCTTATTGGATTCCATGAATTCCTTAACTAATGCAAGTACTGTTTCATTCAGAGCAAGATATTCTGGCGCTTGACCTCCAGGGATGACAAGAGCATCATAATTTGAGGCATTCACACCTTCGAAGTTAGCTGTTAGAGTGAAATTATGGCCTAGCTTCTCACTGTAAGTTTGGTCACCTTCGAATTCATGGATAGCAGTTGGGCATTTATCACCAGCCTTTTTCTTGGGGCAAACTGCATCAACATGGCACTCTAGTACTTGAAGGGACTGAAAAGGAACAGTTATCTCATAATCTTCCATGAAATCCTGCAAATATGAAACAAGAGAAGCAATTATGCCAATAATTAAGTGAAAAAGTGCTTTCATCAAGTATGATTTATAGTTTTAGATTTAATAAAACATTAAAATAGTTTATATAAGAAATATTTTCACTTTCACATTCATAAAGTGGGTTTGGGTAGAACTCACTCCCAAAAGCTAGCTCAAGGGAGGAGGGAGCCCAATCACTTATATACACCATAACAACTCACTATTGGGACGATGTGAGACAAATTTAACTTCTAACACCCTCCCTCATGCTCGGTGTGTAAGGCCGGGGTCCAAACCCATCATCACCCCAACCAAAGAGGGGAGAGAAACAAACATGGCTCTGATACCATGACAAAGTGGGCTTGGGTAGAACTCACTCCCAAAAGCTAGCTCAAGGGAGGAGGGAGCCCAATAACTACACCATAACAGCCCACTATTGGAAAGATGTGTGACAAATTCAACTTCTAACATACATTTGGTAGTTTAATGCTCCAATAAAAAAGAACTTACCCCACAAAGAAATAAGATCCTCTTATTTGAACCAGTTATGGTGCCACCTAGTGCTTTAACAAAAAGCCGAATGTACTCAGGATGCCCCTCATAAGTAGCCCCAGTAATGATATTACCATCAACAACACAAGCAGCCAGGGTTTCTGGCTCTACCCAAGAAGCACCTGCATCAATGAGAGTAGGTTTCAAAGTAGGATATGCTGTGCACTTTCGACCTTTAATTATGCCTGCCGCCGCCAATATTAATTGCCCATGGCAAATGGATGCAATGGGCTTCCCTGAGTTGGAAAATTTTCTCACCAAATCTATAACAGATTTATTCATAGCAAGATACTCTGGAGCTCGTCCTCCTGGTATGACCAACCCATCATATGCACTGAATTCAATTTCATCAAACGTTGCATTGAGCGCAAAGTTGTGACCACGCGGCTCAGCACATGTCTGCAACAAGTTAAAAATGATTATAAATAAATTTCAAAAGAACACAAGATAGGTAACTTGCTCATCAGTTACTCAAAGCACAGATACACTCTTTCAAAACGAAAAGGCTATGAGCTAGAGCACGTTTTAATCAATCAATACCACAAGAAAATAGTTTAAATCTTTTCTGTTTCACATCTTGATTTACTCATTCAGCAACATATAGTAAATATATAATCTCTCAAACATATATAAACTAAAATCAAGAAACCGAGCAACATAATCAGGATTTAAACTGTGCCAGTACTCACTAAAACAAAATATAAAATAAAATAAAAATACTCAGATATTAACTGAAATTCCTTCTCAAGTTTAGAAACAATTTTATAAAATTAGTTAATAACTCAACTGGCCAAACCTGTTCTCAGACCAACGAATTAGCATAATCAATGAGATTTAAACTCTATTTGACTTCAAAACAAATAACATATGTTCCAAATAACTTTTAAAAAGAGAGAGTTGAGAGACCTTTTTGCCAGAAGATCCCAGAACGGCGGTGCGGCAAACATCACCGGCCTTTTTGCCGGGACAGACGGCATGAACGGAGACTCCGTAAGCCAATAACGCTTGAAAAGGAACCATGGCCTGCATTGCACTTTACAATTACATTTCTAATTCAACCAAAGAGGATTTAAATTAATTTAATATAATTTAGATACCTCATAGTCTTCCATGTAATCTCCACATAGTAGCAAAACACTTCTCTTGCCATTGCTATTCGCCATTTCTATTCTCAAAAAAAATTCTGTTTCAACTTAGCTGATGATTTTAAGCATGGCTTCGCCTAGACTCTACGTATGCATATATTTTGTGTTAGAAGTTGATTTTTTGTTCTTTTCAATAATTTTACCCCTAAGTTTTAGAGTAAGTACATTCCGCTCCAACAATTTCGAAAATAACACTTTTATCCTTAAACTAGTACACTTGTTATTACAAAGGGTTTTTCTTTAAATCCCTCGAGTTTTTCGACAACCCAAAACCCCCTTAGGTATTGGTAATTACGCTCAATCCCCTCCCACCAATGTTTTTACGAGTAAACGACATTTTTCCACCCAAGGTTTAGCGAATCTGCAAGTTTCCACCCATGGTTTCATAAATTATAGATTCTCTCCCTTAAATTAACATCGTTACTTTTCTCTCAAAATAACCCTCACATCTCAAATTTCTCTCAAATAACCCTCAAAAGAGATCTCGGCCAAGCAAAAAATCTAGCCTGATTTTGACACCATTGGACCTCCCCGAGGACCTCGACACCACCATCGGCATCCCCTTATCCTCCTCACTAAAACCCCTAACTTTTCCACCTGATTACGCTTTGGCAAGGTGTCGGAATTTGGCTGGAAAGACGTGACAAAACGCGAAAACCTAAGGAAGAGGCGATGGTGATCGACGGGAAATTGAGATTGGTGATGTTGGGGGTTTTGGTGGGGGGAAGCCGGTGATGCTATTGGTGGTGTTGGGAGTGGTTTCCGATGTTAGGAGTGGTTTCCAGTGTTGGGAGTGGTTTCCGGTGTCGGGACTTGCCAGAATTTGGATGAAACGCCAATTGAAACTAAGAGCAGCGGCCAGCAATTAGGGGGTTCAATTAGGCGGGGAGTCAAGGGTTTTGATGTGGGGGTTGAGGGGATTGTAATGGAGGTGTCAAGAGGGGTTGACTACGCTGAGAACAGGCCATAATGGCCTAAAATCGCTGGTGGGATGAAATTGAGAAGTGAAGGGTTATTTTAAAATTTTTAACTTTGAATTGACCATTTTACCCTTTTAATTATTAGATTAAACAATTTTCTATTAATTTAAAGGTGGGAACTTGCAGATTCGCCAAACCTTGGATGGGAAATGTCGTTTACTCATGTTTTTACATTAGTTTTAAGGGATAAGTACATTACACCTCCAAAGGTTTGGCCAAATCCCATAAACTATTTGTGGTACTGATAATTACTCTCAACTTCTCAGTGGCACTGAAAATGACTCTAAACCCACTATCGTTCAATGTCTTTCTGTTACTTTTAACCATATAAAGGGTAAATGACTTTAATACCCTCACCTCTATGCCCATCAATCCCAAGTCACCCCACTTACTTTCACATCACCTAACCTATAGCAGGCCCCAACACCCATTCCAGGATTCAAAAATAATTAAATTACGTGCAAATATGAAATTTTAATAAGAAAATAGAAAAGAAGCTACAAAATAAAAGTGTCTGAAAAATGGGAAAATTCTAGAAAAATAAAAGAAATTTTGAATAATTAAAAGAATAAGACATATATATTAAATAAAATGATCTAAAATTTGAAAAACTTTGTAAAAAGTTAAAAAATTAATAACAATCTTTAAAAAAAAAATTGAATTTGGCAATATTTTTTTTTAGATTTTAGTTTCTTTTTTATAGGTTTTTGTAGTATTTTTTTTTTCAAAAGTACTCTTAATTTTTCAAAATCTTCAAAAGTTTTTTTTTTTTAATAATTGTTTCTTTGTCTTTTTAGATTAAGGATTTGTGTTATTGAAGTTTTTTTTATTAGTTATTTTACATTTTTTATTTTAAAATGAGTTGTTAATAAATTTTAGGGTAAATTCGTTATGTACAAAATATAATTAGGCTAATTCGTAATTGTGTTTGGTCAAGTTCAGTCAACCTTCATATTTGTAGTGGTCTACGTTAGGGTGTCAACGAGTCGAGTCGCCGCTCGCGACTCAGCTTGGCTAACTACAGTGTTGAGCCGAGTTCAAGCTCGCTAGATTTAGGCTTGAAAAGCTTGATTGGGAAAGCGGAAAAATGGAGGATTGGAATTTTTTTTTTTTTTTTTGTAAGCTCAAGCTCACTTTCTATGTCAAGCTTGAATTTTAAAATCGCCAAGCTCGAGCCGAACTCGACACTTTAGCAACTTGCAAGCTCGATAGCCAAAGCTCGACTCGACTCGACTCAGCTCGTTTACATCCCTAGTTTACGTGGTAAGTTCGAGAGTTTTTGGGATATAAGTAGTTTTTAAGGGTGTAAATGAGTTAAAGGTCAGTAATTATAAAACTTTAGGCACATTTTACTCTTTTACCCTTGATTATGTTAAAATTAACCGAAAAAGCTTTAAGAGGCTAACAACAGGGGATTTAGAGTAATTACCAACACAACAGGTTTTCTTTTTATAATTATCAGTACCATAAGGGGTTAAAACTATTTGGCCAAACCTCAAAGGGTTTATAGTACTTATCCCTTAGTTTAAATTGAGTAAAAAACCTAAATGCCCTCACCAACCATGCCTATCCAATCCAACAGCCCTCCCCCATTTTGACATTGTCTCCAGCAGTGCCAACACGAACCGCACCAACCCACCCACCTATTTTGACTGTATCTACAGTCCCCAATACTTTGACTTCGTCTTAAGAAGCCCCTAACACCTATCAACCCAAAGCCACCCACTTTGACTCTATATCCAAGTGCACCAAGTGTTAGACTTACAAAAATTATTAAATTATAAAAAAATATTAAAAAAATTGAAAAAATTAAAAGAAAGAAACTAACAAATCTCAAAAAAGAAAAAGAACAAAGTAAAAAAAAAAAAACAAAAACAAAAATTAAAAGTAAAAAAGTGAAGAGAAATCTAGAAAAATGGAAAGAATCTAGAATAAAAAACTATTGATAGCCACTTTTGTCAAGGGAGTCCTAATCATGCAATCAAGGCCCAAATCACGCAAGCAAAGTTGCAATTAAGGCACAAAGCTATAGCTCAAGCTTTAAGGTTATACTTTGGGCCCAAATAATTACTACTCGCATGTAAGCCCTAACATCCTCAAATGGTAAGCTCATAACATTCTACGCATGTAAGCCCATGACACTCTAAATATGAAGCCCACAGCATTCTGCGCATGTAAGCCCAAGATAATCTTGTATACAAGCCCATGACACTTCCATAGATAAGCCCATGACACATGATGTTAAAAATGCATCAAGCAATGGCACAAATTGTCCTATAAAGCCCATCACATGATGACACTCGTTGCTACAAAGCCTATCATACGTAGACAACCATTGCTATAAAAGTCACAACACGATGGCACTTGTTGCTATAAAACCTATTACAAAATAACACTCGTTGATATAAAGCCTATCACACGATGAAACTTGTTGCTATAAAGCCCATCAAATGACGTCACCCATTACTAAAAGCCCATCATAAGATGACTGCTAAAAGCCTGTGGTGGCATTCCTTGCTACAAAGCCCATCACACAATGACACCAGTTGCCAAAAGCCCATCACATGATGATATCCATTTCTACAATCATGCAATAACACCTTTTTATTTCAGGCACACTCTAGTCTAAGGATATCGACATATTCTTCTGCAAGCCTTTCCACAACAAAAGTGATACGGGTTAAGAGTTTCACACCTAAAAGGTTAATCTATTAGGTGAAGGGACTCCCTCCTTTATAAGCCCAAGACCTCCACAATACGCTTTCAATGTGGGATTCGTTACATTCTCCCCCACCCAATCCTGTGACGCCTTTATCACAAATGGGGCCCCTTGCTTACCTGTTCACCTCACTCTCGTGTAGACCCATAATCACATGTGGACGCCCCCATGTGAGCCCTTGGCAGGAAATCAAAAGATGAACCGGGTTTGCTCTAATATCACTTGTCAATTGTCATGTACTGAGAGTTTCACACTCAAAAGGCTAACCTCTTAGGTGGAGGGACTCCTCTCTTTATAAGCCCAAGATCTCCCTAATATGCTTTTGATGTGAGATTCGTTACAAAAGACTCAAATCCTTTCCAACACAAGATTTTAGCATGCTCCACAAACAAACGACCTACAACAAAACACTAAGGTATGCAGGAGTAAATACTCCTCCCTCTTTCTCGAGGTCGATGGACCCAAGACACTTCAATGAGGCAATCTTAGTGGGTTACTATAAGGCGGTATTAGAGGATGCAAAAAGGCTTATTAGGTTGAGATGTTTCTTTGAATTAGGCTCGCTTGGGGAACCTAATTAGACATCTCAAATTAAGAAGTGCGAAAGCCGATTTCTAAAAAACCCCAAGATAAAAATACTTTTCAAATCACAAAAATATCCCAAAAATCATGTTAATTCTAAAACACTAATCTTTACTGATTTAGGTTAAAAAATGACGAATTTACCCCTCAAAGGTAAAAAATATAAAATTATCAAAATACCCCTAAACGCGTTACGACCTCATAGAACACATTTTTTTTTTTTTTTTCAGTTTTCTTATCTAAACCATGAAGTAAAACATCTACACAGGCATAGGTTCAAATTTCACTATTTTATCAGGCGTATTCTATTTTCTACGAATTTTACAAGATTCCCACCTTTACAATACTTTCACATTATTTGAAATTTCGATTTCAAATATTCTTGGTCATGCCTAGAGTCTCCCAAACTACCAAACAAAACCCTATCAAAAGTTTTATTTGCATTAAACCACTTTGAATCACTCAATTCTTTATAAAAACATGCAAAGGGCCTTTCGGTAAAATCACCTCTCATATTTATTAAAAGCTGTAATAATTTTGCTTCATTTTTCCATCAAGAGATAAATTATTTCTAAGTTTATCTCTCACATTATCAATCAAATTATTTAAATCTTGAATTTATTTTTTATACTAATTTTATTTTTGACATTTACCCTTAATAAAATATTATTTTTGTGTATTTATTTCAATTTTATAATTATTTATTAATTAAAAACTATTTTTCAGAGATATTTATCATTCTAAAAGCCTTATATATATATATATATATATATATATATATGTGTGTGTGTGTGTTTGTGTGTGTGTGTGTGTGTGTCACTTGTGTGTGTGTGTGTGTGTGTCACTTTGATTATCTCTTTTATTTGATTAAATCCAATGAACCTAGACATGCTTATGTCTACATAATTTTGCTACTTCAATTTCTTTAATTTATTAAAATCATTGGATATTCATTAAATCTCTTTTTCCTAAATGTTTCTAGAGTTACTTAAGTCTTCAATATTTTCCATATATTTCTTTCTAAATGATTTATTTTCTTATATAAATCATATTTCCTATTTATCTCTTATTTTATTAAGTATTTATTCTATTTATCTATTGAATCGAAACCTGATCACTTATCTCTAAGCCTCTATATAAAGGATGGAGCTTTTCATTAAGGGGACCATGAAATCATTCACCGATCATAAAAAGCCTAGCTAGCATCTCAAAGAGAAAAAGAAACCAAGGGACTTTACTCAAAAAAACTCTAGCCGTTTTCTTCGTTTCCCCATCAAATTGAACTACTCAAACACTATATCCATCCACCATGGAATCAGCTTCTAAACACCATACAAATCATTCAAAACATATCAAGATTGTACACAAATATTAAGATTTAGTCACCTCTCTAGGTATCTTTTCACATTTTTATATTCTCAAATTCATTGAGTATCTTTTTCAGGTCATAATACATCTTTTAATGCACAAAATTGAAGTCAAAAGACAAAATCCTATAAACCCTGCAAATTTCTCGTAATGTCTAACATGTCAAACCAAAACACTAATTTTTCTCAATTTTCTGCACTTTTTAAAATCTGATTTTTGTTGCTAAACTCTAACTTCAATATCAATATTTTGATCGCTTGGAATACTTCTTAAACATACTTGCTTTCATTAACTACTTGGATGCTTGGCTCCTACACCTTTCCTCTATGAATTTTGTCTTTTGGTCTTCTATGGTTAAATTTAATGATACAAGGCTACACAAGGTGACAAGGGCACTCCTTAGAGTGAGCTCTCTTAAGGAGGTCCCGATTGACATACCGTTACGTAGAAATTGTGATCAAGTCCAAAAAATGAGTATAGTGATGCACAATGAGGCCCAAGAATGGACTTTACTTCTTGATTTCAATATGTACAATGTGATTTCCTATTTTATCATTATCTCATAGGAAATACAATTGACAAATTATGCTAACATTGTTAAGCCTTTTCTAAAGACCAAATTCCCTCAAATTTCCTGAAATTCCAATAACTTTCTCTCGAGCAATTATCGGATTAACCCTTTATTACCAACCCAAGATATCTCTAAATTGAATTTAGGTTAAGAGATCATTAAGTCTTTTAGAATTTACTACAGTCACACAAATTGCGTATATCTATCTCTACCTTTTGCCCAATCTATGATTTTATTACTTAAACTGACTAGATTTCATCTCTCAATCTCAACCTAGTCTGTTAGATCAATCAACTCTCAGTACCAAAAGAATTGAAGGCATTGAGAACAATAATAAAACTTAGAAAAAAATATGCTTAACAAAATTTAACATAAATCCATCAACACATATTCATAAATCGGGCTACATCTTAGCCCTAGAAAATTAATTTAGTTCATAATAATAGTAAAAGAAACAACAATTGTAAAAATAACAAACACGAGTCTAAAGAAAAATAAAAGAAAGCTTCCCCAATTGATGATCCAAAGCTCCAAAGACTAGATCCTTGCATCTTATTAAGTGCTGTTTGTCTCTCTCTTTCTCCCTCTCTCTCTCTTCCTATTAAAACTACTATTTATAGTGCTAGGGTTTTAGGAGTGTAGTTGGAACAATCCTATTCAAGTTAGGATAGAAAAATTTGGATAAAACTTTAAAAATGTGCATATAATTAGGACTCCAGGACGCATGCCGCGACATTGTTTTTTTCTGCATCAGCGCACTCAAGATTTCAATATTTCCCAGCCAACCCGAGACTCCAATGCCGCTGTAGAAGAATTTGAATGTCGCAGCATGCAAAAAAGTGGCAAATTGAGCATGATAACGGCTGAATCTGGCAAAGTCGTAAACATATGAATTTCACACCTTCGATTAAGCTTTCCAATGGTTTAAGAATAACCCAAATCTGAGGTCTATAACTTAAGTTATCATCAAATACTGAAGCATGTTCCAGACTCAAACATGTTCCAGGATTTGCAAGTTGTACTCAAGTGGCATAACTTCCTCATTTCAACTCTGATTCTTGAACTGTTTGCTCCCAATCATCACAAATTCCATTGCCATTATCATTCTTCATCTGAATATTATTTTTAAGTACTTATGACCTAAAAACACACAAAACATATCCGTGATCTCAAAAAACAAATTTATGAAATAATTAAGCCAAATCAAACCAATTAAACCTAATTTTCCATAAATAATGCCAATAAACCATTAGGTATAAGTGCCTTCTCAAGCACTTATCATCCACTTTTGTTGCATGGCAATGGTAATACGTTGCCCTAATAAATACTTTAAATTGTAATCACTATTGGAGATTTTAAAATCTGCCAAACAGATAAGCCCTCCACTTTTGCACTGTAAACACCACTAATAACATCTTTTTCTCATAAATAGACAAAGCCATTTTTTTTTTTTTTTTTGGTGAAAGCCTTACTCGTAAAGGCAATTGGTCTACTTTCTTGCATAAGAACTGCCCTAATGCCTACTTCATATGTATCACACTCCCTAACAAATTGTTTGGAAAAATCAAGCAACGCTAACACCAGTGTTGTGCCTATTACCTTTTTTAAAAAATAGTGAAGGCATGTTCTGCTTCTTCATTCCATTTAAAATTATCTTTCTTCATCAAATTAGTCAAGGGAAGACTAATTTCCCATAATCTTGAACAAATCACTTGTGATAAGTCGTAAGTCATAAAAAAACCATGCAACATTTCAAGGAAGAAGGTCTTAGACATTTTAACTATTCAATTTGCTGTTGGCCAACAAAACACTTTAACCATTTGACAACTAATTCATTTTACTCTAATACTTCCAAGGTTACCTCCAAGTGTTTCGAGTGAGCCTCCTATGTTATCAAAGAACACTAATACAAACTTTCTCAAAAACAACTTAAAAATAACATTCATCAAACGTTGAAAGGTAGAGGATGCATTGGTTAACCGCAATGGAATCACTAAAAATTCATAGTGACCCTAATGAGTTCTAAAGGTTGTTTTATGCACACAATCAAGTGAACTGTAATTTTGTGGTAACCTGATCTTAAGTCCAATTTTGAAAAGAAATCTGCCTCATTCAATTCATCTAATAATTTGATGCGTCAAATTCATATGCATATTTAACAAGTGCACTAGTCGTATTAAGTAATAAAGTGATGATGTATAGTATTGTTCCATGTGGATTGTGTATTAATTATTGGTTTATCTAGAATAAATCCTAATTGAAGCAATAAAGATTGGAAAAATGCAATACTGACAACTAACTACTAATTAACTAAATATAAACACTTAATAATGAATTAAGCAAGACCAAATATTAACACAAATTCACAAATGGTTCAAGACTCTAGGGTATTTGATTTCACTAAGATACTCCTATCCAATACATAGATTTTTTTTTTTTTACCTAAACTACTAATTTCTCAATTGAAGACCGAATTGCATAATTTGTTTAACACTCCTTCTCAGGTTATGCTACCCCACTCATTCCTATTAACCTTCAACACCCATAAATTGAAAGTTAATAGTTCAAAGTTTATTAAGCTTAATGGAATCTTATATAGGTCACATAGGTCGCGTTTGTCTATCTTTACTTTTCACTCAACCTATGGTGTTTATCACAAGATGCAAATATAATGAATTACTTCTCAGTCTCATCATGAATCATCATATCAATTACATAGTGACCAATCATCTAAATGATTCAATAAGCATAGAATAAACACTCAAGCAATGAAATTAGAATAAAAGAGTAGATTAAATCACATGTATTGAGAAATTATATCAAGGCTACATCAAAACCCTAGATACGCAATTAGTTCATCATAAAAATGAAAACAAAACAATACAAACAAAGTAAAATTGAGTCCATCGTGGAAAAACAAGAGTAAAGGATGAAGGAAATCTCTCTAAAATGATGAATGTTGCTCCTTCTTCTTCTCTTCATGTTCCCTTGCCTCCCAAGAGAGTGAACTCCCTCAAAATTTTCTCTCTCATTCTTTAAATTGTGTTTCCTTTTTTGGTTGAAAACCCTACAGTCCAAAACAGAGCGTTTTAATTTTCTCCTTAAAATCGCAGTTTCGTCGCAGCGAGAATTCATTTTCGCTGTGGCGAAAGCTAGAAGTCCGTAATTCCAGAGAGATTTTCGCCACAGATAAATCAAGCTTTTCTTTCCAAATGTTGAAAATGCCCTTTCTCGACTTAAACCCTTGAATCTTCATTTCTTTAGTCTTCTTTATGAATAAGTCTTCAAGAACACTTCCCTTCAATCCTCAAAACTTCTCAATTCTTCAAATTCCAAATCCTTTTTAAGTTTAAAAGCTTAAAATCATAATTTTTGCTTTGAAAACTGCAAAGTGTACAAATACAAAGAACTACTATTCATTTAAGCTCAAAATGTATGGGAAGTACTCTAAATCTTATTGAAATATGATGCAAAAACACTATGAAAAATAGGATTATCGTAATTCATCAACAGTTGGTATCATAAATTTTTCCTTGAAGGTGTCACTATTCAATGCTTTATAGTTAACACTAGGGCTGTTCAACGAGGCGAGCCACTCGCGAGCCGGCTCGGCTCGGCTCGAGTGCGGCTCGTTAACGGCTCGCCTCGTCTGGTATCGAGCCGACTCGGCTCGATTCGTTAGAGAGAACGAGTCGAGTTCGAGCCTGCCTCGGCTCGGCTCGATAGGCTCGCGAGCCGAGCCAGGCTCGAATTATTAGGGGGTTTTAGGCGTTTTTGTAAAGTATGGGGATTAAACTGAAATTTTTAAAACAAAAAGTTTGTAAAAATAACAAAAAAAACCTCGACATTAAAATCCCTAAAACGCGACCGAAACCCATTCGCCAGCGAATCCAAACCAAATCAGACTGAAAACAAGAAGAAGAAGATGGGAGGAAGGGGAGAGCAGTCAAAACCAAACAAATCAAGCAAAGTGTGGTTCAAATATGGTAAACAAGTCAAGATGCCGTTGGGGTTTGGTGTGTTGCCATTTTGCTTCTCTATGAGGTTCCTCTTTTCTCTTCTCACTAGGGAACCTTGTTAATGGTTGGTGCTGGTGATGGCATTGTTTTTGGGTGGGCTGTGTGATTTGTTTTTGGTTTTTTCTTTTTTGTTGGTGGTTGGAAGGTGGGACAAGCGGCTTTGTTGGTGAGTGCTCTGGGATTATGTTTTTTTTGTTGGCTGTGTCATGTGGTAGTGTGGTTCTCTTCAAGGAAGAAGGAGGCAAGGCTTGGAGGCTACTGGACTTTTTGTTCTTGGAGTGTTTGCAGCAGATGGGTGCTTTGCAGGTGGCTGGTGTTAGCGGTCTGGTGTGTGACTTCTCTATTGGCTGGTCTGCTGATGGATCTCGGTTTTCGTTCAGCTGGTATGGCTGTGAGAGTGTTTCATGTGGTCTCTCAGAGGGGGTTTTGAGATACTGGGGGTTGGGTTCTCTGCTCTTGGGTTTTAATTTAAAAAAAAAAAATAAAACTGCATATTTTAAACCCCAATAAAAGTGAACAGATGGCAAGCGGCAGTGCGGCTCCTTCAGTCCTTGTGCCATGTATTTTGTTTCTTACTAACGTTTTTTTTTTTTTTTTTTTTTAAACAACTGTCTTATCTCTTTTTTACTTTTGCTTTTTTGGGCCTCATTTCTCTCTCTCTTCTCTAACTGTGTATTTTGTTTCTTACCATTTTTTTTTTTAAACCGTCTCATTCTCTTCTCTTTCTTTACTCTTCTTATTGAAACAGTAAAAATTTTGAGAGAAAAACATTACAGCTTCAATCCCAACTTAGAAGGAAAGGGAAATTTAGTAAAAAAATCACAGTTTAAAGGAAAATAAGAAAAAGGGCAGACGCAAAAAAAAAAAAAAAAAAAAAAAATTTGCAAACAAAAATTACTGTTTAGAAGAAAGAAAAAAAATTTAAAGGGAAATAAGAAAAAGGGCAGGCACCCAGCGAAATTTTGTAAAAAAAATTATTATTTGGAGATGGCTCTCGAGCCGGCTCGAATTCGGCTCGATAAGCCAACTGCGAGCCGGCTCGAAATATACTAAATCCCTTATCGAGCCGAGCCGAGCCACATAATTTCTGACCGGCTCGACTCGAACTCGGCTCGTTTATTTATCTTCTCTCACGAGCCGAGCTCGTTAAGCCGAAAACTCGGCTCGACTCGGCTCGATAACACCCATCGGTTAACATACATCATCTAGGTATTATCATTTTTTTTTTATCAGTAACACAAGTGAAGAAAAAGGAATAACACTAGGTCTTATACTACAAAATCAAGCAATTCCTTAACCAACTCACAAACTCATTTTTTTAATATAAGGTTAACGATATAACCTAATTACTAGGGTTCGAAAATGTTTAAAGGTTCTTTAAACTTGGCGAAATGGGTTAGATTGTGTTCTTTAATGCTTTGAAAGGATGATCAATCAACATCTAAACAACATTGGACATATAAAGCTGAAGTAGAGCACACCAAGAATTTTTACATGGTTCGGCTAAAAACCATTTTAGCCTACATCCATGGGACCAAGCCCAACTCAATTAAATCCACTATGGCAACAAGCCAAATGTCAATACAAAGCTAAAATTAAATACATCAAAGTAAGCATTGCCTGTCTACAAGATTTAAATCCACACTCTTGATTGGACAAATGCCCAGCTAAGATCTGATTGGATCCAAGTAACCACTTGGATAGCTCAAGCAACTCTTGAACTTGGATAGTCGAAAACTCCTTTCAGCTCTAAAACCTGAACTCCCTTTAAGCTTCAATAAGGAACCACATTCCATAATTCTCAACAACAAGAAATTAGATCGTCAAGGAAACCAGCAACAAAAAGGAACCTTGGTGAATATACTTTTTAAATTTTTAGAGCTCAAAAGATAAGCAACATTTAGGTTCAAAGAGCAAGGAAGAAGAATATGACTTTAAATAGTCTTGCTCAAAAAGTCTCTATAGTACACGTTACAAAATTTTTTAACAAGCCACATGCACTTTTTAACAAACCACTCATGAAAAGAATGACACCTGTAAAGTAAACTTTTCACACAAATTTCATGAAAGATTCAAGATAAAAATATCTTAAAACATAAATGAGTGAGACATATGTACTGTAATAAAATGTTTACACATAAGGAGAAATTTGCACACATATTTGTTCAACAATAATACTTTACGTACTAATAGATTTTACTAACCTAAAACATAATATGGGTATCATACGTATAGTATGGGTACCATATGTGATTTTAACAAAGGTTAGTAAGATGATTAGTATAATCTGTGAGTACGCATAATATTACCCTTTGTTCAATATGATCATATGAACAATAAAATGTGTACACATCTAACAATATGTCGAGACATGTGCAAACAATAAAACAAACATGATTATACTTAATCAATCAAAAGTGCATATATCAAAAGAAATATGCATACAATCTTCGCAAGTTGACAAAACACTTACATGGTTTATATCTGCCTTGAGAGGAATCTGATGATCGGCTCTCGTGGTGGGGGTAGCTTTTTAGGCTCGACAAAAATTTGCTCAAATTGTTGAAGTAAAGCTTTCATAGATGGTGGCAATGGATTTTCCTTTAATAATTTTTCTTCCAATTCTCCCGAATCTTCAACACGAATTAAAAAGTATGAGTTGTTGAAGTTTGACCAACCTATTTCAATTTTTTACTCATTTTATCAGTAGACACCATTTATTAGGCCCCATTGGTGCTCCTACTAACACATCTTTTTCCCTAAATTTTGAATTTCATCTAGGGCTTTTTAAAATCACACAAAATTGGCCCAATTTTGCCAACCACTGAATTCTTGACACCATGTCACAATCTCCCAAAGTCACTAACCTTGAAATCACCTTGGGTCATGTTGGTCCCCTCCTCAACAAAAGTGGGAATCATTAAGGCTGACAAAAAAATTTAAGGAAGGGCAATTTTCGATGATTTTAATTTTCGACAAAAGTGGACATCATGTTATAAATTCAATTTTTAAAATGAATTTAATTATTATTGAGGTTTAGAGAGAGATTTAGTGAGCTTAAATAACACCACTCTTTATTCATTCATTTTGTAAACCTGAATCAATACACACTAGAGCTGGTTAAGGACCGGTCCCAAGCGGGCTTGGGCTTGAGCCCGTTTGGGAGGGACCAATTGCACCCATGAGCAATTTCAAGACCCAGACCGGTCCTAAGAGCATGCAAAATTTTATTTTCCCCCCTATCTTTTTTTATATTTTAGGGGTGAAATGAAATTCTATAGGGGGGTTTAGTAATTTTCAGGAGTAGATTAGTAAGTTTTTAAAATTTTAATTAATTTAAAAAATTAAAAAATTAAAAAATTAATAATGGTTAATTTTAACATAAATGTAATATTCACACAATCACGCTTCACAAATAAACAATTAAATAATTTTTTTAATTAAATTATTCATCTTTATCGTCAACAATATTTAAATCATTAAAATCTGTGTTCCTAAAGAGTTCGAGTAGTTCGAGATCTTCAGGGTGCTGTTGTAGTCTTCTCTCTACATGAGTCCAATCCCGTAAACACGTTATCACTTCAATCATCTCATTGGTTAAAGAGCATCTTCTGTCTTTAACAATCTGGCCACTCGTTGAAAATGCTGACTCGGATGCAATTGTAGAAACCGGCATAGAAAAAATGTCACATGCCATTTGGGCTACAATGGGGAATCGACTTTGATGTTGGTTCCACCATTGAAACAAATCCATCTCACGTTTCTCCTTCTTCGTCATGTAGGACAGGTCCATTTGTAGGTAGCGATTTAGCTCATTTGGTCCAGTATGTACAAGCTGGAGCTGTTACTTCCGCCATGTTCCATATACGTCCACATGCTTGACCCTTGATGGAGGTCTTCATTAGGGTCTAGATCATCTCTCCTAGACGTTCCACTTTCACTTCCATTGTACCTGTCTGATATAAAGAAAAAAGACTTTCCAATTTTTGCTTAAAGTTAGTCAAATAAGACGTATAATTATGTCCTAAATGTTGGCCCATCTCAGTAATTATACAATTAACTATGTGTAATTTAAACATAGGATCTATAACAAGGCCTAATCCATATAAGAATGGTATATCTAACCAATATTTCTCGTATTTTTCTTCCATCTTTAGAATAATTTCCATTAAAACGTCATTATATCTATATTTAGCAAAAATTTTAGAAATTTGAAGTAAAATATCTAACGCTAAATTAGTAGTCGGATAATAAATACCACTTAATGTATTTGTGGAATCATAATTTTTTTTTAAGAAATGAATAAAAAAGTTCACAAACCGCCCAATCATCATAGCTCACAACTTCCTCTAGATGGTTCTTCCGGTTGGCAAAACTTTTTCCAACATCAAGTAGGTGGAGATCCAACAGATAGGCATGTTCGTACATAACTTCAAAGGTCGAACCAGTGGGTCCTTTTGTCTACAATATTTGACGTACTCCTATCATCTTTTATTGCTACTATCGACGATAAATTCAATAGCCGCGCACACCCTCTCCATCTTTGAATGTATAACATTTAAACCTGCTTTAACAATCAAATTGAAGATGTGGCAAGCACAACTCTGGTGAAAAAATTTGCCTTTATTACGTGGATCCAATCTCTTTTCAAATAAAGAGATTACCGCGCTGTTAGCAACTGCATTATCAAGCGTTAGTGCTACAACTCTATCAGTTAATACATATTCTTGCAAAACATCAAGAATTGTAAAATAAATAGTGTCAACACTATGTTTTTCATGTAATGGTTTAAAACCCATCAATTTTTGTTGTAAACCCCAACTATGATCTAAGAAATGTATTATGACAGTTAAAAATCTGTTTTTGATCTACAAGCCCATATGTCTGATGTAAATGCAATAGATATATTCCTAAAATTTTGAAATTCGATTTTAAGTTTATTATTTATTTTGTTATAAAGTTTTAGTATATCTCTTCTACTTGTACTTTACTAACAGGAGTATATGTTGGACAAAATACAGTTTTAATCATGTGAATAAAATAAGGATTTTCAAATAAACAAATGGGAGAGTCCGTAGTAACTATGAATCTTGCTATTTCCTATCGCGCAACATGTGCATTGTATTGTCATGTTGAGAGAGTTGAGGATTGTAGATTAAAGTTAAGTTGAGTTTGAATTTGTCTACCTGATCCAGTTGAAGATGTATCGGACATCTGCATTATTTGAGGGCGCTTCTTCTCTAAGTGTTGTCGCATCATCGAAGTCCCCTTCTCAGTGCCAATAATGGTTTTACAGAAATTACATGCCCCACACGATTCTTCCACCTCCCTATTTGTTTTTGGCCGTTTTGATTCGGTGAAGTGTTGTCATACATCGGACACGACCCTCTTTGACAATCGGAGGGGTTGGGTCATGCTCGTGCCCATTGAGTCGCAGTTCACTTGTGTTTGATTGCACCTCGTCCTGGCCGAATGTGGTTGTTGAATTGCAGTTGCTGCCTCTGGAGGAAAGGGTGAAAATGGATTGAACCCTTTCATTTCTTCGGTGGATGGAACATAAAACTCATTTAGGGATGATCCTCCGAATGCATCATTTCGGGAATCCATTATGAATTTATGATAAAATAATAAATAATTAAAATGAAAAAAAATTAAATAATAATACGAATAAGGGATGATATTGAAAAATAGAAAAAATTGAATAGTATAAATAAATAAATTATAAATATAAATATAAATTGAATGAGAATTTGATTGAAGATTTGGAGTAGAGAGTTGAGAGATTGAGAGAATGAGAGATTAAGTGGTGTGGGAAAATGAGAAACGTGAACGGTCATGTGACCGTTGGCTGTTATTAAATGCAAATTTTTTTAAATTTTGTAAAATTTTATTTTAACTCCTACAATTTCTGTTTATTTCAAAATTTATAGAGGATTTTATGTAATTATCTAGGGGGCTAAAAAAAATAAACCAAAAGGGTTTGGGCCCGGGCTTGGGACCGGTCCCAGGCCTAGGCCTCTGAGGAGGGCCCAGTGGAGGGACCGAGCCGGAGACACACACACACCCAGACTTCAAAACAATTAGAAAAGAAACCTATATGATAAATAAGTTAGTTTTCTGTAAATTATAGAATGAGTTTGGATAATATATATGAGTTCAAGTACATGCAAGTTTGGGTGAATCGAAAATAATTTAACGAAAACAAAAATTAAGAAAAATACTTTCTATAGATTAGAGTGTGTCAAATCATAACGTTAGACAAAAGTGGATTAACTAAATAAGTTAATCTTAAATTATTATATTTAGGGAATTCATTTGACACACAACATCGCAATGTACTACTTAGATTGCGTAGCATAGCATAGTATTATATTGTATTATATTATGATATAATACCATTGGACATGTTGTATGATAATTGGTAGAACATAGTGTTATATTTATTTTTATACTATATTTGTTTGGTGTATGAATTGCATTAATAGTATTATTTTTGTTCTTTGTTCAAAATAATTTGGAGTGTGTTTTGTAAAATTTATTTTAAAAATTGTTATCAGTTTCAAAAACTAGAGGTTTGTGTTTGATAAATCAACTCTTCTATTTAGTGTTATATATATTGGAAAAAAATTATATATCTTATATATTAAAGTATTTTTGTAATTATAAAGTTATATTTTAATAAGTGTTTAGTAAATATAAAAAATTTATAATAAATAAATTATTATTTAACTAATAATTTAAAACAAGTTTCAAAACTTGAACTTGTTGACAGTCAATGCGGATCACTGGCAATCAACATCGGTCAACATAATTGTTTTACTATTGACCAACGTTGGTAAACGGCGTTAACTGGCATTGATTCCGCCTTTAGCCATTGTGTATTTAAATTTATACATTCTAAAATTAGGGGTGGAAAAATCCAGTCAACTGAACCAATTTGGTCTTTTTTGAACCAAATCGGATATTCGGTTCAAGCAGATCCCGAACCAAAACGGGACCATTTTTCTGCATAAATCGGTTATTAACCGAACCAATTAATCGATTCAGTCAATCGGTTTTTTGAAACAATAATTTTGCAACATAAATCCAGTTTTATGCAGTGACAAAAATTAGATTAACATTTCAATTACAAATCAGAGTAATATTATAATCACAAACTATTACAATTTAAAGCCTTTCTGCAGTGACAAATGACAATCGTTCATGTAACTAAACTATTAAAAATACAAATCAAAGTAACACAGAAGTAGAAATCTGGAAACACGACACTTTAAAGTTTAAATCAAACTTATTCAACAGAACTAATGAAATTCTTAAACTCCAAATCCATGTTAGTACCAAGTAAAAAGAAACCAATCAACTATCAAAAGGTAAGCGCAATTCTTAAACTCCAAATATAAAAAAATATGGTATGAGATATCCAGAAAGGGAACATAACAAACAAATTACAAAGCCACATGAACCAGCACATTTCAAACTCAAATGCTAACTTAGAATAAGTAACCCTGTAATTTCTAAAGGGACCTCCAAGCAAGCAGTAACCCTGTAATTGAGAACAAACAAACTAAGAACAAGAACTAGTCCAAAAGGGGCCTCCAACTCGAAGCAGTAACCATATAATTTCATAAACAAATAAACATAATCATCAAAGCATTTGAGTTTGAATTGAAAGGTCGAAGCAAACACAATCGAAATTCACAACTGCTTCATGAAACCTTCACAACATAGATTCAAAGGCTGAGGCTGTTGAAAATGTCATCACGTGGGTCTGTTATTCTTGTCCTAGTCTTTAGGAATTGTTTCTTCTATTTCCTTTATTGTTGCAAGATGTGCTTTATTGTTATTAACCGGGTCTATAGGAATTTGTTAGTGGATTTTAGTACATGTCAAGATTTGTTATGGTCATTGGCTTGGTCTTTAGTTTTACCTGGTCTATAGGAGGATACATGTCTTTATTTTCTGTCTTGCATGTTCAGATGAGTGCCTAGTTTGGTGGTAGAACGTTGAGTTGTAATGCCTATATATAGGCTGCTTAATTGATAAATAAAGCGTCAAGTTAATCCAGTATTTCCTCTGTCATTTAATAGTTCCTCTACTTACATATACAAGTTTATTTTTTATCAGTGGTATCAGAGCTAGAGAGTGACAACTGGGTGAGAAAAAAAAAAAGAGAGGGTGAGCCAAGAGAGAGGGAGTTCGTGAGACACTGCTGCCAAGAGTAAGTTTAAACAGGAGAGATTGAGTGAGTCAAAAGACAGGGAGAATACTTGAGACACGAGAGTACGTGAGATATAGAAGTAGAGCAGCAGCTTTGTTCCTTTCTTTCTTTTTTTTGTTTTTTTTTTTTTTTTTGTTTTGCAGTAGCAGCGAACGATGGCTTCAGAAAACTTTGTGCAACCTGCAATTCCACGCTTTGATGGTCATTATGACCATTGGAGCATGTTGATGGAGAACTTCTTAAGGTCTAAAGAGTATTGGCAGATTGTTGAGAATGGAGTAGCAGAACCAGCAGCAAGCACAGTTTTAACAGACCAGCAGAAAATTGAACTTGATGGGCAGCGATTGAAGGATCTCAAAGCAAAGAACTATCTTTCCAAGCTATTGATCGCTCAATCCTGGAAACCATTCTTTGCAAGGACACCTCCAAACATATTTGGGATTCCATGAAGAATAAGCACCAAGGAACAACAAGAGCAAAGAGGCAGCAGCTTCAAGCACTCCATACAGAGTTTGAATTACTCCGTATGAAACCGGGAGAGTCGGTTTCTGATTTTTTCTCAAGAACAATGGCAATTATCAACAAAATGCGGATTCATGGTGAAAAGATAGATGACGTAAAAGTAATCGAGAAAATACTTCGATCGATGACACCAAAGTTCAATTATGTGGTGTGTTCAATTGAAGAGTCAAAGGACCTTGATCAGCTGTCAATTGATGAACTCCAAGGTTCATTACTGGTTCATGAGCACAAGTTGATCCAGCAGGATAATGAGGAGCAAGCTCTGAAAGCTTCAACTAACAACAATACTACGACATAGAATCAATCAGCAGATCGAGGTAGAGGAAGAGGAGGTAGAGGCAATAGAGATGCATGTAGCGAAAGAGGAGGACGAGGCAATAGAGGCAGAGGTAGAGCAAACAATGATCGAGGAAACCAATACCAAGATAATCAATTTCAAGGAAGAGGAAGAGGACGAGGAGGCCACCACTCGACTTCTTATAGACCAAGATCAGCAGACAAGTTCAATGTGGAGTGCTACAGATGTCATCGGTATGGCCACTGCAAATCTGAATGCCGAACTAATCTGAATAGACAACATGGAGAGATATCTAATCTTGCAGAGAAGGAAGAAGAAGTATCCTTATTAATGGTTTGTCATGCAAAGGAGGAAACCAACAAGAATTTGTGGTACTTAGACACAGGCTGCAGCAATCATATGTCTGGAGGCAAGTCTGCATTCTTTGATTTGGATGAGTCATTTTGTGATAATGTGAAGTTTGGTGACAATTCTAAAGTGTCAGTTATGGGAAAAGGAAAGGTGTCAATCCAAACCAAGGGAAATTCTACTCAGACCCTATATAATGTTCTTTTTGTTCCAGACTTGAAGACCAACTTACTTAGTGTGGGTCAACTGCAAGAAAAAGGGTATGAGATTTCTATCAAAGAGGGAGTATGTCGTATACAAGATGCAAAGTTGGGCCTAATTGCTCAAGTTAATATGACGGCAAATCGAATGTTTCTGCTGTATATTCAAAACACCACTCATTCATGCTTATCTGCAAGACTAAAGGACAACACATGGTTATGGCATTTTCGCTATGGGCATCTCAATTTTGGCGGATTGAGAATACTACAACAAAAGAACATGGTGACGGGTCTTCCTCAAGTTATTGCTCCATCTCAAGTTTGTGAAGAATGCGTTGTTAGTAAACAACACCGTAATCAATTTCCATAAGGAAAATCTTGGAGAGCAAAGAAGCCATTGGAGCTAGTTCATTCTAACATTTGTGGGCCAATTAATCCATCCTCTAATGGAGGTAAACGATACATAATTACCTTCATTGATGATTATAGTCGAAAAACATAAGTGTATTTTTTGCAGGAGAAATCTGAAGCTTTTGTAGCCTTTAAAAATTATAAAGTACGTGTTGAGAAAGAAGTTGGTAGTCCAATAAAAGTTCTTCGTACTAATCGTGGTGGAGAATACAACTCACATGAATTTGCAAATTTTTGTGAGACCTATGGAATTAAGAGGCAACTTACAACAACATATATGCCTTAACAAAATGGAGTTTGTGAGAGGAAGAATCGCACTATATTGAATATGGTGCGAAGTCTTTTAATGAGGAGTGGCATTCCGAAAACTTTTTGGCCTGAAGCTGTTAATTGGAGCATTCATATTTTGACTAGAAGTCCCACCTTGCTGTTCAATATATGACACCGGAGGAAGCATGGAGCGGACGAAGACCGGCTGTAGATCATTTCAGAATTTTTGGATGTATTGCTTATGCCCATATTCCAGATGAGAAGAGGAAAAAGCTAGATGACAAGGGAGAAAAATGCATTTTTCTTGGTGTTAGTGATCAATCAAAAGCTTATAAGCTATACAATCCTAGCACTAAGAAAATTGTAATCAGTCGTGATGTTGTCTTTGATGAAGAAAAGACCTGGCCATGGAGTGACAATGTTGTTAGACAACATATTCCAGCGGATTTTGATGGTGAGAGTGATGAGAAAAGGCAGCAACCTATGGCAGTAACTCAGAATGATTCACAAAGCCTACCTGTGGTTGAAGAAATTGGAGAACAAAGGCCTCAACGAGTTAGAAAAAGACCAGTGTGGATGATAGATTATGAGGTAACTGATGAATCTGATGAGGACCCACTCACACATTTTGCCTTATTTGCTGATTGTGATCCTACAACTTATGAAGAAGCTATCAAAGAATCAAAATGGCACAAGGCGATGGATGAAGAAAAGGCAGCCATTGAACGAAACAATACTTGGGAGTTGACTGATCTTCCAATATGACACAAAACAATTGGTGTCAAGTGAGTGTACAAGACAAAATTGGAGGAAAATGGTGAAATTGACAAGTATAAGGCGCGCTTAGTAGCTAAAGGGTATAAGCAAGAGTTTGGTGTTGACTACAAAGAAGTGTTTGCTCCTGTAGCTAGGCATGATACAATCAGATTGGTGATCGCATTAGCAGCAGAAAACTCATGGCCTATCTTCCAGTTGGACGTGAAGTCAGCTTTCTTACATGGAGACTTGGAAGAACAGGTATTTATTGATCAACCTCCTGGTTATGTGAAGCTTGGAAGTGAGCATAAGGTGTATAAATTAAAAAGGGCACTATATGGAATAAAACAAGCTCCAAGAGCTTGGTATAGTCATATAGATGCTTATTTTTCTAAGGAAGGGTTTAAGAAATGTCCATATGAGCATACGCTTTTTACAAAAACTAGAGATGGAGGAAAAATGCTCATTGTTTGTTTATATGTGGATGATTTAATTTATATGAGAAATGATAGTGCCATGATTGAAAATTTTAGACAGTCTATGATGCTTGAATTTGAAATGACTGATCTTGGAAAAAGGCATTATTTTCTCGGTATTGAAGTGGTGCAATCTGCTGTTGGTATTTTTATTTCTCAAAAGAAGTATGTGCAAGAAATTCTAGACAGGTTTCAAATGAAGAACTGCAATTCTGTTAGCACGCCATCTGAAGTGGGTTTGAAGCTCATCAAAGATCCTGAAGGAAATAAGGTTAACAACACCCTTTACAAGCAAATTGTGGGAAGCTTGATGTATTTGACTGCCACAAGGCCTGATATTATGCATGCTGTAAGTCTCATTAGTAGATACATGGAATGCCCAAAGGAGATGCATCTTTTAGTTGCCAAGAGGATTTTTCGATACTTGCAAGGAACCATTGAATATGGGTTGTTCTATAAGAAAGGTGAAAAGTCAGATTTGTTTGGTTTTACTGACAATGACTATGCAAGTGATCTTGACGATAGAAAGAGTACGTCTGGCTATGTATTCATGATGGGTTCAGCAGCTGTTTCATGGAGTTCAAAGAAGCAACCGATTGTTACTTTATCAACAACAGAAGCAGAGCTTGTAGCTGCAACTGCATGTGCTTGTCAAGCCATTTGGTTGAGGAAAATTCTTGAGGAGCTGCACTTCAAACAACAAGAACCCACTATACTTTATTGTGACAATAGTTCAACAATTAAACTTTCCAAGAATCCTGTTTTGCACGGAAGAAGCAAGCACATTAATGTTAAGTATCATTTCTTAAGAGACCACACAAAAGATAGAGTTATTGATCTTGTTTACTGCAGAAGTGAAGACCAAGTTGCTAACATATTTACCAAACCCCTCAAATTGCTTGCGTTTCAGAAGTTGAGGAAGTTACTTGGTGTCTGCACTTTGCAAGATCGTGATTAGAGGATGTTTGGCTGTTGATATGTATTAAACTGAGTGTTTGAAAACATCAGTTTAAGAGAGAGATCGTTGAAAATGTCATCACGTGGGTCTGTTATTCTTGTCCTAGTCTTTAGGAATTGTTTCTTCTATTTCCTTTATTGTTGCAAGATGTGGTTTATTGTTATTAACCGGGTCTATAGGAATTTGTTAGTGGATTTTAGTACGTGTCAAGATTTGTTATGGTCATTAGCTTGGTCTTTAGTTTTACCTGGTCTATAGGAGGATACGTGTCTTTATTTTCTGTCTTGCATGTTCAGATGAGTGCCTAGTTTGGTGGTAGAATGTTGAGTTGTAATGCCTATATATAGGCTGCTTAATTGATGAATAAAGAGTCAAGTTAATCTAGTATTTCCTCTTTCATTTAATAGTTCCTCTACTTACATATACAAGTTTATTTTTTATCGGCAAACGACCAACTCACAAACAATTTATGAATTCTTTCCAGCAAACACAATTGGGATTCACAACTGCTTCATGAATCCTTTATTTATTAAAACTTTCAACTTACATAGCTCAGTCGACGGAGGCGGCAGCCAACAAGTGAAGAATAAAAAATAAAAATCTGAAGAATGGTTACCAAAATGTTAGCAAGATGCAAAGATAACGGAGGTTGAAAATCGAAAATCAAGGAATATGTGATCAATCGAGGACCCTTGGTGTTGTTGTCGACTTGTCTGCGAATCGACAGCTATCATTTGGCAATCGGCGACAATCATTGACTCTTGGTGTAAGTACTCTAACACTCTCAGTCTCTCACTCGAAGTCGAAGGCAACACACAACACGCTTAGTTGAATTTTAGGAACCTAGGGTTTTACTTTTTAGAGATTTTACTATTTTAGGTCTTTTGTTATAAGCCAGTTAAAAAAACCGGTTTTGGTTAACACATTTGTTTTAGGCATGAAACCAGTAATCGAACCGAAAACCGGTTCATAGATTTTCCCAAACTGAAACCGAACCGGTTTAAAAAAAAAACCGCTTTTCTGATTCAGTTTCAATTCGATTTTCTGGTTTGATTCAGTTTCCAAGTTTTTTTTTCCACCCCTATCTAAAATTAATAGGCAATGTTTATTGCAAGTGGAAAACTAATACAAAATAAATAGTAACTTAACACAATGGTTTTAATAAATATTATTTAATGTAGAAAAAATTGTATTATTTTAAACTTGGGATTGTTTAATACAATATAATTTTATTACCAAACACTATATTATAGTATTTAGTATTGTACCATTTACTTAATGTTATACAATCTTGCATGCCAAACATAAATTTATTCATTTATTTTTTATTTATTTTTTTTTAAAGTAAATTGTCATTGAATGTGAAGAAGTTTTGTTAAACCATATATAAGCTTGTGTCCTTTTAAGCCTGTGGTTGTGATTGGTTTTATTTTGGGTTTCATTTTTCACTTCTCACTGATCAGATTTAGGGTAGATTATCTTTAACAAAGTAAACAGCAAAATTCCTCCAAAAAGCACAACTCCAGAAATGCAACTAGACCCAAACATTCAAAGCCATCTCTAGGATAAACAGCATCAAATGCTGGAAACATTTATTTTTACACACCAAATGGTCAACACATTTATTTTTACACACCAAATGGTCAACACTTATGTGCATGCAAGCACACTGATAGCACGGTGAAGACCACCTAGAACACAACCTGGATTCCAAGCAACCCCATCAACTGAGAGATGAATTCTGGGTGTCCTGGCCATGCTGCTCCAGTTACCAAATTCCCGTCAGTAAAGCAACGGTCTATCGGATCAGGTTCTATCCATGTTGCCCCTGCCAACACCACATTAAGCTTAACTGCAGGGTATGCAGTACATTTCTTTCCCTGTAGTACAATCACAATGAATATTCACATGGTTAGTTTTAATATCATGACTAACCATAAAAAGAAATAACATCACAAACAAACAGCAGCATCAACGGGAGCAATACATTATCGTATGAGCCACGGTCACTCTCCCAAATATATTACTTATTTTCAATTTCCTTTAGGTTCTATAATACTAAGTTATATTTAAAAACACAACTAAATTTAACTAAGTCATTGGTAATCAAGAGTGTTGTGGAAAAGGAAAGACAATTTAATTAGCTTACCCTACAAACAAAGATGTGGATGTTATATTACTGGACACCGTACAGTTAATCTGTCCCTGGTCCTTGTAAATGAACAAGTAAAAGCAAAGAAAAAGTTTCCAAAATGCTTAAGAAAAGGAAGCGATATGGAAATATGGATTGGAGGATGCCAGCTAGTAATTTGTTACAGTTACCAGTTTCCATACAACGATAAAAGTGAACTAAAATTTAACTCCTACAATCTTCAAAGCAGCAATTTATCTTTAGGACAAATCATAAATATCAATTAACAATTTTTAGATGTGGTTCTTTTACAATCCATAACCAATTCTAAAATACATTTTACTTGATGAGTTACTAGCTTTCAAAAGTTTTCACCCTATAGAGCTAGTCAAAGGATGTTAATGGGATAGGTCATTCAGTGATTAAAAACACTTAAAAATTCAAATAAAATTCACTGGTGCTTTCTTCCGCTCCCTATTCTGTTGTTTTCAAAACCTCTAGATTGAAGTTTATTCTTCTCTTTCCTTCTTTCATGTCCTCTTCCCCTTCTGATGCTCCCCAGTTATTTCTTAATTCTCTTTCATATTTTTATAATTTGATTTACACTACATCTGATTGCATAACATCTTAAAGCATTCTCCTTTCCTTCTCTCCTATCTCCCAAAAGCCAAATGGAACATGAGCTTTACAATCACTAAAATGTGCCCACAGCATAATAATGGAGCAATCAAAATATGTACTTAATAACATAATAGATAGCATATTCTTTGGTAAACAAACAATATCAACAGCATTACCTTTAGAACACCAGCTGCAGCTAAAATCTGCTGTCCATGGCAAATTGATGCAACTGGCTTCTTGGATTCCATGAATTTCTTAACTAATGCAAGCACTGTTTCATTCAGAGCCAGATATTCTGGCGCTCGACCTCCAGGGATGACAAGAGCATCATAACTTGAGGCATTTACACCTTCAAAGTTAGCTGTAAGGGTGAAATTATGGCCCGGCTTCTCACTGTAAGTTTGGTCACCTTCAAAATCATGGATAGCAGTTGGGCATTTGTCACCAGCCTTTTTCTTGGGGCAAACTGCATCAACATGGCACTCTAGTGCTTGAAGGGACTGAAAAGGAACAATTACCTCGTAGTCTTCCATATAATCCTGCAAATATGAAACAAGAAAGCAATTATGCCAACAATCAAGTGAAAAAGTGCTTTTATCAAGTATGATTTATAGTTTTAGATTTAATAGAACTTAAAAATAGTTTATATACTGAAATATCTTCATTTTTACATTTGGTAGTTGCCAGATCAGAATCAGATAAAAGCCATCCAACACTGATTACTGACTACATTAAATTTCTTCGAGCAACAACTCCAATTCATGGAATCAGGTACTACTCAAACAAATATCATTCAGTTGCCATAGATACAAATTTTCATAAAAACATTTTTGCAAGCATATTACAGACAGAAATTATATGAATATATACATACAAATAAAATATACATGTACTCATAGTTGCACAAAGTGAAACGTAACTGTACACATACACATTTATAAAGTGAAGTTATTACTTTAACTATAAAACTGCATATTCTGATGCGGCAAGAGACTTCATAACACTAAGTTACGGTAACAGTTGAACGTTTTCTTTCAAGCATAGATATAGAAGTGAAGCTAAGGTTAAACTATGTTCAACGTAGCATTGCATGATTCAGTGTGTCAAACAGTAATCTTGAGAAATATGATTTCTGGTCCACATGTGACCAATTTTTTCTTAATTCTTGTCACATCTTCAATTTGAAAACTGTTGCAAATTATATTATTCAGTTGTTCCAGTGAAATGTCAACAGAAGTGTCAAACAGATTGCAGGATAAAAGGAAACTAATGACTCTTCTGACTGACATTTCTAGCTTAATGCTCCAATAAAAGAAGAACTCACCCCACAAAGAAATAAGATCCTCTTATTTGAACCAGTTATGGTGCCACCTAGTGCTTTAACAAACAGCCGAATGAACTCAGGATGCCCCTCATAAGTAGCCCCAGTAATAAGATTACCATCAACAACACAAGCAGCCAGGGTTTCTGGCTCTACCCAAGATGCACCTGCATCAATGAGAGCAGGTTTCACAGGAGGGTATGCTGTGCACTTTTGACCTTTAACTGTGCCTGCAGCCGCCAATATTAATTGCCCATGGCAAATGGATGCAATGGGCTTTCCTGAGATGGAAAATTTTCTCACCAAATCTAAAACAGATTCATCCATAGCAAGATACTCTGGAGCTCGTCCTCCTGGAATGATCAACCCATCATACGCACTGAACTCAATTTCACCAAATGTTGCATTGAGCGCAAAGTTGTGACCACGTGACTCAGAATATGTCTGCAGCAAGTAGAATTGCAAATTTATGAACTTCAAAATCACACAACACACGCAACTTACTCATCAGTTATTCAAAGCACAGGTACACTCTTTTAAAACGAGAAGGCTATGATCTAGAACATGTTTTAATCAATCAATGCCACAAGAAAGAATAATACTAGATGTACAAACTCTTCTATACAAACTAATGTGTCATAAAAGTAACGAATGAATGCATACAAAAATTAAACTCATTAAATGATCAATAAATATAGATGAATTGCATGTCAATGAAAGAATGGTGCTGCATCAGTTTGTATACATCAGTTTGTATATTTAGTCTTTACATGTAGCACCACTCCACAAAAAAAACAGTTTAAACCTTTCCTGTTTGAAAAGAGCGTCAGATATCTTGTTTTATTCACTCAGCAATCAGCAACATACAGTAAATATATAAGCTCTCAAACATGTTTAAACTAAAATCAAGAAAACAAGCAATACAATCAGGATTCAAACTGTGCCAGTGCTCACTAAAACAACAAAGAATATATATATATAAAAGACCTCAGATATTAACTGAAATTGCTTCTCAAAAACGACTGTATAAAATCAGACAAGGCAGAGTGAGAAAAATTAGTTATTAACTTAAAACTAAACTGGAAAACCTATTCTCAAACCAACGACTTAGCATAATCCATGAGATTCAAACTCTAAAAACCTTCAAAACAAATAAAATATGTTGAAAATAAAAATTTTAGAGAGAGGGTTCAGAGACCTGATGGCCTGAAACTTCATGAACAGCGGTGCGGCAAACATCACCGGCCTTTTTGCCAGGGCAGACGGCATGAACGGAGACTCCGTAAGCCAGTAAAGCTTGAAACGGAACCATGGCCTGCATCGCACTTTACAGTTACATTTTTAATTCAAACAAAGACGATTTAAATTAATTTAAAATCTTTTTGATACCTCATAATCTTCCATGTAATCTCCACATAGTAGCAAAACACTTTTCTTGCCTCTGCTATTCGCCATTTCTATTCTCAAACAAATTCTGCTTCAGCTCCACTGATGATGATTTTTAAGCTCAGCCCATCTTATACATGGTCTATCTTGTGTAAGATGTTGACTTTTTGTTTTTCTCGCAATAACAATTTTAGCCCTGGCGTTCCAAATAAGTTTTTCTTGCTCCAGTAATTTCTGAAAATAATGCTTTTATCCTTCAACTGGTACACTTGTCAGTTGTTAAAACTTCGGTTCTTTCAAATTTTCCTTTGTTCAGAGTTTTCTTATTAAATATTATTTAATTTTATAATTATTATAATATTTTATAATTACAGATTCTCATATATAATAAGGGTAATAAATTATATATCATTTTGGTTATGTTATATTTATAAATATAATAATTATATTTTTTTTTTTGTAAGTTTTTCGAGTTAAAATGTGATTTAAAAAATTGATAATTATTTTTTATTTATTTAAATTATCAAAAAAACTATTTTACTTATATTAATAAGAAACTAGGGATGAAAGCGGCATTTTCCAGAACTTTTGGATTAATGGATTAATATCAAAATTTTCAAAATGATGAATATTTTCAAGAAAATAATTATAATTACCTGTAGAAGATCAATAAGGGATTCATATCCCATGTCAGCCATTACTTGATATCTTGCAATACAAACTGTCAATCTCCAAATCATGTTGTTGTCATATCGAAAAGTGATAGTGAAGAGATCTTAATCTTATCTTTAGAAAATCTAAAATCTTCTAGGAAGTTCATAATACTATTTAATGTATCTTTGGAATGCAAATTTTCAATCTTCAAAATCATGTTGTCATATCGAGAACTATTTAAGATGTTAGATATATAGAGATACGAATCTTTCTTTTATAAAATCTAAAATCGGAGGAAGTTCGTAATATTATGTCCAATCACTTTATTAATATTGTGCTAGGTGGACTTCCTCTGAATACTTCTTTTATTAATGTGACCTCCGATCATGGTGTGTTATCGATTCAAAAACACTTATTTTAAATGCGGAAAAAAAAAATTATTTATATTAATTAAATGATATCTTTATCAATAAAATAATTCTGAACTTTTTTTTACACATTTTATCAATTAGTGAACATTTTTTTAAAGACATGCTTTTAAAAGTGTCATTTAAGTGATAAAACGTATCGATTTATTGGTACAAATTAAATTTGTTTCTTTTTTCTTCCAATTTTTAAAACAAGTGTTGCCCAAATGAAAATAACCCTTAATATTATATGGACGAATTTTTTTCAATCACTACGAATTATTTACCCTCTTAATTTCGAAAACTAACAATATTACCCTTATTAAACAAACAAACACTAACATTAATCAAACAAGAAATTAATTTCTAATCAAATCCTAAAGGTTTTCTCCTTCAACTAACTCAACTTGGAACCTTATTATTCAAACAATGTCAAAACCACAAATAAAATGAAATGAAAATAAAATTACAAAAATAAAAAAAATTGAAGCTCGGTCCCCCACCACAAGGCCCATGCTCAACCAGAGACGACTACCTAGGCTAGATCATGTCTTCGTCGTGTGATCTTTTTGCAACTGTTTTGGCCACGACTTAGATTGCATTTAGCTTCTATTTTTTGTTGTTTTAGATTTATGATCTTTTTTTTTTTTTTGTTTTTTTGGTTGTTGTTTTGGTTATGGTTTTATGATTTTAACGGCTGAATGAGTGTATAAAATTTTCATATTGTGTCACAGGATAGTGTTAATAATTTAGAGTTGGTGGCTAAATTTTAAGGTAGTGAAATTTGGATTAATTTTTTTTGATAATTTTATTAATTTGGGATGTAAATTAATTCTTAATTATTAACTTTGTATTAATTATTTTGATAATAAATAATAAATTAAAACCAGTATTTTATGGTCAAAGTTTGTCAAATTAAAATTGAGTGGATGGAAAGTATAACGAGAGTAACGTTGTTAGTTTTCGAAATCAAGGAGAGAAATGTCTTTTAACGTACAGCTATGCACCATAATTAATAAATATTAGAAGGGATACTTTCATTGGAATATTGGAGACCCTTGATAATAGTGATTGAAAATTAATGAGGTGAATAGATCATGGATCACATGTGTTTGGCAATATCTACCTTAAAAGACTCCACGTGTCAAGGATAACATCATAGATGAAGTGATGAAGACATTGTTGGCATCTTTTAACTTTATTTTAATAGAAAATTAGTATTGAAAAATGTTGTTTATGCTTTCTTTACAAGTTATAAAGCTTACACAACGACTCATATTTTTTCAATAGAAAATTACTTTTGTGTAGCACCTCAACAATTTCACACTGTTAGATTGTATGGAATTCACCATTAAAAATTTATATAAAAAAATAAATCAAAATTAAAAGATTACATTCTTTATTCCTTTATTTAAAGATAAAAAATATATTAATTATTTTAAATTAATATATAACTGTTACAAAATAAAGGATAATTAAATAAAGTTAAACACAATAAAATGTAGAAGATTAAAGGATATTTAACTGTTCTTTCTTTTACTTTTACAACACTTAAATTACAATGCAATTTTTTTTGGTAACCAAGTGTTCGGGCTAGCTTGCACATACCTTAATTAATTTCTAAGGTTCATTGAACATCCTACAAATCCAAAAAATCAAGTTAAGCCACAATATTATTGTGGTAGATAATCCTAAGGTTTGAACTTATGAACTCAAGGAAAGGAGTAAAACCTTCTTGATCATTATGCTAATTAGACAATACGATAAAGTATGTAACCCAATTAGTTAGACTATTCTATCATATTATCGATTAAAGCATATGATATCAACTGATTTTCGTAGTTTAGAAATGTAAAGGTTTAGAAATTACTAGTCAATTACTAAAATTTCAACTCTTGATTAACAATATTATAATTTAAATAGAGCAAACGATAGGTTCCCACTCAAGGTTAAGCGAAATGTCAAGTTCCCACCCCTAGTTTCATAAATTTCATATTCTCTCCCTTAAATTAACATAAATTTGTTTAACCTAATGATGAAAGGGTAAAATGGTTATTGAACCCACCATATTCCAAACCACAACCACAACCACATCCGTCTCACCCCTCTCTCTCTCTCATTTCTCTCCCATGTGTGGTTAACCACCTAATATCACCCTACCATTGCCGCCTCTTTTTTTTTTTTTTCCTACCTATTCTTCTTCTTCTTCTTCTCCTCTTTCTTCTTCTCTTCCTCCTACTTTCTTTCTTCTTCACTCTTCTCCCTTCTCATAATAGGCTTTGAGGCGGCTAGATTTGGCCAACATAAGGCCAAATCCAACAGCCCTCTACCCCAAATTGCTAGCAGTTTTTGTTATTTTCAATTTCTATCATTTTTATGTTGGTATTGACAAAATGTAGATCAAATGATTTTGTATATTGTAAAGTAAGGGAAAAGTTATAGCTATGACTTAAGCAAAGAGTCGGTGCATTTGTGGCGGTCTGTGGCTAAATTTGTTAGTGGTTTGGTGGTGGTAGGGCTAGCTTTGGCGTTTAGAGGGATTGTGATGGTGGTGGTGACTTTGGGGTTTTGATCGTGATGGGGTTGAAAGGTGGTGGTGGCTAGGTGGTGGTGAAATCAAAAGTTAAGGGCAGTATGGTAATAGCACTTTTTGTAGATGTGTCAGAAGTCAAAATTTACTAACAGTGTTAATTTAAGCGTAGGAATCTAAAATTTATGAAACCAGGGGTGAGAACTTGACATTTTGTTTAACCTTGGGAGGGAACATGTCGTTTACTCATTTAAATATTTAAATCAAAGTAAGTGGCATGACACAATTTTAAAAGCTTACCAAGAAAATTTTCATGAGCCTTAACTACTTGTATGCGGCAATATAATTGCATTTACAATAATACTAACCTAACAAACCCCTCTCACTAACCTCATGTGGGAGTTTGTGATTGACTTGGTCAAGCAAGACCCATGTGAACTGACGAATTGTGAGTTAACACATGCAATGTTCTGAAAACCGGATTGAGAGTTGACTCGGCCAAATGGCCGATTCTCAGTTTGAACGATTGGACCGGTCGGTCCGACTGGTGACGTCAGCAAAAACAAAAAAAAAGGGAAAAAAAATCCAGGTTTTTCATCTAACTAAAATTTAAAAACCATCAAACCAACCCTATAATAATAATAAAACCATCAAAGTTTGATAGTTAATGTTTACAGGTTCAGTGATTCACATTTCACAATTTCACATCACAATAAGTCAATAATACAATATCATGAATCAATTCAAAACCAAAAACAAGGGGCGAATTTACACAATCTACAAGTGTAAAACACGTAGGTTGGCCACCTGAACAAACAAAAAAACAGAACCAAATTCTAAAAAGCCTAAGCAAAATTACCAGCATATAAAACAAGCAGGCCACCTGGACAGACAACAAGAAGATTATAAAATCTACAGATTCTACACATCATAAATCCAAAAGCCAGCCATTAACATGGTTCGTAAATATGTACATAAAGCCATCAATACAATATCATGAATCATGATATGAAATAGAAGACAGAGAAAGATAGTATGACTTTTAGTCTCTTACAGTAGTTTGTTACTTGGTTGACGACAAATGGCACCTCGTAGACGGCGGTAGATGTGAAGGTTGAAATCTGAACTGAAGTTGAAGTAGCGACTAACTAATCTGGCAGACCAGCAACGGCAAGCAAGAAGCAGACTTTTAGATGGCGACAGTGATGATTGAAGAGGTTGAACCGTTGAAGACTTGAAGTTGAAGAATGAAGACTTGTAGCAGACCAGCCACGGTAAGGAAGAAGCAGAGTAGCAGACCAGTGATGATTGAAGAGGTTGAAGACTTGAAGACTTGAAGGCTGAAGTTGAAGCTTGAAAAAGATCGCCAATGGAGGAGGACTGGACTGGACTGGACTCTGGAGCCTGAAGAGGTGATTGAAGAGTAGGAGATCGCGATGATTGAAGAGGACTTGAAGAGTGAAGCCTTGAAGGCTAAAGACTTGAAGGCTGAACCGCTGAAGCTGAAGCTTGAAGGAGATCCGAGATCGCTAATGGAGGAGGAGGACTGGATAGAGAGTGGAGATCACAAATGGCAAAGTAGCAAACCAAAATGAAAAAGGCAAAAAGCAAAATTTTCAAAGTGGCAGACAGCTTAGTAGCTCACAGCTCAACCTCAAAAGCAAATTGAAAATGTATTAAAAAATTTGGGGGTTTGACACTTTGACTTTGTGTTTGTGGTTTTTAATTTTTAATTTTATTTCATATGATTAAATCGGATTAGGTGTGGACCAGATTTCTTTGTTATACCGCTTGGACCGTCGGTTTGCTACAGTGAGACGGTCCAACCGCGGTTTGAAATGGTCTGAAGCAAAATTTTGGTTTTTTACTCTTTTCAAACCGGAAATATAAGTGAAACCCGGTCGGACCCCGGGTTTAAGAACATTGGACACATGGCGTTTGTACGAGAAAGTTAGTGAGAAGTGTTTGTGAGTGTAGTGTTATTCTTGCATTTATGATCTGGAATATGCTTGATCAAGTGCCATGTTTTTAAATATCAATGTCCGCCATCTCTTCTCACACCTATTTTTAATCTTATCTATTTTCCAATACTTTATACGAACATTCAATGGCCGTCGACCAAGTTTACTTTTATTTGTTGTTTATATTTTAGAAGAAGAATATGGCTAGATATAGGCCTCTAATGGATCTAAATCCAACTCATTCATCCAATTTGGCAAGATTTAGTTTATATAATCTATATCGATATATTTATATAATCCTAAGACATATCCTAAGACATACCCTATTTGATTGTCATGTAGGATTTTTTAAGCTCTATAATTGGTTCATTTTGACATGTTGGATGATTGTTCAACATGTGACTGCATGTGATTGGTGATGATGTGAGATATGTACATTTGGCTGCATGTGATTGGTGATGATGTGGGATATGTGGATGAGTAGGATTTTCGGTTTCATGTGGCTTAATGTAATTGATGTTTGATAATTTTTTTGTATTAATTACACATAATAATAACAATATATATTAAATAATGATTATATATTATTGGGTATTCTAAATATCTGATTAAAACTTTTGTGAATATCTAGATGACTCATACCTTGATTTCTTCAGTTTTTGCTACTGTTTCTTCTTTTGAAGCGTCATATCTTCAATTATAGACAACACATGTACCGTTTGTTGAAGAATATAATCCTAAGACATACCCTATTTGATTGCCATGTAGGATTTTTTTAAGCTCTAGAATTGCTTCATTTTGACATGTTGGATGATTGTCCGACATGTGAATGCATGTGATTAGTGATGATGTGGGATATGTACATTTGGTTGCATGTGATTGGTGATGATGTGGGATATGTGGATGGGTATGATTTTTGGTTTCATGTGGCTTAATGTTATTGGTGTTTGATATTTTTTAGTATTAATTACACATATTAATAACAATATATATTAAATAGTGATTATATATTATTGGGCATTCTGAACGTCTAATTAAAACTTTTGTGAATATCCAGATGACTCATACCTTGATTTCTTCAATTTTTGATACCATTTCTTCTTTTGAAGTATCATATCTTCGATCACAGACAACACATGTATTGTTTGTTGAAGAAAATATAAAGGTGGTTGATAGGGTTGTGGTTTCGCATCTTCAGAGACTATCTTATTTCCTAATTTTGTTGATTCAGAGGAAGATTTGGCTATTGGGTCTTGCTTAGAACATCAAGTGCAAGAGAATCATAGCAAATTGAGAACTCTGTGAACTGTTTCCGATCAGTTACAAGGAGAGATTGATAATAAACATAGCCAAGTTGTTGCTTTGAGGAAATGATTGGGTGAGATTCCTAATTCTAATTCAAAGCTTTCAAAAAAAATTATCCAACAATTTGAATTCATCATTTGATGTTCTTCTAATTGTTATGGTTTTTACAAGTCTTGATTTTGTTGATTCGGAGGAAGATTTGGTTATTGGGTCTTGCTTAGAACATTAAGTGCAAGAGAATCAGAGCAAATTGAGAACTCCAGGAACTGTTTTCGATCGATTACAAGAAGAGATTGATCAAGATAGCCAAGTTGCTGCTTTGAGGAAACAATTGGGTGAGATTCGTAAAGCTACAACTTTTTTTTTTTTTTTTTTTTGCTTTTGTTTAGTTATGGAGTGTTGATTAAATTTATGGTTTTTTCTGAGATCTGGAAGCATGGAACCTAGCTTCAAGAGGGTATGTTTCTAAATGTATTTATGTTTTGTATAAAGTTATATGAGAGCCAAAGTTATTAGTGTGTTTTTGAGAACTCTATGAACTGTTCTGATCGGTTACAACTTTTGGTCTCATCATTTTTATTATCTTTATTAACATGTTATAATCATAACATTCACTCTTAGCATGCATACTAAGCAATAAAAATAAACGTGTTGGTGCATTGCTTTAACTAAAACATGATTCCTCAAGCCTAGAGGAATTGGTAAGTCAACCTAGGTAATGAAAATTAAATGGGAGTCTTCAATAGGAAAAACGCCTTCTTCAATCCAATGCTCATTCTTCTTAATCATTACAATAAATTGAAATAAAATTCTAATTTAATTTTACATAGCTAAAAAGAAACCTCGAGTTATATTCAAGAAGAGTAAGACGAGAGACATAAATTACAAGAGAGTAAGAAGAAGGCAGGACACGTAGGCCCTATTTAAATTGAAAATTACGAATCCTCAAAATAATCAATATTAAGTCTAACGGCAAATGCACCAAACACCATACAAATTCAAACACTAGGATATGCATAATAAATCAAAAATTTAATTATGATCATATTGGTAAAATTTATTACGCCTTGTTTAACATTGTTGTCTTTAAACCCAACAAGTTTTAAACTTTACAGTTTAGTCCCTTGTTGTTGGGCTTCACTCTATTGGGCCTCTAGAATATTTGTAACTAGAAAACATTGAATTCGAATGCGGACAATTTCTACAAACCAAAGCGAATGTGGATGCGAGTAACATTAAATGTTCTACAAAGCAAATAGGTTAGACACCTGTACCAATTATAAAGGTCTAGCTAGAATCCTACATGGAATTTAAAAGATCCAACTGGAATCCTATGTGGAGTCCAAATGACGATCGCTATATAAAAAGGGTGTGCTTCAGGATTATATAGATATATAGATATGCAGCAACATATTATAGAATTTTCTTGGTCCATTGTTGACGTGCGACAACGCAAAAACAACCCAAAAATAAGTCCATTGTGCAAGTTACCCATAAAAACGGTTTTATGCGCATCGATGCATTCGGGCAGCAGCGTTTAAAGAATTGTTGAACATCTACCAACATGTCAGCAAGCTAATGGTACAATTCATAAATCAATTGAGTCACTGTAGCCTCCGTTATGTTCAGTTGTCGAACATGCAACAAGATCACACGTGACAACGTGCATAAAAACTGCTTGTTCGATAATTGATTCCCCTTGCTACACCTATCAAAAGACCTGCGTAGACTTACTGACGTGATCCTCACACGTGCAGCAACACGTGGAATTTTGTTTTGCTCCAAAATACATTCTGTAATGCGATCGGGAGCGATTTATCGAGATGTGCAATGGGCTGCCTAAAACTAATCTGATGTGCGTAAAAACGTCCAACAGATCAGACACTTGTGTGAAAACACAATGTTCATGTCAAGGCCATGCATGGAAGCACACGCCCGGTGGGGTTTGGCCATGTGCAACAACGCACGGCCCATGGTAGCCACTGTACGCGATAGCATTCAGTAGAGGAGCAACGGCAGTTGTGCACGACAATGTGCAACTACTGAATCAATGGTCGTGTGTTGTTGCACATGGCCACTAGACACCATTTGTGACAGTGTCGACCAAGGCCACATGCGTGAGCATGCGACCACTGCTCCATCACGTGCAACTACTACATTGCTACATGCGACTCTAGTAGCAGCAGCGTGCTTGAGCACACTGTTGTAACAATTGCTCACCACCACGAATGATGGTGCTCTTAGGGTTCCAAAAACAAACAATTTAATTTCAACTAAAATTAAAACAGATGCAAAAAAACCATCAACACAACAAATATCAATTTTTAATCCAATTAATCAAATTAAAAACCCTAATAATGCAATCAACTAATCACACGATTAAAAACACAAATTAAATAATGCAATCAGATATAAGAAGCTCTGATACCACTGTTAGGCGTTAATCGAATCATACTTAGTAGAATTTTAAATTTTTTCGATTAATACACTAAACCCCATTGATCCTTATATTGATTTGCATTATTTACATGTTATAAACAATATAATAAATCAAATATTATTTGTTTTTACCTGCGTTAGGCGACTCCTTCTATCGATTCGCGGATTCGCTTTCACGCCAAGAACATGAATGCACAAACGATATCCACATGAAGATAGGAAATTATAAACAATCTAATTTGCTAGATTAAATTGTTTGTTTCAAGGATTAACAAGGGAGCTGAATATTTTATCAAAAATTCTCTTTTACTTTTAGTGTTGGGCGACTAGGGTTTTATTCAATGTTAACTTAATTGTTTTAGTTGCCTTTTATAAGGAATAGAATATATATATATATATATATATTATTTAATAGATATATTAATATTAATTCCAATAATAATACAATTAAATATATATTTATAAAAATAAATATGTAACCTCACAAATTAAATTCCAATATAAAATTGGTCATAGCCACATGGGCAACAACCTTCCAACAAATTTAATTGCACTGCAAGATTATAAAATTACCCTTTCATCTTATAAAGATGAAATTGTCCCTTTACACTTTAATCCTCAAGTTGTCTCCTAAGTATGTGACTCGTAGGCTCATTATCATATCGGTAGTGGGTAGTATCATGATGAACATCCAATTTATCGTCCTACTATACAAAGATCAAGATTGGTCTCTAGTAAGACATCATGACCATCCAATAGATTCGAATTCAACAAAATAGTTTCCTATCAACGGTATGGTTACTATGCAATTCAATCCCTTCATCATCTATTATCTCATCAAGGTTTGAAGCACAGAAACAGTGTCAACTTCAAATATAGTTTACCTTGACATATTCGTATTCGATTATCGAACTAACAACCAAACAAAATTGGATTTGAGCAACAACTTAATTCCATTATGACCACAGATTTAAGGTCATTACCTTTTACCAAATAACTTAGCGAGACAATTTCTTTGTACCCAGGAGTGACGAATCCTTTGTCGACCTACCATAGCCATAGTGTACTTTTTAATGAAGTCAACCACTAGCATATTGATAACCCTAAATAGGATTACGTTAGGCTAGTGTCAAACTACACTAATATTTACGCACATCGCTCTGGTGATCTCAAGTCTATGGATCACATGCATCACCATCCCTTAGATAATGTATTCCATAGACACTAGGGTTACCATCTATATAGAATCCTCTATAGGTCAGTCTAGTAAACTTGAAAATAATAAGCATCCATGCGCCACACCAAATTTTCACCAAACAACTTTGATATGTGAGATCTGTCACATTCAACACTATGATAGTTTTACCGTATTATATGTGTCCTTGGTCAGGATAATACTAAGGCTATATGCAATTTTAGAATGACCACTATATGTACTCATGGGATCCTCACAATCGAGATTTATAGCACTCAATACCCTCATCAAAGTTCTACCATTCTAAGGTCATATATATCAATACCTATAGAATGATTTACATGATATAATAAAAATGCCTTTTATTAATAAAATAACATGATACATAGAGTCAATTTACAAAATGTGATTGGCTCTAGGACACCTACTCTAATATCATGGGCATATGCATACTTTGTTGCCCCTAATTTCACCACCTTAGAGTGAAATCAATTAGTCAAATTACAAAGGGACTCATGCTCACCTTGGTATACGTCGAGTAGCAGGGAAAGATCTTTGTCATTATGCATAGCTTCCTAGAATTGGTAGCTTAATTCTTTGGAAAGTTGATTGAATGATCGAATACTATGTGTGGAAGCTCGTCATACCACATTTGGATTGTGCGGCCAATTGTCATAAACCTTGGTGAGGAACAAGATCGCTCTTGTCATTGGCATTCTTGTATTTTAGGATCTTCATGGTTGTTCTAATCATCGGCATTGATAGGCCTTTTCCCATTCCTCCTGGCCTCCCGTTCTCGGTGATTATCCCAATTCGAATTGACTAGAGATCCCTCACGATACTCGTGATGACTGTTTTGATTATGATTTTCTAGGGTAGCAACATGTCCATTATTTAGATTCATTGGTTGTGTCCTTATAGTGACAGCTTAGGAAATCAATAAGTTGAAGAGCTTGTCTCATAATCCGTTGCAAAAATTGTTAAGTTGCTCTATATGTAATTCTACCCTTGGCAATCACCACTCCTAATGGATTGTTGACCAGTGGATTGTTGTTGGAAGCCACTAAAGCGTTTAGGGCATCTTTGTTCCCAAGTTGTCATCCAACAAAACATGTAGTCACCATGTTGTTGTGGCCTTCTATTTGCTTTCTTAGAGACAAGCCAAATATTGATGCCAAATTTTGCACCAAATAAGGAATTACAATCTTACCCTTTGAAACATAATGGTTTTCACATTTTGTCCTTAAATGATTTATTCTTTGCTTTTGGGGTATCATCGACTGCAACACTACTCCTTGCCCATATAGAAAACAACCTCAAGATTGCAAGGTTAAAAATTGAGTGGGAGACCAACTACCGTAGCGGTCAGCTTCAATCTAGAATGTTGAAGTGCGAGTCTTTTCCGTTTCAATATTGAGTTACCATTCCATGCCTATTAGCCCCTTTATATAATGAAATAGGATAGGGTTTGAGTAAATTACTTTCCTTGTCGTTGTAGGACTTCGAATAGGAAAGGAATTTATTGGAGCTTTAGGAGAATGTGGGCTCCTTCCCCTTTTTTGACCGTATCTTGTCCACATTCACTTTCTAGTTAGACTAACTTTCATCTTCTCTGTAGATTCCTCAATTAAGTAGGATTCTACTTCCTATTTGGTGGATTATCCATTAGATAATTTACTTTGTGTACAAGTAATCTCAAAAATGATTTTTTTTTTTGTCCTTGGGAGAATTTGGGTACCAACAGTTATATTGAAAATGTCCCCAAAAACATTAAAATGTGGTGTAGTTATATGTAATATCACCCTATAATAGCTTAATAAGTAATGAAGGAATTCCTTTTTAACAACATAATGTTTGCATTAGTGCCACATATACATCATATTTATGTTACCATTAAAGGGGAATAACATTTTTATCCATCAAGTTTGGGGTAAGAAAATTAGGACACGTGAAAGTTTTAATCACTTACCAATTTGATTAAACCTAATTGGTATGGGATGCTAAGTTGATTTTAGTATTTGTTCATCACCATTATAAACCAGACATTCATGAAACAAAATAAAGCACACCAGAGGATTTTACATGGTTCGGCAAAATGCCTACATCCATAAGAGCAAGTGCAGATGAAGCAATCCACTATGGTAAACATTTACAGTTCAATTACAAAGCTAAAGTTAAGCATCAGTTGCAAGAACACTCCCTGTTGTTGCAACGCTTCAAACTCCACCCTTTGGTCGAACTACAAACTACCACAACAAGCTCCACGTTCACAAGACCACCTGGTCAACCTTGAAGACCTCTCAAGGATCAATCACTGAACACACACTCCAGTTGAATCATCTCGAAAATGCGTCAAGCAGCAACTACGTAACCAACGTAGAAGCAAGGACAAAATTAAAGTATTTGAGGAAGGTATTTGTAAGCCTACTAAGCATATGAAACTGGATGTTTAAAAAAAAAAAAAAAAAAAAAAGCCCTTTAGAATATGAGAGTACTTTTAAGAGAATTATAAGGCTTAAAATGAAATTACATTGGAGAAGAGATTATATAGAAAATATCCGGCCAATGCAAGGGGACAAGTGACCAACGATATGTTTTATGGTTTTACCTTTATGAAAAAGTTTATTTCAATTCTCTTGGGACCACCGACATTTGCAAACAAACTTTCCAGTACATTACATGAATAAATGACAAGTGTCATGCACCACAAACAATATATCAAAAGAGAATAAAAGACAGTTTAATACAATATTGTAATGCAATACGTGTTATGCAAAATATATGTCAGATGCGTGTGACCACTTAGACTTTGAAGTGCCCACACGATATAACAGAAATCTGACTTACTTAAAAGTGGTCACTTCGACAAAGAGTCGTCACACTAGAAATTTAAACAAAAATGATGGTGCAATATTCAAAGTAAAATATTCATACCATGACTAGTATTATCACACTAGAATCATAAGTTGATAGATAACTTACAGCAGAGACCCATAATGACAAAATAACCCAAAAAAATCTAATGGAGGTGAATAATTTTTCACAATAAGATGGTATAATGGTCAAATCATTTTAACTATGTGATTAAGGTTGTCCTGCCACCAGTTTTAGTTTTATCTTACACACTAAAAAAAATAGATTTGGCTAGATCAAGCTAAAACACAGCCTAGTAGGATTTGGTTTCGCGAAGTCAAATCTGGCTTCGAAGCCAAATCCAGCCAACCCACGAATGGCTAAACCCAACTGCTATGATCAAAACTTTTGTATCAAGTCATACATATTCACCTTTACACCAAACCTAAATTTCATGGCCAGCACCATTTTGTTTATTATTGTTGACTTATTTCAAACACATATATGGGTTATCCTTTCACAAAGGAAACGGAGATCAAAATAATCTTAACTCATAAACTTATTACGGTTAACATCAGTGGCGAAATGGCCACCCCAGACCCCAATTTTTTTTTTTTTAAATTTCGTATAGAAAATATCATTTTAATCCCTATAAATTTACTTTTGCACCCCAATTTTTTAATGTAATATTTTAGCCCTTGTAAGTTGTAAGTGTAACTTCCTAATTTCTTTCTGGCCCGTCATTCATTAAACATTATTTATTTAATAGTGGGGGGGCCTTTTTTTTGGCCTGTTAAGTTATAGAATAAAACAATTTAACCCAAAACAATCATATAAGTGATTAAATTATCCAAAAGTCTAACCCGCGTTAAAGAATGTTAACCAGGGGCGGAGCCAAATTTTTTTTCCGAGGGAGCCGAAGTATTAAGGAATCACTTGGTGACACAGGCCAAACCAAAGCCGTGGAATTGGTCTCAGCCGTTTGTTTTTCTATCACCTTGTCAGTTAAAGAGGCTACAGCCGTGGAATTTGTCCCAGCCGTTTGTTTCTCAATTCTCACACTAGATAAACCCTGGAACAAGTATCGGTCAACCTTCCAAATCTAAGAGAGAAACCTATCAACACAAGTCAGTGTTTAACTTAACTAACTCATCATCATGGCCGGAGCTCAACTGCTCCCTAAAGAATACGGATACGTTGCTATCGTTCTTGTCTTTTACTGTTTTCTGAATTTCTGGATGACCTTCCAAGTCGGCAAAGCCCGCAAAAAGTATGTTTCTTCTCATCTCCATTTTTCTCTTTCTTTTTCTGGGTATTTTTTATCTCCACTGATCTTTTCTGTTTGGAAAAAAAAAAAAAAATAAGATACAACGTTCCTTGTCCGACCCTGTATGCTATAGAATCTGAAAACAAAGAGGCAAAGTTGTTTAACTGTGTTCAGGTAATTGACTCGCTGGAAATGTTACTATATTAATCTTTGGGTGATTCTTTGTTGTAACGAAAAAATATTTGTGTATTTGGATTTGATGGTGCAGAGAGGACATCAGAACTCTTTGGAATTTATATCTATGTTCTTCATGCTGATGATTTTGGGAGGAATTAGTCATCCTTGTATATGTGCTGCACTTGGCTTCTTTTATACTGTTACTCGTTTTTTCTATTTCAAAGGTTATGCAACCGGTGATCCTCAAAAGCGCCTCACTATTGGGTTTGTTTCTTCTTTCTTTTACTCAATCACTTTCTCGTTGTTTAATAATCTCTATAGATACACTTTTATATACGAGGATTTTTTTTTTTCTATTACTTTAATATAAAATATTCTAATCCACATACTTGTGCATAGATAAAATTTTAGTGGTCTTAAGTTTTAAAATGTAGTTTTTAATATTGATTTTTACTACTGAAGGAAAATTAAAGCCAATATTGTGTTGGCATAATATTGTTAATCTGCTGTTTGTGGTCAATGACAATACAAGACAATGAAGGATCAGAAATGTTAAAAATAAATGAATAAATAAAAGGATTAGACAGGTCTTTTGATGTTTATTCTTGTGTAGCGTGTCAATGAAAATTGTGAAAACATTGATAGGCATACAATTTTTGAAACCATATTATCATAGTTTACAAAGACGCTTGAATATTGCATATTCGTACTCCTTTGATGTTGAAAGAGGGTACTTCATATGCAAAGGGGAAAGGTATAAAAAAGTTTCAACTGGAGGTGAATTCCTATTGAATCAGGCTGACAGTATAGAGACAAGTGTGATTGAAATGTGATGAAATATTGGTCCTCAGTCAGTTCAAATTGATATGCTAAAATGTTGGTTTCTAGTTGTGTAGAGTTATGAGTCCATTTAGTCTTTTCCTTTGCTTCTGTCCTGCCTTCCTTGAACCCTTGGCTGTGGCAGTAAAAGAATATCAAAATGCCGGTTCAACGTAAAGGGCTGTAAATGATGTCCTTGAAAGTCCGCAGCTTGTTAGGTAAACTATTGCAATTAGCATTTTATACGACACTTAGATATTAAGCTAATAGGTGGCAAAAGGAAGCACCTCAAAATAAACAAAAGGTCAAGTTGAAGAAACGCTGCAATGCAATAACTTGCTTCTAAAGTTGAAAACACTGTTGAGAAATGTTAAGTGAAATAACTGTAGTCCTGTAGAGATTTGTGAAGTGAAAGTTTCAGTGTTTTAAATTATGACATGGTATCTCTATACAGCTACATCAAACTTGTATTAATTGATAAAATGTACAATTTAGTAAGGCAGAAATAAGCACAAGATGAGAAATGTGAAGTAAATTCCTAATGCAGATTGATACCCTCACTTGATTGCTTTTCTTTATTGATATACTATATTTCATTCTCTATAATATCCTTGGTCAAATATATCAACACAATGAACATAGCATAACTATATACACATTAACTTACCTGCTAGTCACTATGGTTTGCTGATCATATTTTTCTTCAAAAGTATGCAATGTTAATACTTGTGGATCTCCCTTTTTATGTTCATTCCTACTTATAAAATCTATCTCCAGAGTACAATCATGAAAATCTATAATAATGAGTGAGGATGATTACGTAAATATATCCCAGAGAAAAAGGAGGCATTCATTGTAACCAAAGAAAGAAAATTGGATAGTCTAATTCCAGAGATTATAAGCCATGCATTTTCTGAAAAACAGTTTTGCACTGCTTGGTAATCTCTGATATCTGATCATTAGGTTTTTAATGCATAAGAGGGGGATGGGAAGGAATGTATGTTAAGTAGAGTGGTGATCTTTTAGCAGAATTTTGGGATATAATTGAGTTTTCACTGCTGACCCTTTGAGGATAAACCATTGCCAATATCAGTTGCTATTAGGGATATGAAGAAAGTGAAAAGTTTGATGATAACATGTTTTATGCGAGGATTATCAATTATTAGAAAAACCTAGGATATTGTATGGTATAATACTAGATGTATTTGAACCATTAGATGAAGATGAACAGTTATTTAGGAAACATTTTATCCAATGATGTTAACGCCATATTGTACTAACATCATAGAATGACGCCAATTATTAGTAGACTTCGTATAAGCTTCCTTTAAAGAAGATTTTAGAAAATGAAAAATCATGAAAGCTTAATTTACTATAAAAGAGTGATGAGCATTTTTAATGTTTGGGTACTCATAAAACTAGTAAAAATACATATGAAAAAAAAAAATTAACATATTTGTTTAGCTGTAGTTGAAAGGTGTCGACTTGATCTTGAGCTTTTTGTAACTCTCACAACAACTATGTTGAAGCCTTATGTCAAATACAAACTGGAAAGCTCTATTTACAGTACCTGAAATGCTGAGTTTGGTGATTTATTCAGTTCATTTCTTTTGTTCATGTGCAGGAAATATGGATTTCTTGCTATAATGGGGCTTATGGTATGCACAATTTCGTTTGGGATACAGCAGCTTCGCGGATAAACCTCTGCACCTCTGCGGTTATTAATCTTTAATATCCCATGACTTGCCATCTCCATATATATCCTCTTTTTATAAATATATCTTTTTTTTTAGGTGGCAAAGACTGCAGTTTCATGTTCTACGTTATACTAGAATTATAAATCTGAAAGATAGTTGAATGATAAGGTTTTCTATATACTGCCCTCTGTTCTGTAATGGTCAAGATTGACTAAATTTGTGAAAAAGAACTATTGCCCTTGTGGATTTTGCTTGTTATTGTGAAATTGAAGAATTGTATGTTTCAATTCATTGATTTATCACTAAGGAGTTGCAGTCTTTATATAGGGAGTGTACGATCTCTTGAATTTCTTAATTATGTCAGTTACAGATTACATAATATTGGGTGGAGATTACATAATATTTAGATTCAAGTTGTAGCAAGGGTAAGGGGTGGCCACCAATTATCATACCCAAAAAAAAAAAAAAGTTTTATCACGAGAGAAAGTTTTATGTGTATTCTGTTGCAATACAATATAAATGATAAAATAGGTTTGTATCATTAGAGTTACATATTCTCATTAGATGGTTGTATTACAACAAAACGTACAAAAGGACATTCTCAAAGCTCACACATCAGCACCTAAAAACAAAAACAAGACATGTTTCATTAACTACTTTGCCCTTGTAAAAAATATCTTTGAAAACATGTACAAAATGTGATAATTTAAGAAAATTTCAAGGTCAGTGATTATTTCTCTTCGATCATGGGTGTTAGGTATAATATCCTTAAACCTCAAGGGAGGTCATTTTCTATATCTTAGTAAGTGCCCACTAAATTACTAGGTCACTCTTAGCCTCTTAGGCATTACAAGGGTGAGTACGGGTAGCGGATAAAATCGAAACTTGCGAGTATAACCGAAACCGAAACCTACCCGGAACTGACACTGTATGGGTAGATTCCGGTTCCATTTTTTTGGACTTGACATTGTGCGGTTCGGATTATGGTTCCTACATGTGGAGGAACCGAAATCGGAACTCGAAAAAAAGAACCTGCAGTAGGTACCCGGCTTGGAACCTGCTTGGAACTTGTAGCGAGTACCCTGTTTTGGAACCTGGGCTAAAATGAAATATCTGTGAAGAATGGAAGTTTATTGTAGTTTTACATATAAAAAAATTAAAATGGAAAAAGTTAAAGTTTTACAATAATCTAATTAAATAAATATACAATTATACTTATTACATATAAACTACTCCATATAAAAAACCTTAATATATTATAATATATTAATATTAAAATTTTGATTAATTAAGTGTATAATTGGAATTAAGACCAATTAAAAGTGTTTTAATGTTATTAAAATAATTATTTTTGAATAAAATAGTATATTTTATTGAATAATAATATAATATTTAATTATTTACTTCAATTATCAAGTTCTAAGTATAACAGTAAAAAATTGGTAATTAATTAATTATATATGATAAATTGATAAACATTAATACATTACTAGTTAAATGATTACTTAATCAATTACAACATTACATTATAGTTATGATTACTTAATTAATTATAAGTTTATAACATTATATTAGTAATTTAGTACATTACTTAATTAAATAATTAGAAATTTAATTAATTATAAAATCACATTATAGATTTATAGTATAATTACTTAATTAATTATAACATTACATTATAAACAAATGATTACTTAATTAAATTATTAGAAATTTAATTAATTATAATATTACATTAAAGATTTATAGTATGATTACTTAATTCATTATAACATTACATACTATAAATCTATAATGTAATGCTATAATTAATTAAATTTCTAATTATTTAATTAAGTAATATACTAAATATTATAACTTATAAGTCAAATAATTAAGTAGTAATCAATTAATGTAATGCTATAATTAGTTATACTATAAATCAATTAAGTAATGTTATAAAATTATAATTAATTAAGTAATCATTTAACTATAATGTAATGTTATAATTAAGTATGATATTTAACTAGTAATTAAATTTATTAATGTTTATCAATCTATCATATATAATTAATTAATTGCTAATTTACTATAGATATACTTAGAACTTGATAATTGAAGTAACTAACTAAATATATTATTATTCAATTAAATATACTATTTTATTAAAAAATAGTTCTTTTAATAATATTAAAAATTTAAAACACTTTTAATTGGATCATAATTCCAATTATTCACTTAATTAATGAAAACTTTAATATATTAAAGTTTTTAATATGGTGTAATTTATATGTAATAAGTATAATTGTATTAGTATATTTATTTAATTAGGTTATTCTAAAAATTTAATATTTTTCTACTTTATTTTTTTTTTTTTTTTTTATATGTAAAATAATAGAAACCCCTCATTATTCACATTTCACAAATATTTCATTGCAGTCCAGGTTCCAAACAGGTTTCAAACAGGTTTCAAAACAGGTTCCAAAATCGGTTCCAAACCGGGTACCTGTTACAGGTTCCAAACACGGTACCATTTTTAGGTTCTTTTTCCAGGTTCCGGTTCCGGTGTGCGGTTCCTCCACACATAAGAATCGGAACCAGAACCGGAACCTACCCACACAGTGTCAGTTCCAGGTAGGTTCCGGTTCCGGTTCTACCCCTAGGTTCCGGTTCTACTGGCTACCCGTGCTCACCCCTATCAGTTTAATGGATTTTCTTGAAATTATAAGTGAACTATGGGATAATTTCAAACCCCCGATATTTGGTCAAAATCAATAAAAGTGCTCAAGTACCAATAATGATGCAAAACTCCTACTGTTTGTCAATTTCGTTAGTTTCCACATAATAAGGATAAAATGACCTTAATGCCCAATTGGCAATACCGAACCCGTAGCCCAAATTTTCTTCCCTTCTTTTTTTTCTCTCTTTTTTCTTCTTCTTCCTCCTCATTTCATCTTTTTCTTCTCTCTTTTCTCCTCCTTTCTCCTACCTTTCTCTTTTTCTTTTTTTTCCTTTTTCCTTCTCCTTCTCCTTCTCTTCCTCTTCCTCTTCCTTTCTTCTCTTTCCTTCTCCTTCTCTTTTTCTTCCTTTCTTTCTTTCCTCCTACTCAGTCACTCCCTCTATGTGCCGCAGTTTGGTAGCCCAATCCACCCAAGCGGTGGCCAGATCATAGCTATATCTACACAACCACCATTTTTTTTTTTTTAGTTGTGAGTTCAATAAAATTTGATTTGTTATGAGTGCTAAAGACTAGGGTTAGTTATACCCAACAGTCTTGTCTTTGAGTCCAATTACTAGGTTTGTAATAAAAAAAAATGGGTGTGGGGGTGAATTAAGAGCATGGGTAGAATTGGAATCGGAACCTACCGAGAACTGACACTATGCGAGTGGGTTCAGATTCCAATTTTTTGGAACTGACATTGTGCGGGTCCGATTTCAATTTCGATTCTTACATGTGGAGGAATTGAAACAAGAACTAGAACCTGGGATGAGAATCGGAAGCAGATACCCGGTTTGGAACCTGTTTGGAACTGATTGCGGATACCCAAATTGGAACCTGTGTTGGAACCAAGGTCGGGTGGTACTCGGTATGGAGCCTGTCTTGAAACTTGGGACTGACAAAATATATATAAACAATGGGGGATCTATCGTGATTTTACATATAAAAAAATTTAAATGGGACTGACCTGTGTTTTAATGTTATATAAAAAATTAAATTTTTATAATAACCTAATTAAATATATATAATTATACATATAAACTTCACCATTTTAAAAACTTTAATATATTATAATAATCTAATCAAATATAAAGTAATATATATATATATATATATATTAAAATTTTTACATATAAAAAACTTTAATATATTGTAATATTAAATTTTTTATTAATTATTTGATTAATTAAGTGTATAATTAGAATTAGGAACCAATTAAAAGTGCTTTAATGTTATTAAAAGAATTATTTTTGAATAAAAATAGTATATTTAGTTATTTACTTCAATTATCAAGTTCTAAGTATATCTATAATAAATTAGTACTTAATTAATTATATATGATAAATTGATAAATATTAGTATATTACTAGTTAAATGATTACTTAATTAATTATAACATTACATTATAGATCTATAATATGATTACTTAATTAATTATAATATTACATTATAAACAAATGATTACTTAATTAATTATAATATTATATTATAAATATTAGTAATTTATTACATTAGTACATTACTTAATTAAATGATTGCAAATTTAATTAATTATAATATTACATTATAAATTTATAGTATGATTACTTAATTAACTATAACATTACATTATAAACTGTGATGAATTGATTGTATTTAAGTGTTGTCTAGAGATTAGAGGATCTATGATTCACATTGGACACAAATAAATAAGTAATCAAAAGTTAAAAACTGCTAAATGCAGGTTTTCTTAATTTGTTAGGGGTGTATTTGTAAACTTTTAAGGTATTTTTGTTATTTTTTAAACTAACAGGGGGATAATTGATTTTTTATAAGTACCCAGGTAAGGAACTGGAACCTGCATTTCAGGTTTTGATTCCATGAATTTAAGAACCGGAATCGATAGGTTTCGGTTCCGATTCCAGTTCCTTTTGCTGGAAACTTGCACTGTGTGGTTCCGGTTTTCCCAAAAATTGTAGGGTACCCGAAACTACTCACCCCTAGAAATGAAAGATTGGGTGTGGCAGGAATGGCTTTGATTGAGATAGATTTAAGGTTTTTGAATTTTTAGTTCTTAAACTTTTATAAATTCCTTATTATACATTTTTTAATCTTTTATTTAATTTGTCAGCTTTTACCTCATTGACAACTTTAACGGATTGTTTATCGGTTTTGACCAAACCTTGAAGGTTTTAAAGTAATTATTTCAATGAAATGTTATTCTTCAAAAATAAAAACTAATTTTTCTGTTCATATGCTATCTATTGTAAGATTGATATTAGGAAATTGATGGTTAAATATATTCTTTATGGTAAACAAATAAATTATAGGTGTCTCCGTTGACATCTGATGGAAGCAGGCAAGCGTGTGAAGATTATTTGTATGGATACTTGGATAGTATATAGTAACGAATGATTTTTCTTTTTATCTATTTAAATTTTAAATATTATTATGTCTTGTGTGCTTGTTAATTGAATGCACATAATCAATGACTGATAATATCTGTGCTATAAAATATTATAATTTGTGTAATTATTTCAACATTAATTTTCAATTGATACATATTATTAGCAATGGTCAAATTTCAAATTGAACCTTTATTCTTTGGCAAGAGATGTGCATTTATGGTGTCCATATGATAAGGGAGTAACTGTTAAGATGTGTTTGGTTTAGAGAATGTTGGATTATTGAAAATATTATATTAATAGAAAATTAGATTAACTTAAAAGATTACTAAAAATCTTTAGAGAAATATGTTTGATTAATTGAAATAAATTGGTAGAAATGTTATATTAATATATTTGGTTGGAATGAATAAATGGGTGAGTATGTTATTTAAATTATTAAATTACACTCATTTTTAAATATTGATATAATATTATTTTTATTATTAATTTTTGAATATTTTTTTTAACCCCCACCATTTCAAATTTAGCCAAAACACCTCAACTTATATAAAACTTTAATTTATAACAAAATCACCCCCACCCACCCCAAGCCACTACTGACTGCGAGCCACCACCGCTAACCGTCGCCTCCCACCACCTAGAGTAGCTAGAAGTTGTTGGAAATTGTTGGGAGTCACCGGGAATTGCTGATATGGCCGTTTCTAACCATATTATGGCCGAAAACGACCATATCGATGACTCTCAATGACTGTCGACAACTTCCAATGGCGGCTGACAGTGGTTGGCCAACTGCCAACAATGATGGCTAGGTGGCAATGGTAGTCTATAATTTATTTTAAATATAAGGGCATTATTGTCTAAAAACTTAATTAAACAATGGTAAAATATTAATGATTGATTAATGTAAATTGATTTTCAAAAAAAGGACATTATCGTCCAGAAATTTTATTAATAAAATGTAAAATTGTAATAAAAATAAGATAACCAAGTAATCTTACAATACCTAAGAAAATGGAGATAATTAGATTACCTCCAATATTACCAACAGTAACTACTATAGGTTCGTTTGGATCGGGTTAATATTAGATAATTGGGATAATATTTTTTAAATTGAGCTGATAACGATGTTTGGTTGGTTTATAAAAAAATTATTTCCGGAATATTTTATAACAAACAGTAGCATTTGGGGGGTATATTTCCTATAATTTAATACTTTTGGGGTGGGGTAGCTGGGGTGCTGCTGTTAATAAAACTTACCTTGGTATTAGAATTTTTTTTCCCATATTGCCCTAAACATTTGAGCCTTTGGTCCAAATTAACCTTATATTTGTTAATATTTACAAAACACCCAATCACTCATGCAGACACTTTTGTTCTCACTTTTTAAATTATTCGAGCGATATTGCCCTTGTTATTGTCATTAGCCATCGTCGAATGTCGTTGGAGGCTGCCAAAAGTCCATCATAATGGAGTACGACCGGCCGTATATGGCTAGCCGCTAGCCGTGCATTGGTGAGGCTTTTTCCGAACATGGATCACAGATCCATGGCCAGAAAAATCCAGATCTAGCTGTTTCACGCATTGTTTTAAAACCCGGACCGGCGGGCAACCCCTCTGCTCTCCGGTTCACGGGTTAATCGGTTGGACCTCCGATTGGACTGGTGACATCATCATCACGTAAAAAACATTTTTATTTTTTTTATTTTTAGGATTTCCAATTTTTAAATAAGACAATAACAACTTCATTACTACCCAACATGATTCAAAGTTCAAATTCAATAACAATCCCAACATAATTTAAGTATTTAACAACAATCTAAAGTCCAAATCCAAAACATGATATTGTGTTCATCCATTGCATATTAAATGAAAAAATACATAATAATTAATAACAAAACATTTGGTGCAAGTGTTTTTTCATTGATCCGTCGCCATGTTGATTGAGCTTCACACACTAGCATCAAAATTCTTCATCATCATCACCATCATCTATGTAAATTTCAGTAAAAAATAGAAGGAACACTCTCTCTATGCGATCTTGCCGCACACTGCAGCCAAGAACTAGAATACACAAACCTCAACTACTTAATCTGGAAACCATAAATCATCAAAACAAACGATATGAAAATTATCAAGGCTCGAATGAACACAAAAACCAGATCTTGATCACAAAAATCACAGCTTTCTGACCAGACCAAGCACTGATCCAAAGCAACAACGTAAACCCAGATACATAAAGCAAGATCACAAGGTAAAAGAGTGAGAACCCATCAAGAAAAACACAAGAAAACTAAAAAAAAGGGTACTTGATTTCAAGGATCAAAACTGGAAGAGCCTTGCCTTTTCAATTTATTTGTTTTTCCAGTGAAAAAGAGAGCTCTTTGACAGCTGAATTGTATATAGGTTTCATAGAGAATAAAGAAGTTTTTCATTCAGTCAATACAAAATTGACAAAATTGCTCATCTGCAAATTATATAGCTGATTCACACCACTTTTCTGCTAATTTAAAACATAATCTTTCCTAAGATATAATAGGACACGTGAATTCAAAAAAATACATGCACATACACATTGCTCCAGATAAAGTTTGCAACGAAATCATTATTGAAGCTAGATCGAGGAATGGCGTGTTTATTACCTGGATCGAGGAATGGAGCTGTCATCAACAAATGGAGCTGTTGTCGTCGATTTCCAGTAAGGAATAGAGCTGTCGTCATCGATTTTCGAAGAGGGAGGAAGACATTGTCGATTTCCGATGAGGGAGGAAGACATCGTCGTCGATTTCAGAGAGTTTAGTTGCGATTTGGTGAATGGTTGCGATTTCAGATTTAGGGAGTGGAGTTGATTGCGATTTGAGTGGATTTCAAAGAGAAATTTTCGTAGAGAAGTTGAGAAATCTGAGAAATTTTAGTAGAGAAACTAAGAAAGAGAAGAAGCTGAGAAACAGAGAAAGGAAATCAGATGGAATGGGTTGCGATAGTGCGATTGCGTAGGGTTAGGGGTTTTTGAAATCAGATCAGTTTATCTGTGTTTTAACCGGGTTAAAGTGGTTTAATGTATAATAACGGGTTTAATGTTGACTCGAACTGGACACGTGACTGGTTCCCGATCCAATTGATTGGACCGGCCAGTCCAATCCAGTTTTTAAAACAATGGTTTCACAACCAAGGATGTCGTTGTGAAATGGCAACTGATCTGGCCGTGAAACGGCCAAATCTATGGCACTATTGACGTCATAACTAGATTTATGACATTGCCAACGGTGGTGGCTGGCTACTAGTGGTGGCTTAGGGTAGATAGGGTGTTTTTGTTAAGTTTAAAACATTTTGATTGCTAGGGTGTTTTTGCTAAATCTGAAAAGTAAGAGGTTAAAAAAAAATTATTAAAAAAAATAATAATAAAAAATACTGTTATATTAATATTTAAAAAGGAAGACAATTTAATAATCCACATAACATAACTACCCATTTATCCTCACAACCAAACATATTATTCACTAACTTATTCGAACCAACCAAACATATTTTTTAAACATTCTCAGTAATCTTCAAAGTGATCTTTTATTCTATTAATGTAATATCCCCCTATAATAAAACGTTATATGATCCAAACACCTCCTATTAATATTTGAAGATTACAAAAAACTTCTATTATTTGACAAGCAAACATGATAATTAAGTAATATAAGATGACATTATCTCAATAATCCTGTATAACCCCAAACTAAACACACCTTAATGTGATAAAGAAAATGCTGCTTTATGCTCCTCAAACCGTTAGTTCCCTATTTTTAAGGATAATAATAAAAACTAAAATAACAAAATCAGCTTTACATCCATCCTAATTCAGAAACGAAGCACTTAAATGAACAATAAAACGACTATATATTGTAAGACATTTATCTGTAATCTAAACAGAAATACAAAGAATATAATATTCTTAAACTATAAACCAGGAATCAAGAATTACCTCCAACCATTGAAACAAACTCACGCAGCTGTATTTTGGCTCTTCTAAGCTCTCAAGACACTCTAATATTGATGGTGTATAATTTAGTATAACCGAGTTCTTGAGCTTAGGGACCAAAATAATATACATAGCCAAGCTTCCATCAAGCTCTTAATGGCATGCTAAATGGTTGCCATAAATCCCAAGCGTTTGAAAACTGAAGCGTTTGAAAACTGAAGCATTTGAAAATTGAACAACTAATGTGGACCATCAAGGTTTAAAACTAATGAAAATCAAAAGGTTATTTACGTTACTCATGTAACGTAATGTAACATAAGTTTTACATTCTTCCACTTGGTCCACATTTTTAACCATTTATTTCATTAAGAAACAAATACACGAATCATGGCGATAAGTCATCAAAATAAAACGAGTATTATCTTCCATGCATTACAATGCATTTGATTTCTCAAGTTTACTTTATACACNTGGCTCTTCTAAGCTCTCAAGACACTCTAATATTGATGGTGTATAATTTAGTATAACCGAGTTCTTGAGCTTAGGGACCAAAATAATATACATAGTCAAGCTTCCATCAAGCTCTTAATGGTATGCATAATGGTTGCCATAAATCCCAAACGTTTGAAAACTGAAGCGTTTGAAAACTGAAGCATTTGAAAACTGAACAACTAATGTGGACCATCAAGGTTTAAAACTGATGAAAATCAAAAGGTTATTTACGTTACTCATGTAACGTAAGTTTTACATGTATATGCCACATAATAAATTTCAGGACTCTGGATCCTGCACAACTAGCGCCCAACTGAACTCTAAAGCATAAGTGTCTTCTGATGACACATTCCAGCTGCTACAAAAGATGAACCAACAATCAAAAAGCAGAAATGAACTTCTGGAATCTAGACTCTGCTCGCTCCTTCTCCTCTGCTCCATCTAAGTCCCCAATGTTGTCATGGTATTCCTGTTTCGTAAAAACAATAAGTATACCAGTTGGAGTGAGGTTACATATGAGTTTACATTTTCATGTTAAACATGAACTAACCACCTGCCAAACACCGTGCTAAATTTCAAATCATGAATTCTTTTCTTCATACAAACAACAATTCCGTTGTTTCATCTCAACTAGAAACCTTTTTTTTTTTTTTTCAAAGGAAAAAAAAGGGAAGACTAATATGAAGAAATATAGAAGATAAGAGAAACAAAATAATAAGAGGGGGGGAACACAACTTCTCTTTATTAACTCAATATATCATACCACATTTGGCTGCACATATTTTCCGATGCATATTGCCATTTTGATAACCATTTGGTCGAAATTTTATATACAGGCCAAAAGAATTTTTATGTCAAAATCTCTTATAAATATTTTTGTATTGGCTGGTTACAACTTAAGGACAAGTTGTATTCAGCATCTCACAAAAATACATCTTTTACAAAGAGGTCATAGGTTGTTTCTAGTTTTCAATTACAGGAAAAAAAATAAAAAAAAATAAAAAAATAAAAAAGGATGTGATATGAAGGAAATGCTTGAGCAAAATGTTTAAAATAAAATGAGGATATTCTTGACATTTTCAAAACTTTAAATAAGTTAAAAAATAGTTTGTAATACCTATAAGCAGGGGCGGACCCAGGCCATTTGAGAGTAGGCCTGGGCCTACCCTCAAATGAGTAAATAAAAATTTAAAAATTTTTACTTTTAATTTTATGGGATAACCAAATAATGAGTGTGAAGACTCCAAGAACAGAGGGCATTTTTATTTTTCACTACCATATTTTATGCGACAAAAACCACCGCAACTTTAATGATGCAAAAATGCCTCTGCAATACACCATCTTTTCCTCTTAACTGAGAAGCTTTTGCAGAAACAATTTAAGTGCTCATTCCTAGCAATGATGTCCTTTGAAATTTAGTAAAAACATTCAATTTTGACAAGAATTTTCATAAGTTTTACAGATTATCATAAAGTTGTCCTAAAATTCATCAAGAGAACTTTATAATATTAATCAAAACCCACTTCTACAATTGACCTTTACCAATTTTTTGAAATAAAAAAAAAAAAAAAGGCAAAAACTTATATAGATAATTGAAAGAATGGATCATTCTTTTAAAACCAATAATTGTCAATTTTGTGCAACTATACAAGACCTAACTTTTGAACACAAACTCACGNTAATGTCAATGTGTTTACTTCGACTTCGACTTTTATTGTTCTTAGCCATAAAGACAGCAGCTGAATTATCGCAGTATATTCTCAATGGTTTAGAAATGGAATCCATAATTTTAAGTCCAGCTATGAAACTCTTTAACCATACAAAATGTGAAGTAGCCTCAAAACAAGAAACGAACTCAGCTTCCATAGTGGAAGTAGCAGTCAAGGACTGCTTTACACTTCTCCAAGATACAGCTCCACCAGCCATTATGAAATCATATCCTGATGTTGATTTGCGTGAATCAACACAACCAACAAAGTCTGAATCTGAATAACCAATTACTTCTAGATTGTTCATCCATCTATACATAAGCATGTAATTTTTGGTTCCTTGAAGGTACCTCATCACTTTCTTTGCAGCTCTCCAGTGGTCTAAACCTGGATTACTTTGATATCGTCCCAACATTCCAATAGTAAATGCAATGTCAGGCCTTGTACAGATCTGAGCATACATCAGGCTTCCGACAACAGAAGCATATGGAATGTTCTTCATTTGTTCTTTTTCAAAATCGTTCTTTGGGCATTGGTTCAAATTGAATTTATCGCCCTTCACAATGGGAGCCACACTTGGTGAACAATCTTTTATGCGAAATCTCTCTAAAACTTTATTGATATAGGTTTCTTGAGATAGACCCAAAATACCTCGAAATCTATCTCTATGGATCTTAATGCCAATGACATAAGATGCGTCACCTATATCCTTCATATCAAAATTCTTAGAGAGGAATTGTTTCACCTCATTCAGCAAACCCTTATCGTTGGTTGCAAGCAAAATATCATTTACATATAAATAAGAAAGCATATCTTACTCCCACTAACCTTCTGGTATATACATTGATCCATGGGGTTTTTAANTGAATACTATGGTTTGTTTATTTTAATTTATTAAGGTGTTTTTAGTCGGTTAGATTGATGAGAAAATGAGGTAAACTTTTATGGTTTTTTTACCTCCTTTTCGTTTAGTAATATTGCTCTAAATTCTAATTTTTTTATTTAAGTATATTTTTTGTAGTATGTTTGGCTGATGAGTAAATGAGGCAAAGTTTTGCTAAATTTTTAATCTGGATGGTTGAGTTTTGATTTTAATAGTTGGATTTGGAGTTATAAGCTTAAAGTTTGACTACTTCTCTGGTGATTTTAATTTATTTCTTTATAAACATTTATGTATTTTACTTGTGTTAGAGTTGTGATTGGACTTTAAATTTGTATGGAATATTTTTGGTAGATTGTGATTGCTATGAACTCTTTTGATTATATTGGATTTAAGTGGATTGTTAGATTCTTGTGATTTTTTGCTTTCTTCGCATTTAAGAGATTTTTACACATCAAAATTTTCTTGTGTTTCCTTGTGAGTTGGATGTGATTTTACATATTTGCTTTCAAGGTTTTGCTTCTCGTAGATTTATTTAAGTAGGAAAGTAATGTGTTATTGCATCATTTTCTTTCAGCTTCTTGATATTGTATTATTTTCTTTGCTTAAGGTTTGATGGTTTTTTTTAAGTTTTCAATAGTTGGTTAACAAACAACGGCGGAGCTGTGGAGGCCCCCCTCAACAAAAATCCTGGATCCGCCACTGCCCACAAGCTATGTTGAATTACAACCAAACAGCACATAATATCTTCAAAAGAGCTTCTAACATTCAAAACCAAATAGACATTGAGGTCATATTTACTTTTATGGAATTGGAGGAATGGGAGTGGGAATTTCCTTTCCTTTCTCATTCCATAGTTTACTTCATGCATTTAATGGCATTTCTTTCATTGTTAACAAATGAACTATGCGTACAATAGAATGGAAAACAAAAAAGGATCTCTGTTAATTCCATAAGTAAACATGACCTAAGAAGAGTTTATGTTAATAAGTTATTTTACATCATTTGCAAGAAGCTAAGTTTAGACGTTTAAATTTTAACAAGCTCTTCTTGAGCTCTTTAAGGTTTTGAAATGTCAAAGATATCCCCATGTTAGTTTCAAATTTTCCGTTATATATTTGCACGAGGCATGATCTACAACCCCTCAACTTTACACATTATTATATTGACTTCCCAAAGCAGTATCAATGGTTTAGATGTGATAATACTTTTTATATAAAAGTCGTTTTAAGCTTGGACACGGTTTTAAATAAAAAAAAAAATTTATCTCTCTCACCCAACTTTTTCCTCTGATTTTGCAAGTGAGAAAAGATTTTACAGGTGGGAAACTTTCCCGTTGCATATTTAGATAATTTATATTTGTTTTATTCCATTTGTTTTATTCTGCTCCTTCGTCTCTTTCTTTTCTTTTATTCTGTTCCATTTCTTTTATTCTGTCGTCCCTCACTCATTTCCATTTCTGTTCCATTTCTATCTCTTTGATTCTGTGAAACGTGACTCTTTAAAGTCGAAGAATTGACCTCCAGTAAAGTCCGAGTCGGGGATCCTATCTTTAAACTTCGTTCCGAAAAAGAGAGAGAATGGAAGCAGAGACGTAGAGTAGAGAAAGAAGAAGTGGGCGATGGAAAATATGGAAGAGAGGAGAAGAGGGGAAGAGATAAGATAAGATAAAGAGAGACAGAGGAGATGTGGGCCATGACGAAATGTAGAGAAAAGGCAAGACAAGGAACGAATTTTAATTTGAAAAAATAAAACACTTTTAAAACGATTTTTATATAAAAACAGAGGAAGTATAATTTAGTGGATTCCAAATGATAACATGTGAATTGATAATATTAACCATATACATCATTATTTTTAAATTAATATTAATTAACATTTCTCTCATCAACATTTTATTACTGCTATTTGAAACTATTCTCTTGTAAACAATAAAACTACGTGATATATATATCCAAAGGGACAAGCCTTGAAAATGCAATCAAGTTTCTAGAAAAATGGAACATAAAAGGTCGTTCTAACATCTAAAACAAAGCACACTACGTAAAATAAATTAGCAAGGTCTACAGTTTACCACATGCGGCGCCCATCTGGTTTCTGATAAGATGCTTCGCTCCACTTTCCACTGGCCTCTCTTAAGAGTTTGCAAACCCTGCAGAATTTGAAATGTAGGATTGTTGATCCAGAATCAATCCACCAGGTGTACTATTGAATACATATTGGATTCATAACAGACAAATGAGGTTGGATGACTTTTGTCGCAAAGACATTTTGAAATGTGGCACATTCCTTATTCATGTGCTGCCTCTTCTTTTACAGAAGAAAACACTTGGAATCTTCGTGATCCACTCTTTGGGGAGGCCATTTTACCTTTCCCTGTTCTATTAGCTATGATATTTCCATTCCATGCGTTGGAGCATGCACTTTTCCATGTTCCATCACCAGTCTCCCTTCCTCTGAAACACACATGGTCATAGTTCATTAATTGACCATTTATCCTTATGTGTGTTGTATGAGATTTTGAAGGGTCCATATTGATGCAGGAAGGGTATTCAAGATATAGGCACAAGGAAGGAATCCGACATTTCAACCGCTCAGATTTCCAATTGAGCCACAATATTCCTCATTTGCATGATGGGCTAGCGCACACCCTCACCAGTGAGCTAGGTTGAGAGCTTCATGGATCATGGCGTGTTTTGCATAGTAGCCTTGTCTGAAATGACAAATTTTGATCATCAATGGACTTTAGCAAGGTCTTTGACCTTTCACGCTGATCAACAGAACGTCACGAATACTAGCAGAGTTCTTAGTCTTAATGAACATTATGCTGAGACGCATTAGATGCTCCCAGCATCATAAAGCATGAGTCCTGAGAGTATAGTATCAGTGATGTGCTGGTGGTTGTCTTCTCAATAGCATAGTCTCTTCCTCACCACTCAAATTAAGAAAAATCTCTCCTTTAGACCTTATAGTTATCTCCCTTAAGTGTCAGGATATCAAAATGACATATAACAGAGCAGAAATTTGCAGAGCGTTGTACGAGCTGCATAAAATATAGATTAACATGCTTATATTACAAAATGAGGCCTAAACAAATATATAATTGTACAAGTAATCATGCATTAAAAAAATTGAATCTAAGTGAATAAAAATTGCCTATGGGTAAATTTCGACTTCAAGCAGATTCTTTTCTTATGATTTAAGTAAACTTATGAGAAACATCAAAATTATTACTAATATCATAATCCTGTGAGGAAACTAATGAGATATAACTTGCATTTTATCCATATCAATAATATAAAATAGAATGAAAATTCTCTGGTGGGAAAGAAAAGTTTTATAGTAAGTATAATTAATTAACAATAATGTCTAATTTCTATTAGTGTGATCCGTAATTAATCATATATATTAATTTTATTTAATTAAAGAACTCAGTGGCTAGTCTTAATAAATTAAAATTATATGGGATCACTAGACCATTAAAATCACATAAAGACTGTTGACGTAATATGATGAGATGTACATAACAAATACTAAATGATTATTATGCTATGACAAAATATTATCATAAGCAAAAAACAATATGCATAATGAAAACTTAATAGTATGCCTTTATCAATATATACTCATCAAAAATGCATGTAGAAAGATTATAATCAATCATGAAGATAAATATGAGCATAATTAACTAGGATCTGCCAATTCTAAACTATACAAAAAAATGCATGTAATTAAACCAAAATATAATAGGCATAATTTAAATGAGCAGAATAGAAATAGTATAAAATTTATTTTAGCAATCCATGACAGAAAACGTTAAGGGCTTGTTGGGCACAAGTTGCACTCCTTTACATGAGATCATGGGTTCAAAGTCCTAGAGTGCAGGAGTAAACAAAAAAAAATTTTTTTTTTTCTAATTGACAAGAAAACGACAATGATTTCACATAAAAGAAGGACATTGTCATTCTAGTAGTCTTCAACTTTGAGTGATCTGTAATGGATACCCGACCCGCGGAAAACGGACCAATAGCAAAACGGGTGGAAATCCAATATTAAACTCACAAACATAATTGATTCAATAGCTCAGAAAGTGATAACATCCAATTCCTAATTCAATTATATGTTTATTTTTGTTAACAAAAAAAATGAGCTAAAAAAAATTGTCAAACGTGCCAGGAATGAATAGAAGAGCTTCAAAAAATAATCTTTTTCAAAACATCAAGACGAGAGGTATTATATGGCTCTATACCCAACTGTAAGACAATTTCATGTAATATAACAAGCAAATACAAAGAATATAGATATTCTTAAACTATAAACCAGGGTAATCAAGAATTACTCGCCAGCCATTGAAACACCTCACGCAAACTGTATTGATCTCAAGCCTCAAACACTCGATACTAGTGAGGTGTAATATTAGTAAACCGAGTTCTTGAGCTTTAGGGACCAAAATAATATACATAGTGCAAGCTGCCAGCAAGCTCTAATGGTATGCCTAATGGTTGCCATAAATCCCAAACGGTTGAAAACTGAAGCGTTGAAAAACTGAAGCATTTTGAAAAGCTTGGAACAACTAGGATGGGACCATCAGGTTTAAAACTGATGAAAATCCAAAAGGTTAGTATTACGATCTACTACATGTAACGTAAGTTTTACATGTAGATGACAACATATAAATTTGCGGATCTGTGATCCTGCACAACTAGCGCCCATGAAACTATAAAGCAGAAAAGGATGGGTCCCTTTCTGAGAACATTCCACTGCTACAAAAGATTGAACCAACAATCAAAAAGCAGAAATGAACTCTGGAATCTAGACGTGCTCCGCTCCTTCTCCTCTGCTCCATCTAAGTCCCACTGTTGTCATGGTTTCGTGTTTCGTAAAAACAATAAGTATACCAGTGGAGTGAGGTACATATGAGTTTACATTTCATGTTAAAATGAACAACCACCTGCCAAACACCGTGCAAATTTCAAATCATGAATTCTTTTCTTCATAAAAAACACAATTCCGTTGTTTCATCTCAACTAGAACCTTTTTTTTTTTTTTTCAAGGAAAAAAAAAGGAAGACTATATGAAGAAATATAGAAGTAGAGAACAAAATATAATGAGGGGGGGAAACACAACTTCTTTATTAACTCAATGATATACCAACATTTGGCGTCACATATTTCCGATGCATATTGCCATTTTGATAACCATTTGGTCGAAATTTTAATACAGGCCAAAAGAATTTTTATGTCAAAATCTCTATAAATATTTTTGTAGGGCTGGTTAACGTAAGACTATTGTATTCAGCCATCTCACAAAAATACATCTTTTACCAAAGAGGTCATAGGTTGTCTTCTAGTTTTCAATACAGGAAAAAAAAAAAAAAAAATAAAAAAATAAAAAGGATGGGGATATTAATGAAGGAAAATGCTTGAGCAAAATGTTTAAAATAAAAGAGGATATTCTTGACATTTTCAAAACTTTAATAAGTTAAAAATAGTTTGTAATACCTATAAGCAGGGGCGCACCCAGGCCATTGAGAGTAGCCTGGCTCACCCTCAAAGGAGTACAAATAAAATTAACAATATTTTACTTTTAATTTTATGGGATCAACCAAAAGTAGGTGGAGGACTGCCACGAGAAGCGGAGGGCATGTTTATTTATCAAACTACAATTTTACATGCGACAAAAACCACCGCAACTTAATGATGCAAAAATGCCTCTGCAATACACCATCTTTTCCTCTTAATGAGAAGCTTTGCGGAGAAGAAGAAACAATCTTAATGTCATTCCTAGCATGATGTCCTTTGAAATTTTAGTAAAAACAGTTAATTCTATGACAAGAGATTTTATAAAGTTAGAGATCTTCTAAAGTTCCAGCTACAGTAAAATTGACATCAGAGAAACTTTATAAATTATCCCCCAAACCCACTTCTAATTGACCTGTACCAATTTTTGTGAAATAAAAAAAAAAAAAAAGGCAAAAACAACTTATATAGATATTGAAAAGAAGGGTCATTCTTTTTAAACAATAATTGTCAATTTGTGTGACAAACTGATATAAAGACTAACTTTTGAACCAAACTCACGCCCCCGTCGTCTTCTCTTCAATTTCAACCCTTAAATTATAGGTATTCAGCGTTTGTTCAACTGGGTTTCGTGATGTTTGGTACCGAGAAAGGAGGTTGATTTTTCCACTTTTTCTTTTATGTTGTTTTATTTATTTTTTGTTGAATTCTTAGTTTTTTCGTTTTAACTGGTTTCCTTGATGGAAAAATGCGGAACAAAGTTTTGTTATATATTTTTTTTTTTTTTATTTTCTTATCTTAGTAATCTTTCTCTTAATTCTATAGTTTTATTTTATTTTATTAAGCTATTTTTAGTATGTTAGGTTGCTGAGAAGAAAAGATGCTAAGTTTTGTCATTTTTTTGCACAGTTTTGTTTTGTATTTTGTACTGAGTGAATCCCTTAGCAACGAGTCTTGCCTTGTATCTCTCAATGTTGCCCAATGAGTCCTTCTTTGTCTTAAAGACCCATTTACATCCAATGGCTTTTACACCATTAGGCAACTCAACAAGATCCTAGACTTCGTTACTCTTTATAGAATTCATCTCTTCCTTCATGGCACTGTACCATAATTCTGATTCTTTGCAACTCATGGCTTTTGAAAAGAACTTGGGATCATTTTCAACTCCAATGTTATAGTCAGATTCTTGCAGATACACAACATAATCATTAGGAATTGCTGATCTCCTTGGTCTAGTAGATTTTCTTAATGTTGTACCATCATATTCTGAAGAAGTATGTGGTTCAACTCATTATTCAAAAGTTCTTGGCAACTCTTGAACTACCTGATATACTGAAATGTTGTCAGCAGCTTATGGAACTTCAATGATTGATTGTTCAACACCAGTTTGTACTTGAGGGGTGCTGTAAACAATAACCAATTTATCACTTGAGGTGGCAGGTTGAGATTCTGAATGATCATTCTCAGAAACTATGTTCCTGGTTTGATCGCTCCCACTGATCAAGTCATTTTCAAGGAACTTTGCATTTCTTGATTCCACAATTCTAGTGCTGTGAGATGGACAATAAAATCTGTAACCTTTAGACCTTTCAGCATATCCAAAGAAATACCCAGTAATGGTCCTTGGGTCCAGCTTCTCTCTTGTGGATTATAAATTCTCACCTCAGACGGGCATCCCCAAACACGCATATGTCACAAACTCGGTTTCCAACCTTTCTATAATTCAAATGGCGTTTTAGGAACAGCCTTGGTTGGAACTTGGTTCAATATATACACTGCCATCTTAAGTGCTTCTGCCCACAAGGATTTAGGAAGATTGGAGCTGCTAAGCATACTCCGCACCATGTCCAACAATGTTCGGTTTCTTCTTTCTACTACACCATTCTGGTCCTGTGAACCAAGCATGGTGTATTGGGCAACAATCCCATGATCTTGAAGAAACTTTGCAAATGGTCCATGTGCTTGCCCATCCTCTGTGTATCTACCATAATATTCTCCACCTCTATCTGATCTTACGATCTTAATTTGCTTACCACATTGTTTCTCTACTTCAGCCTTAAAGATTTCAAAGGCATCTAATGCTTCGTACTTGTTATGAAGCATGTAGAGATACATATATCGTGAGTAATCATCTATAAAAGAGATGAAGTATTTCTGACCATGTGAGTCCATGTTTGGACTACATATATCAGTATGTATGATCTCTAATATGCCTGAACTCCTATTGGGACCTTTCTTTGACTTGTTGGTCTGCTTTCCCTTTATACAGTCCACACAAGTCTCAAAATCAGTAAAATCCAGAGTATTAAGTACTCCTTCATTTATTAATCTTTTAATTCTATCTATGGAGATATGTCCTAATCTCCGGTGCCATAATTTAGAGAAGTCCTAATTAATAACACATATTTTAGCACCAGTGTGAACATGCATTGAATCATAAGTGGCATTGTTTTGTAAATTAATGCAGTAAAGACCATCAGATAAAGTACCATTCCCAACACAATTAGATTTATAAAATAAGTTGAAAGATGAATCTGAAAAATTAAAGGAATANAATTTTAGCCCTAACTTCCTAATTTCTTTCTGGCCTGTCATTCATTAAACATTATTTCTTTAATAGTGAGGGGGACCCTTTTTTGCCTGTTAAGTCAGAGAATAAAACAACTTAACCCAAAACAATCATATAAGTTATTAAATTATCCAATAGTCTAACCCGCGTTAAAGAATGTTAACCAGGGGCGGAGCCAAATTTTTTTTCTGAGGGAGCCAGAAGTATTAGGGTATCACTTGATGACAGAGGCAAAACCAAAGCTGTGGAATTGGTCTCAGCCGTTTGTTTTTAAATCACCTTGTTAGTTAAAGAGGCTACAGCCGTGGAATTTGTCCCAGCCGTTAGTTTCTCAATTCTCACACTAACACTTGTAAAGTTAAAACTCAAAAGCACAACTAGATAAACCCTGGAACAGGTATCAGTCAACCTTCCAAATCTAAGAGAGAAACCTATCAACACAACGCAGTGTTTAACTTAACTAACTCATCATCATGGCCGGAACTCAATTGCTCCCTGAAGAATACGGATACGTTGCTCTCGTTCTTGTCTTTTATTGTTTTCTGAATTTCTGGATGACCTTCCAGGTCGGCAAAGCCCGCAAAAAGTATGTTTCTTCTCATCTCCATTTTTCTCTTTATTTTTTCTGGGTATTTTTTATCTCCACTGATCTTTTCTGTTTGGGAAAAAAAAAAAATAAGATATAACGTTCCTTATCCGACCCTGTATGCTATAGAATCTGAAAACAAAGAGGCAAAGTTGTTTAACTGTGTTCAGGTAATTGACTTGCTGGAAATGTTACAAAAATAATCTTTGGGTGATTCTTTGTTGTAACGAAAAAATATTTGTGTATTTGGATTTGGTGGTGCAGAGAGGACATCAGAACTCTTTGGAATTTATGCCTATGTTCTTCATGCTGATGATTTTGGGAGGAATTAGTCATCCTTGTATATGTGCTGCACTTGGCTTCCTTTATATTGTTACTCGTTTTTTCTATTTCAAAGGTTATGCAACCGGTGATCCTCAAAAGCGCCTCACTATTGGGTTTGTTTCTTCTTTCTTTTACTCAATCACTTTCTCATTGTTTAATAATCTCTATAGATACACTTTTATATACGAGGATTTTTTTTTTTCTATTACTTTAATATAAAATATTCTAATCCACATACTTGTGCATAGATAAAATTTTAGTGGTCTTAAGTTTTAAAATGTAGTTTTTAGTATTGATTTTTACTACTGAAGGAAAATTAAAGCCAATATTGTGTTGGCATAATATTGTTAATCTGCTGTTTGTGGTCAATGACAATACAAGACAATGAAGGATCAGAAATGTTAAAAATAAATGAATAAATAAAAGGATTAGACAGGTCTTTTGATGTTTATTCTTGTGTAGCGTGTCAATGAAAATTGTGAAAACATTGATAGGCATACAATTTTTGAAACCATATTATCATAGTTTACAATGACGCTTGAATATTGCATATTCGTACTCCTGTGATGTTGAAAGTGGGTACTTCATATGCAAAGGGGAAAGGTATAAAAAAGTTTCAACTGGAGGTGAATTCCTATTGAATCAGGCTGACAGTATAGAGACAAGTGTGATTGAAATGTGATGAAATATTGGTCCTCAGTCAGTTCAAATTGATATGCTAAAATGTTGGTTTCTAGTTGTGTAGAGTTATGAGTCCATTTAGTCTTTTCCTTTGCTTCTGTCCTGCCTTCCTTGAACCCTTGGCTGTGGCAGTAAATGAATATCAAAATGCCGGTTCAACGTAAAGGGCTGTAAATGATGTCCTTGAAAGTCCGCAGCTTGTTAGGTAAACTATTGCAATTAGCATTTTATACGACACTTAGATATTAAGCTAATAGGTGGCAAAAGGAAGCACCTCAAAATAAACAAAAGGTCAAGTTGAAGAAACGCTGCAATGCAATAACTTGCTTCTAAAGTTGAAAACACTGTTGAGAAATGTTAAGTGAAATAACTGTAGTCCTGTAGAGATTTGTGAAGTGAAAGTTTCAGTGTTTTAAATTATGACATGGTATCTCTATACAGCTACATCAAACTTGTATTAATTGATAAAATATACAATTTAGTAAGGCAGAAATAAGCACAAGATAAGAAATGTGAAGTAAATTCCTAATGCAGATTGATACCTTCACTTGATTGCTTTTCTTTATTGATATACTATATTTCATTCTCTATAATATCCTTGGTTAAATATATCAACACAATGAACATGGCAAAACTATATACACATTAACTTACCTGCTAGTCACTATGGCTTGCTGATCATATTTTTCTTCAAAAGTATGCAATGTTAATACTTGTGGATCTCCCTTTTTATGTTCATTCCTACTTATAAAATCTATCTCCAGAGTACAATCATGAAAATCTATAATAATGAGTGCGGATGATTACGTAAATATATCCCAGAGAAAAGGGAGGCATTCATTGTAACCAAAGAAAGAAAATTGGATAGTCTAATTCCAGAGATTATAAGCCATGCATTTTCTGAAAAACAGTTTTGCACTGCTTGGTAATCTCTGATATCTGATCATTAGGTTTTTATGCATAAGAGGGGGATGGGAAGGAATGTTTGTTAAGTAGAGTGGTGATCTCTTATCAGAATTTTGGGATATAATTGAGTTTTCACTGCTGGCCCTTTGAGGATAAACCATTGCCAATATCAGTTGCTATTAGGGATATGAAGAAAGTGAAAAGTTTGATGATAACATGTTTTATGCGAGGATTATCAATTATTAGATAAACCTAGGATATTGTATGGTATAATACTAGATGTATTTGAACCATTAGATGAAGATGAACAGTTATTTAGAAAACATTTTATCCAATGATGTTAACTCCATTAGCATCATAGAATGACGCCAATTATTAGTAGACTTCGTATAAGCTTCCTTTAAAGACGATTTTAGAAAATGAAAAATCATGAAAGCTTAATTTACTATAAAAGAGTGATGAGCATTGTTAATGTTTGGGTACTCATAAAACTAGTAAAAATTCATATGAAGAAAAAAAAAATTAACATATTTGTTTAGTTGTAGTTGAAAGGTGTCGACTTGATCTTGAGCTTTTTGTAACTCTCACAACAACTATGTTGAAACCTTATGTCAAATACAAACTGGAAAGCTCTATTTACAGTACTTGAAATGCTGAGTTTGGTGATTTATTCAGTTCATTTCTTTTGTTCTTGTGCAGGAAATATGGATTTCTTGCTATAATGGGGCTTATGGTATGCACAATTTCGTTTGGGATACAGCAGCTTCGCGGATAAACCTCTGCACCTCTGCGGTTATTAATCTTTAATATCCCATGACTTGCCATCTCCATATATATCCTCTTTTTATAAATATATCTTTTGTTTTTAGGTGGCAAGGACTGCAGTTTTATGTTCTACGTTATACTAGAATTATAAATCTGAAAGATAGTTGAATGATAAGGTTTTCTATATACTGCCCTCTGTTCTGTAATGGTAAAGATTGACTAATTTTGTGAAAAATAAATATTGCCCTTGTGGATTTTGCTTGTTATTGTGAAATTGAAGAATTGTATGTTTCAATTCATTGATTTATCACTAAGGAGTTACAGTGTTTATATAGGGAGTGTACGATCTCTTGAATCTCCTAATATTACGTAATATTGGGTGGAGATTACATAATATCTAAAACATTCTGAGATCGTATACTTGACATAACTACAAGATTGCACAATATTTAGGAAATCTCAACAGTTATAATCTCTTCATAAGATATTGTCATAATGTTCAATAACTAGAAATTTGTTGATGAAAACGAGTCACGTTAGTGCTATACTAAAAAGTATCTCATCCACTACATACTTGATTTCAAAAGCAGATCAAAGTTGTGATGAATTTTTGGCTTAATTTGGACTTTCGTGTGCATACTCAAAGATGAGATGAGAATAGCCAAACAATTAATGAAACAAGATAGGAAATTAAAGGAGACTTTGGAGTGTTGAGAATTTATAATCGGCATTGCTTTATGAACCAGTAGAGAAATGATGATTTTGCTTTAAGAAAGCAAGCGAGGAAACAATTCTCAAGTTATCTTGATCAAATCTTAAATACTCAAAGTTGTTCAAAACAAACCCCCAAATGTTTGGTCTTAAAATATTAATTCGTTGCTCACCTAGCTGTGCCGATATAGATGGATGGAAAGAGGATAGTCATTCCTTTTGAGTGAGAAATGAGGGTCTTGACTTTGAATTCAAGTTGTGGCAAGGGTAAGGGGTGGCCACCAATTATCATACCCAAAAAAAAATTGTTTTATCACGAGAGAAAGTTTTATGTGTATTCTATTGCAATACAATATAAATGATAAAATAGGTTTGTATCATTGGAGTTATATATTCTCATTAGATGGTTGTATTACAACAAAACGTACAAAAGGACTTTCTCAAAGCTCACACATCAGCTGATCAGCACCTAAAAACAAAAACAAGACATGTTTCATTAACTACTTTGCCCTTGTCAAAAATGTCTTTGAAAACAACATGTACAAAATGTGATAATTTAAGAAAATTTCAAGGTCAGTGATTATTTCTCTTCAATCATGGGTGTTAGGTGTAATATCCTTAAACCTTAAGGGAGGTCATCTTCTATATCTTAATAAGTGCCCACTAAATTACTAGGTCACTCTTAGCCTCTTAGGCATTACAAGGGTGAGCACGGGTAGCGGGTAAAACCAAAACTTGCGGGTAGAACCAGAACCGAAACCTACCCGGAACTGACATTGTATGGGTAAATTTCGGTTCCATTTTTTTGGACCTGACACTGTGCGGTTCGGATTCTGGTTCCTACATGTGGAGGAATCGAAATCAGAACCTGAAAAAAAGAACCTGCAGCGGGTACCCGGCTTGGAACCTGCTTGGAACCTGTAGCGAGTACCCTGTTTTGGAACCTGGGCTAAAATGAAATATCTGTGAAGAATGGGGGTCCATTGTAGTTTTACATATAAAAAATTTAAAATAGAAAAAGTTAAAGTTTTACAATAACCTAATTAAATAATTATACTTATTACGTATAAACTACTCCATATAATAAACTTAATATATTATAATATATTAATATTAAAATTTTGATTAATTAAGTGTATAATTGGAATTAAGACCAATTAAAAGTGTTTTAATGTTATTAAAATAATTATTTTTGAATAAAATAGTATATTTTATTAAATAATAATCTAATATTTAATTATTTACTTCAATTATCAAGTTCTAAGTATAACTGTAGAAAATTAGTAATTAATTAATTATATATAATAAATTGATAAACATTAATACATTACTAGTTAAATGATTACTTAATCAATTACAACATTACATTATAGTTATGATTACTTAATTAATTATAAGTTTATAACATTATATTAGTAATTTAGTATATTACTTAATTAAATAATTAGAAATTTAATTAATTATAACATCATATTATAGATTTATAGTATAATTACTTAATTAATTATAAAATTACATTATAAACAAATGATTACTTAATTAAATGATTAGAAATTTAATTAATTATAATATTACATTAAAGATTTATAGCATGATTACTTAATTCATTATAACATTATATTATAGTATGATCACATAATTAATTATAACATTACATAATTAAATGATTACTTAATTAATTATGACATTATATTATAAACATTAATAATTTACTACATTAATACAATACCTAATTAAATGATTATAAATTTAATTAATTATAGCATTACATTATAAATTTATAGTATGATTACTTAATTAATTATAACATTACGTTATAAACAAATGATTACTTAATTAATTATAATATTCTATTATAAACATTAGCACAATACTTAATTAAATGATTAGAAACTTAATTAATTAAAACATTACATTATAATTACTTAATTACTTAATTAATTATAACATTACATTATCTTATAATAGCTTAATTAATTATAACATTACATAGTTAAATGATTATTTAATTAATTATAAATTTATAACATAACATTATAAACATTAATAATTTACTACATTAGTACATTACTTAATTAAATGATTAAAAATTTAATTAATTATAACATTACATTATAAATTTATAGTATGATTAGAAATTTAATTAATTATAATATTAAATTATAGATTTATAGTATGACTGTTTAATTAATTTAATTAATTATTTGTGTTTTGGTTTTGATTGAGGAATTTTTTGTGAATTGTGATAAATTGATTGAATTCAATTGTTGCCTAGCGATTAGAGGATTTATGAGTCACATTGGACACAGATGAATAAGTAATTAAAATTTGTTATGGGTGAATTTGTAAACTTTTAAGGTATTTTTGTCATTTTTAAACTAATAGGGGGTAATTAATTTTTTACAGGGTACCTAGGAAAGGAACCGGAACCTGCATTTGTTGGTCCAATTCCTTAAATTTAAGAACCTGCACTGTGTGGTTCTAGTTCTAATTCCTTTTTTTGAGAACCTGCATTGTGCAGTTTCGGTTTTGATTCCCCCGAAAAATACAGGGTACCCGAAACCGCTCACCCCTAATTATAATAAGGTTGTTTAATGGATTTTCTTGAAATTATAAGTGAACTATGGGATAATTTTAAACCCCCGAGATTTGGTCAAAATCAATAAAAGTCCTCAAGTACCAATAATGACGCAAAACTCCTACCGTTTGTCAATTTCGTTAGTTTCCACATAATAAGGATAAAATGACCTTAATGCCCAACTGGCAATACCCAACCCGTAACCCGAATTTTCTTCCTCTCGTTTGTCCTTCTTCCCTTTTTTTTTTTCTTCTTCTTCCTCCTCTTTTCATCTTTTTCTTCTCTCTTTTCTCCTCCTTTCTCCTACCTTTTCTTTTTTTTTCCTCTTTCCTTCTCCTTCTCCTTCTCCTTCTCTTTTTCTTCCTTTCTTTCTTTCCTCCTACTCAGTCACTCCCTCTATGTGCCGCAGTTTGGTAGCCCAATCCACCCAAGCGGTGGCCATATCGTGGCTATATCTACACAACCAACATTTTTTTTTTTTTTAGTTGTGAGTTCAATAAAATTTGATTTGTTATGAGTATTAAAGATTGGGGTTAGTTATACCTAGCAGTCTTGTCTTCGAGTCCAATTACTGGGTTTGTAATTAAAAAAAAAAAAATGGGTGCGGTGGTGAATTAAGAGCATGGGTAGCTGATAGAATCAGAACTGGAACCTACCGGGAATTGACACTATGCGGATGGGTTCTGGTTCCAAATTTTTTGAACCGACATTGTGTGGGTCCGATTCTGATTCTGATTCTGGTTTTTACATGTGGAGAAACTGAAACAAGAACTAGAACCTGGGATGAGAATCGGAAGCGGATACGTGGTTTGGAACCTACTTGGAACGAAGGGTGGGTACCCAAATTGGAACCTGTGTTGGAACCGAGGTCGGGTACTCGGTATGGAACCTGTATTGGAATATGGGACTAACAAAATATCTATAAACAATGGGGAGTCTATCGTGATTTTACATATAAAAAATTTAAAATGGGACTGACCTTTGTTTTAATGTTATATAAAAAATTAAATTTTCACAATAACCTCATTAATATATATACAATTATACATATAAACTTCACCATTTTAAAAACTTTAATATATTATAATAATCTAATCAAATATAAAGTAATATATATATTAAATAAAGTAATATATATATTAAAATTTTTACATATAAAAAACTTTAATATATTGTAATATTAAATTTTTATTAATTAGTTGATTAATTAAGTGTATAATTAGAATTAAGATCCAATTAAATGTGCTTTAATGTTATGAAAAGAACTATTTTTGAATAAAATAGTATATTTAGTTATTTACTTCAATTATCAATTTCTAAGTATATCTATAGTAAATTAGTACTTAATTAATTATATATGATAACTTGATAAACATTAGTATATTACTAGTTAAATGATTACTTAATTAATTATAATATTACATTATAGATCTATAATATGATTACTTAATTAATTATAATATTATATTATAAACAAATGATTACTTAATTAATTATAATATTACATTATAAATATTAGTAATTTACTACATTAGTACATTACTTAATTAAATGATTGCAAATTTAATTAATTATAGTATTATATTATAAATTTATAGTATGATTACTTAATTAATTACAACATTACATTATAAACTGTGATGAATTGATTGTATTCAAGTGTTGCCTATAGATTAGAGGATCTATGAGTTACATTGGACACAGATGAATAAGTAATCAAAAGTTAAAAACTACTAAATGCAGGTTTTCTTAATTTGTTAGGGGTGTATTTGTAAACTTTTAAGGTATTTTTGTTATTTTTTAAACTAACAGGGGGATAATTGATTTTTTATAAGGTACCCGGGTATAGAACTAGAACCTGCATTTCAGGTTCCAATTCCATGAATTTAAGAACCGGAACTGACAGGTTCCGGTTCATTTTACTGGGAACTTGCACTGTGTAGTTCCGGTTCTCCCAAAAATTGCAAGGTACCCAAAACTGTTCACTGCTAGAAATGAAAGATTGGATGCGGCATGAACGACTTTGATTGAGATAGATTTAAGGTTTTTGAATTTTTAGTTTTTTTTTTTAATAATTTTTTATTCTAAATTTTTAGTTTTTTAATTTTCTTAAACTTTTATAAATTCCTTATTATAAATTTTTTAATCTTTTATTTAATTTGTCAGCTTTTACCTCATTGACAACTTTAACGGATTGTTTATCAGTTTTGACCAAACCTTGAAGGTTTTAAAGTAATTATTTCAATAAAATGTTATTCTTCAAAAATAAAAACTAATTTTCCTGTTCATATGCTATCTATTGTAAGATTGATAGTAGGAAATTGATGGTAAACAAATAAATTATAGGTGTCTCCGTTGACAACAACTGATGGAAGCAGGCAAGCGTGTGAAGATTATTTGTATGGATACTTGGATAGTATATAGTAACGAGTGATTTTTCTTTTTATCTATTTAAATTTTAAATATTATTATGTCTTGTGTGCTTGTTAATTGAATGCACATAATCAATGACTGATAATATCTGTGCTATAAAATATTAAAATTTGTGTAATTATTTCAACATTAATTTTCAATTGATACATTTTATTAGCAATGGTCAAATTTTAAATTGAACCTTTATTCTTTGGCAAGAGATGTGCATTTACGGTGTCTATGTGATAAGGGAGTAACTGTTAAGATGCGTTTGGTTTAGAGAATATTGGATTATTGAAAATATTATATTAATAAAAAGTTAGATTACCTTAAAAGATTACTAAGAATCTTTAGAGAAATATGTTTGCTTAATTGAAATTAATTGGTGGAAATGTTATATTAATATATTTGGTTGGAATGAATAAATTGGTGAGTATGTTATTTAAATTATTAAATTACTCTCATTTTTAAATATTAATACAATATTATTTTTATTATTAATTTTTGGATATTTTTTTTAACCCCCAACATTTCAGATTTAGCTAAAACACCTCAACTTATATAAAACTTTAATTTATAACAAAATCACCCCCACCTACCCCAAGCCACTGCCGACCGCGAGCCACCACCGCCAGACGTCGCCTCCCACCAAGTAGAGTTACCAGAAGTCGTTGGAAATTGCTGGGAGTCGCCGGGAATTGCTGATATGATCGTTTCTAACCATATTGATGGCCGAAAACGACTATATCGATGACTCTCAATGACTCTCGACGACTTCCAATGGCGGCCGACAGTGGTTGGCCAATTGCCAACAATGGTGGTTGGATGGCGATGGTAGTCTACAATTTATTTTAAATACAAAAGCATTATTGTCTAAAAATTTAATTAAACAAGGGTAAAATTGTAATGATAGATTAATGTAAATTGATTTTAAAACAAGGACATTATTGTCTAGAAATTTTATTAATAAAAGGTAAAATTGTAATAAAAATAAGATAACTAAGTAATCTTACAATACCTAAGAAAATAGAGATAATCAAATTACCTTTAATATTACCAACAGTAACTACTATGGGTTCATTTGGATTGGGTTAATATTAGATAACTGTGATAATATTTTTTAAATTGAGCTGATAACGATGTTTGGTTGGTTTGTAAAAAAAAATTTCTGGAATATTTTATGACAAACAGTAGCATTTGGGGGGTATATTTCCGATAATTTAATACTTGGGGGGGGGGGGTGGCTGCTGTAATTAAAACTTAACTTGGTATTACAATTTTTTTCCCATATTGCCCCTAAACAGTTGAGCATTTGGTCTAAATTAACCTTATATTTATTAATATTTACAAAACACCCAATCACTCATGCAGATACTTTTGTCCTCACTTTTTAAATTTTTCGAACAACATTGCCCTTGTTATTGTCATTGGCTATCGTCAATCGCCGCTGGAGGCTGCCAAAAGTCCGCCATAATGGCGTACGATCAGTCGTATATGGCTAGTTGTGCACCAGTGAGGCTTTTTCCGACCATGGATCATAGATCCATGACATTATTTTAAAAGCCAAATCGGAGGGCAACCCGCTTTATTGCCTGGGTCACGATTCAACCGATGACATCATCACACACATTATAATGATGTCAACATATTTTAAAAAAAAAAACCTTTTTTTTTTTTAGATTTCTATTTTTTAATAAGACAATAACAACTTAGTTACTGTCCAACATGATTCAAAGTTCAAATTCAACAATAATCTCAACATAATTTAAGTATTTAACAACAATCCAAAGTCCAAATCTAAACATAATGTTGTATTTACATATTAAATGATAAAATACATAATAAGTAAGAATATAATTCTCATAGTAGACGCCACCGAACATAAAGGTAATCAAATTATAATTTGATGATGAAATTTCTGAATCAAGGTCAAAGAATATAACCAAAATATGGCAGGGACAACATTCCAAAATCAAATATACTCGTAAGGTGGGATTTACAATAGAAAGAATAATGATTTCATTCAATAAAATGTTGACAAAAATTGTTGGTTTACAACAATTAAAATACACACGGGATTGGGAAAATCATGTTGACAAAAATTATTGGTTTACAGTTTACACACTAAATTTTATCTGCACCTTTGCCGTGAAAAACTAGGGGATCTTGTTGGTTGTGCACCTCTGTAATTTTTACTAGTAGAATCCATTGCTCCGTAGGGTCTGCTTGAAGCACCCATTGAACCTCGGAAGGACGCGTATGAGGCCTTGACTGATTCTGGCAAAGAGTCCATCGGAATCGACACCACGAAGCATGCAGCCAAGAACTACAATACACAAACCTCAGCTACTTAATCTGGAAACCATAAATCATCAGAACAAATGATAGGAACATGATCAAGGCTCGAATGACCACAAAAACCAGATCTTGATCATAAAAATCACAACTTTCTGACCAGACCAAGCACTGATCCAAACCAACAAAGGAAACCTAGATACATAAAGCAAGATCACAAGGTAAAAGAGTGAGAACCCATCAAGAAAAACACAAGAAAACAAAAAAAATGGTACGCGATTTCAAGGATCAAAACTGCAAGAGCCTTACCTGGATCCATTGTTTTAAAACCCAGACCGGAGGGCAAACCGTTTTGCTGTCCGGGTCACGGGTCAACCGGTCCAACCGCTTGGACCGGCTGGTTGGACCGATGATATCAGCAATATTTTATTTTTAAAAAATTACCTATTAACCCCTTAAATTTCAATATATTACAAAAATTCCCCTAAAAAATTCAAATTGGTCCCTAAAATTTTTATTTATTCAAAAAATGCCCCAATAAAATTACCAATTAATCCCTAAACTTTTGATATATCTCCAAAATACCCCTATAAAATTACAAAGTAACCCTCATAATTTTAAAATATTTCAAAAACCCCCTGAGACCTAAACCGGACCGGAGAAGCTGCCGGTTCCCGGTCTAACCGGTCTGACCGACCGTTTTAAAACAGTGTCTAGATCGAGGAATGGAGTTGTTGTCAACGAATGGAGCTGTTGCCGTCGATTTCCAGTGAGGAACGGAGTTGTTGTCGTCGATTTCCGACGAAGGAGTTCAATTGCGACTTAGTGAATGCCGAATGATTGCGATTTCAGACTTAGGGAGTAGAGTTGATTGCAATTTGAGTGGGATTTCAGAGAGAAATTTTCAAAGAGAAACTGAAAAATCTGAGAGAAACTGAGAAAGAGAAGCTGAGAAACAAAGAAAGGAAATCGATGGAATAGACTGTGATTAAGGGTTTTTGAAATCAGACCAGTTTATCCGACAATTAGATTTATGACATTGCCAACAATAGTGGCTAACTGCTAACAATGGCTTAAGGTGGATATGGCTGTTTTCGTTAAGTTTAAAACATTTTAATTGTTAGGGTGTTTTTCCTAAATCTAAAAAATAAGCGGTTAAAAAAAATTATTAAAAAAATAATAATAAAAAATATTGTTATATTAATATTTGAAAAAAAAGACGATTTAATAATCTACATAACATACTTTTCATTTATCTTCACAACAAAACATATTATTCACTAATTTATTCGAACCAACCAAACACATTTTCTAAACATTCCCAATAATCTTTAAAGTGATCTTTTATTCCGTTAATGTAGTATTCCCCTATAATAAAACATTATATTATCCAAACACCTCTTATTAATATTTGAAGATTACTAAAAACTTATATTATTTAACAACCAAATATGATAATTAAATAATATAAGATAACATTATCTCAATAATCCTGTATAACCCCTAACTAAACACACCTTAATGTGATAAAGAAAATGCTGCTTTATGCTCCTCAAACCGCTAGTTGCCTACTTTTAAGGATAATAATAAAAACTAAAATAACAAAATCAGCTTTACATCCATCCTAATTCACAAAACGAAGCACTTAAATGAACAATAAATTTCAGGACTCTGGATCCTGCACAACTAGCGCCCAACTGAACTCTAAAGCATAAGTGTCTTCTGATGACATTCCAGCTGCTACAAAAGATGAACCAACAATCAAAAAGCAGAAATGAACTTCTGGATTCTAGACTGTGCTCGCTCCTTCTCCTCTGCTCCATCTAAGTCCCCAATGTTGTCATGGTATTCCTGTTTCGTAAAAACAATAAGTATACCAGGTGGAGTAAGGTTAATTATGAGTTTACATTTTCATGTTAAACATGAACTAACCACCTGCCAAACACCGTGCTGAATTTCAAATCATGAATTCTTTTCTTCATACAAACAACAATTCTGTTGTTTCATCTCAACTAGAAACCTTTTTTTTTTTTAAAGGAAAAAAAAAGGGAAGACTAATATGAAGAAATATAGAAGATAAGAGAAACAAAATAATAAGAGGGGGGAAACACAACTTCTCTTTATTAACTCAATATATCATACTACATTTGGCTGCACATATTTTCCGATGCATATTGCCATTTTGATAACCATTTGGTCGAAATTTTATATACAGGCCAAAAGAATTTTTATGTCAAAATCTGTTATAAATATTTTTGTATTGGCTGGTTACAACTTAAGGATAAGTTGTATTCAGCATCTCACAAAAATACATCTTTTACAAAGAGGTCATAGGTTGTTTCTAGTTTTAAATTACAGGAAAAAAAAGAAAAGAGAAAAAAGGATGTGATATGAAGGAAATGCTTCAGCAAAATGTTTAAAATAAAATGAGGATATTCTTGACATTTTCAAAACTTTAAATAAGTTTAAAAATAGTTTGTAATACCTATATGCCATGTTGAATTACAACCAAACAGCACAGAATATCTTCAAAAGAGCTTCTAACATTCAAAACAAAATAGACATTGAGGTCATATTTACTTTTATGGAATTGGAGGAATGGGAGTGGGAATTTCCTTTCCTTTCTCATTCCATAGTTTACTTCATGCATTTAATGGCATTTCTTTCATTTTTAACAAATGAACCATGCGTACAATAGAATGGAAAACAAAAAAGGATCTCCGTTAATTCCATAAGTAAACATGACCTAAGAAGAGTTTATGGTAATAAGTTATTTTACATCATTTGCAAGAAGCTAAGTTTAGACGTTTAAATTTTAACAAGCTCTTCTTGAGCTATTTAAGGATTTGAAATGTCAAAGATATCCCCATGTTATTTTCAAATTTTAACTTATATATCTGTACCAGGCATGATCTGCAAGACTACAACCCCTCAACTTTACACATTATTATATTGACTTCCCAAAGCAGTATCAATGGTTTAGATGTGATAATACTCCCTCCGTTTCTATATAAAAGAAATTTTAAGCTTGGACACGATTTTTAATAAAAAAAAATTTTGCCTCTCTCACGCAACTTTTTCACTTGATTTTACAGGTGGGAAACTTTCCCGTTGCATATTTAAATAATTTACATTTGTCTTATTCCATTTCTTTTATTCTGTCGTCCCTCACTCATTTCCATTTCTGTTCCATTTCCATCTCTTTGATTCTGTGAAACGTGGCTCCTTAAAGTCAAAGAATTGACCTCCGGTAAAGTCCGAGTTGAGGATCCTGTCTTTAAACTTTGTTCCGAAAAAGAGAGAGAAGATCGAAGCAGAGAGGCAGAGTAGAGAAATAAGAAGTGGGCGATGGAAAATATGGAAGAGAGAAGAAGAGGGGAAGAGATAAGATGAGATAAAGAGAGATAGAGGAGATGTGGGCCATAACGAAAAGTGGACAAAGGACAAAGACAAAGAGCGAGTTTTAATTTGAAAAAATAAAACACTCTTAAAACGACTTTTATATAAAAACAGAGGGAGTATAATTTAGTGGATTTCAAATGATAACGTGTGAACTGATAATACTAACTATGTACATCATTATTTTTAAATTAATATTAATTAACATTTCACTCATCAACATTTTATTACTGCTATTTGAAAATATTCTCTTGTAAACATTAAAACTACATGATATATATATCAAATTTTGACACAATTTTATATCCCTTGGATTAAAGGGAAATAGATGATGAAAATACAAGTAAAGTGGAAATTAATGTTTTCATTTATTTCTAATATTAATCTATAAAAATTTCTCTATACTATATATTATCTCTCATTATTAATTATATTATATCACTCTCTTTATTTCCCTATTTTCAAAATCCAATTCTATTCCATTAGACTATTTTTAAACCCCCTAGGTTTCTTAATTTAACTAAACACCCCTAACAAAAAAAAAAGTTTATAAATTAACAAAAACACCGCCACCCACCCACATTTGCCGGATTCCGACCACCACCGCTGGAAGGTGGTTGGAATCTAGCGTAATGGCACACTACCGGCTAGATCTGGCCGATAGTGCGCTGATCTAGCATTTTTCGGCTATATCTATTGTGGATTTGGCCGGAAAAGGTCAAATATACGGCCAAAGATCTAGTCGTTGATGGCCAGATCTTTGGCCACATCTAGTCGTCAACGACAACCATATCTTTCGCCATCGTTGATGAAAAGTTGTGGCTAGATTGGGTCATAGATCTGGCCTTTTTTGGCTAGATACATGGTGGATCTAGACGATGATCATTTGATGATATATGATTGAGGAGATTTGTATTTGGTTTCTATATATTTTGTATTCAAATCTCTGTTTTAAAAACCGGACCAGACCGGCCGGTCGGACTGGTTGGACCGAGAACCGACAGCTTCTCTGGTCCAGTTTAGGTCTCAGGGGGGTTTTTAAAATATTTTAAAATTATGAGGGTTACTTTGTAATTTTATAGGGGTATTTCGGAGATATATCAAAAATTTAGGGATTAATTGGTAATTTTAATAGGGCATTTTTGGAATAAATAAAAATTTTAGGGACCACTTTAAATTTTTTTAGGAGAATTTTTGTAATATATTGAAATTTAAGGGGTTAATATGTAATTTTTTAAAAATAAAATATTGCTGACGTCATCGGTCCAACCGGTTGGACCGGTTGACCCATGACCCGGTTAGCAAAACGGTTTGCCCTCCGGTCCGGATTTTAAAACAATAATTCAAATAAGATCAAATGGTCATATTATATCTAATAGATAAATCACCGTTATTACCACCCTATTGAACTACACTGAAAAGATTGAACAAATTTGAGATTTAAAGAATTGCCTACTGAAAATATTAAACAGTTTTGAGATTTAAAAAATTGCCTACTGAAAAGATTAAACAGATTTGAGATTTAAAGAATTGTCTACGTGAATCATCGTTTATATAGGGGACAAAATAAAAAGGCCTAAAGGACAGAGGCCGAGAAGTTTAATAAAAACAAGCAACTAGACGACACTATCAATCAAACCAAGCCCATTGATACGTACAATATTTCATAGAAATATTTCTCAATATTCATAAAATAACCCTACAACAATCTCTCAACTAATTATACAATAAGGTAATAGTCACATATTTTGTTAGCAAATAAAATTTCATCATTTAAAAAAGATCATAACATTATACTGAAAGCATCATTTTCACACAAAACACAGAAGATGCTATGGGATAATCGCAAATATCAACTATCCTAAAATTAATCATTCTAGGGCTAGAGGGAGGGATCCATGTTAATCATAAGGGGGCTAGGGGAGGAATTAATCCATGGGAGAGGCATCATCAGGGACATTATTATTCTCAGAATTCTCAGAGGTTACAATCTGATGGTTGACGTTCTGCTCCAATTGAAGATTAGAATTATGCCAATGTCTGCAAATTATGTCTTCCCAATCTTGAAAATTAGTAGAAAATGCATCGTCCATCCCCAAGCTAGANGGTTAGGGTTTCTAAACGCAAAGAGGAGCACAGGTCTCTCGACTGGCGAACTGTGAGTGACCAAGAGATGGCAATAAGGGGGTTTTGTGAAGGGGAAACCGAAGGTTGCAATGGTAGTAACCAATTGAATTTTGGTTGCCAAAATTAGGCGAAGAACAACCAAACCTTAATGCAATCAGTGTCGACTAATGGTGAGTGATCAGTTGAAGGGGGTTGAGGGGTTTAAAGAGCGGATGCCGGTGGTTGAAATGGTGGCAGCCGATTAGATTTTGCTGCCAAAAATGACCAAAATCCAATGAAGAACAACAAAAACCTAAATCGATCAGTCCCGGTGAATGGTGAATGATCAATTGAAGAGGGCTAGAGGTTTTAAAGAGTGGATGAAGATGGTTGAAATGGCGGCAACCGATTGGATTTTCACTATCGAATCTGGTAAAGAACAATGAAAAACTAAGTCAATAAGTGACAGCAAATGGTGAGTGACCAGTTGAAAGAGGTTGGGGAGTTTTAAAGAGTGGATGTCGGTGGTTAAAATGGTGGCAGCCGATTGGGCTTTTGTTGCCAAAAACGGCTGAAATCTGGCAAAGAAAAGCGAAACCTTAAGTCGATCGGTGTTAGTGAATGGTGAGTGATTAGTTGAAAGGGGTTAGGGGGTTTTAAAGAGTAGATGTCGGTGGTTAAAATGGTGGCAACATATTGGATTTTTGATGTTGAAAATGGCAGAAATCTAGCAAAGAATAGCGAAATCCTAAGTCGATCGGTGCCCACGAATGGTTAGTGCAAATGGTTGAGGAGAATAAGGGTTTTGATGAATGGAGATGGGGAAGATGATTGTTGTGAAAGGGCAGATCAATTCTGTCGGAAACAGCCTAGATCGGGCAAGTATCGAGCGACTGCGCAGTCATTAGGAGACGCCATGAATGGCCAAAAAGGGCCAAAAAAATGTATGGCCAGGCTAGGGGAAAAACTAAAGTGGAGAGGGCAATGCTTCCTGTCAATTGGATGAGAAATCTGATAGAAATAGCTCAAAACCGCTGGCAACAACGCCAACAATGGTTGTGGGTTTGCTAATGAGCCTTCATATATGAGTGATTTTGAGTTAAATGAGGGGTATTGACGTCTAAATCATTAATTTGAGGATGGCAAAGAAGTCATTTTACACCGTTGGTTTAGTCTATTATTTTTTGACAATAGGAGGGCATTTGTGTCTAGAAATTTTATTAAGTGAGGGTAATATTGTAACAAAAATCGGATTATTTGGTAATATTAAAATACCACCTCTTGAATCGGTAATCACATAACCCCCTATATAACCTCTCAAATTAACTGAGGAAGGAAAGATTACCGGAATCTTTTATTACCATATGAATTAGACAAGGTAATAATCAGATTAAAAGATAAATTATCGAAGTAATCCTCTTACACCCTTAACCAAACACAGCCTTAATATGTCTCTAAAAAAGTGTTTGTTTATTAATAAAAGTGTAAAAAAAATGTTTATTTATTGATAAAAAAAAAAAGTCTCTTGATTGATAAAGGTGTCCGTTTATTGATACAAATGAAACTTGTGTCATTCTTTATCTATGTTTTAAAATAAGTGTCCTTTAATGATAATAACCTTTTAAACATATGTAAAAAAGATATTCGGTTCAATATTTTTCATTTCTTTTAAGTGTGAAAATATAATGTGGAAAATTATAATAATATTGAAATTAGTATTTTCATTATTTAAAACTATTTTATGAAAATTTAAATGCTTAACTATATTTTTCTTTTAATACAATTGAGTTTTTAACTTTTAACAAAATATTAAGTTTTTATCTAATACACTATTTTTTTTTTTTAACCAATTACATAATGTGAAATGAAGTTAAATTTCTTTTTTAATTAAACCTGTAGATAAATTGATTGTATGACCCATCTTTATTGACTATTCATTTAATTGTAGTTAGATTATTGGATGTGTTTGGTAGTTTTCGAAAGTTTTGGGCAGAGTGTAATTCACAATGATTCCTTCCAAAACATCAAAAGAGGACAATTGAACAAAAGTAATATCAACAATTATAAAATTTTTAATATTTATCATTATGTTAAAAATTATAAATTATATCACTCTCTGAATTTCACTTGTCCTCACTTGAATTTCTAACTCCGCCACCGAGTATGGAGATCCTAATAGGTCATGTCCCTCAAAAGACATAATATCATATTTATGGGAAAAAGTTGGGATCAACATTAACTATTGCAAAGGGTGTAGAGCTAGGGAATTTGTCCTTATATATGTCATAATTCCTAAATTTTGTGAAGAGTTTTTTTCAAAGCATTGGATGCTTCTATTGAAGGGTTTGGTTCCACATCAAGAATGTTATCATGATGGATGATACAGTCGTAGAAGGAAAATACTAAGAATCGTTGTTTTGAGTGGTATGCTTGGATGGAAATAATCATATAGATCTACTTGCATTTGGTGTTGGAGATTCTAAGAGTGAAGATTTGATCATAATATAGTAGCAAGGCAAAAGCATTGAAAAAATCAGTCACAATGTATTTTATTGTGCTTTATATGGGTTTGCTATTTGACATCGAGTATGAATGTGTTCAATCGACAAAGGAAAAAAGGAAATTAAGTACTAGTAAGTTGTGAAACATTATTATTTTTTTTTTTTTTGGGTAATTAAGTTTTCATTATAAAAGAAAAAAATAATATATAAAAGACCTATAAAAGTCAATTAGCCTGCCTAAGGACAATACCTTCAAGTTTGATGGATAAGTGCAAATGTCAAATCAATATAATATGTTGGATTTTGACATATTTGTTATGTTGCTTATGCTAAATGGGCACTGTCACACTTTCCTACACGTCTATATAACATCATGATGTCTAATTTTGAAAAATCTACGAACAAGTTTATTACTGATGCGTGATTTTAACACCAATGACTCGCACGTGTAAAATGCTAAACTGTTTTTAGAAATTACACATGAACGATTATAATCAGATACAAAGACTGAATAATAAATGAGAGATATGATTTTTAAAGTGGTTCGGATGCTTAAAGCGAATCCTACGTCCAATGTTTCTTTTTATATATAAGAAACTACAAGAGGTCGCATATAGCGAACAGCAAACAGAGGTATAATAACTGAGTATTCAAAGAGAATATCAAATCAGTCTCTTTCTCGTAGGTTATTTTTGCTTTGAAAATAAAGATTACAATCAGAATGAGGGTTCAGTATCAGAATCCCGAAAATGAGAGAGGGATTCCTCTAATTATAGTAGAGGAATTCAAGATAATGATTACAAATTTACAAGTGGGTAGGTGTTGTGCAAGTCCTTCATTGCCTCCTATTGGCTGATAACTTAGGAAATATCCTCAAATTATCTGGGGCTTAGACAGGTGTGTAGTCCTCAGTCACTCATAGACAAAACCTGAATCTGCTAAGTTGGTGACAGCCATATTCTTTTTGTCATGGAGCAACGTGGCAACTCCTGGACGGCGCAAAACCCTCATGAACTCTAATTGGTGCTTGTTGACGTAAGCTAACGTCAGCCCTGATTTTTTAGGCATAATAGAAGCTCCTCAATTCTTAAGGTTCAAAGATTGAATCTTGAGAACTTCACGATTATGTCGCGACCTCACTTGTTTTGAGGAGTGTTTGCCCAAACTAGCATTTGAGAACAACCACATTGTTGCAAACAACATGAGGTTGATAGTTTGACCCGACCAGTGAACTGAGTGTAAATCATGACATGGCTCTCGAGAACTACATAAGCGACTTGATGTGATCATTCACAAAGGTCTAGAGACTTGAGCCAGATCATGATCAGTGCTATAAAAATGTGTTTCGTACTCTACCTGTCATTCACAACCTGAAAACACTTAGAACATTTTGTTGTCGACAATTGAGAATCATTTTGCTCGATGTTTGAATTTGACATGTGGAAAAAATTTCTTATTTGAACGACCTCCTCAGATGTTATCCGTTGCGTTTGACAGTTGTCTTGGATAACAAAATAAGATTTATCTGACAAACATGTCTCTGCGCAATAAGTGCCAACCATGAGCATTAAATGCAAGCTATACTAAAATGACATTCCCTTTTGAAGCATTAAATGCAGATGAGGGCACATTTAATGTGGAAGAGATATTCACGTCGACATTTGACGATTTCAGTAAAGAGAAACGCCGATTGATCTTCACAAAGCGTGAAGGTTAGTCTTCGCGTAGACCAGTGACACGTGGTCACAATAAATGGCTAGAAACGCGCTCCTGCCCAAATGTCACTTATAAAAGAAACCAAGGGTCGTCTTTCACCTTATAAAACCGAAAGCCCATTCCAAGTTTTTTCACAGAACTCAAACTTTTAGAGAGAAAAACGACGTTTTTTGCACTCAAAAGATTAGTTCATCCTCTTCACGGTTGATGCGCACTCAACGTTACAACAGATCATTCGTTCCCAGTAATCAAGAGGTAAAGATTCTTCTCTTTGTCTCTTTTTCATTCTTGTCAAAAAACTTAGTTTTTACAATAATGGTGGGTGTGAACGTCTAGTAGGCTTAGATGATGAACATTCTTGGGTAGTGTTTGAAAAGAAAAACTTTTTTAAGAGTAAAAACTTAGAGCATAGATCTTTAGAAAATCATTCTTAAGAATTTTTAGGGTTTGGGGCGTCTATGAAAGATGAACCAAGGTTATTTTACTCTTCTGAGTTGTTGTACGAGGTAACTTATGCGGAGTTTGAGTCACCTCAATATGTCGCCCCTTTACAAACTCTAAGAGCAATGGACATCCCTTAGGCGAGAACAGTCGGAGAGGGAAGCTTGCAACCACTGGGCACCTCGGCGGGTCCCGAAAGCTTGCAGCCATCGAGCACCTTGACAGGTCCTAGAAAAGTGATACAATCAACAGTTTCGAAAGAAGAAATCCAACAAGTAATAGACCAATACTCAATCAATGTAAACGTGTTCCAACACATGTCGTACACTACTTGGGAACCTCTTGAGGGATTGGTCACAATCTCGAAAGCAATCTTTAAATTTGGAGTGAGGATACCCTTTCATCCCTACATCAGGTCAATTCTCGACCACTTCCAGATCGCACCATTCCAGTTGACGCCAAATGCATATATGATAGTGGTCGTTATGTATATTGCATTTGGCGAACACAACCTCAGCGAGCCAATAGCAGAAGAACTTGGTTGCGCTTATTACTTAAAGAAGAGTAAAGATAAAGATTCGTACTACCTCTCCAAGTGATTAACAATCGAGGGAGGAATATTTGGTTATCCCAACAACGTTGGGGCTTATGAAACTAAGTATTTTTTCTTCAAGTATGATGGAGTCTATAAATTTAAGGAGCTGAGTAGGTTTTCCTTCTAATTTCCAGATCGCTTATCTTTTAACTTTAACCTTTCCTTAATATATTAGACTAACGAATCTTTTGCTTTCCTACAGGAAACAAAACAATCAGATTGTCAGTGCTAGTTGATCATAGCCGCATCGAAGCATTTGGTCGATTGCCCGACCAGAGTCACAACTCAAGGTTGCTCGTGACTACTGCCAACCTTCGAAAGTACGGGTTTTTCAGTCCCAATGCATCTTTGGATGGTTCAGCTCATAAGTATTTCTTACACAAAAAAAACTTTAGGTTTTTATTAAAAAAAGAAGACTTTTTTTTTTGTTGATGCATCTTTATGCCATGCAGCAACTATGCCATCGAAGGTCGCAAAGACGACAAAAAAGCCTGAGGGGTTCGCATTCCCCAAGATTAATCCAACTGAACCAGCTGGAGCGACCTTTAGTGATATCCCTACAAGGGGGATACAAATTGGTGCTGAAAAGCAGCAACTCGCTGAGCGACACGAAGATGCTCCCCGGCCTGTCGCTACTCACCCGCTAAGGAAGAAAACCACGGGCCAGAAGTCAAAGAAGAGAAAGACAATATCCACTGAAGAGGAAATTGAATTTGAGCCAGAAGGTTTTGGGATATTGCTAGATAGGCTACAACCCTATGAACTCTTTTCTGCGAGGAAGACCTCAAGGGACGCTCTCGGACCCTCGACTACCCCTCGGAGCTTACAAGGGAAAGAAGGAGCAACTACGGCCGCTCAAAGGGAAGCAGACGAGCAACACACAGGTGAGCAATAGGTTAAAGGGGTCTCTGCCACAACGAGACTTGACTTGTCTGTGTTGGATCTTCTAGGGTAACTACTAGACCATTTATGGTCGATGGTATACACCCTTTTAAAATGCCAACTCGCCACAACCTTTGACAGGTACGTGGCCTCTCGACCTACCTACCTGGTGGCTATTGCACTTCAGATGCAAAGTCAAGTAAAATGACTTGTTTACTTCGAGAACTTTTTCTTATGAGTCGATCTTTTAGCTTTTTAAGAAAAAACTAACTTTTTATTCCTTTCCATGCAACCTTTGCTCACCCTGAATGTGGCCCACAATAAGATGAAGATCAACTCTGCTAGCAAACTCCACGAGATAAAGGGGGAAATTGTCAAACTGAAGCAATATCTTGTGGCTTCAAATGCAGAGGCAAAGGTTGCCCACATTCATGTGAATGTGTACATGACTGAAAGGAATTCTACTCTGCGAGCAGCAGACTTCCAGAAGATTGAGCTCGAGAAGAAAGATAGTGACAATAAGGAGCTCCAATGAACAATAGTGAGGCTCACTAAAAAGTTGGTCCAAAAGAAAGGGAGCTGCAAGCGAGCTTAGAGCGCAAGAAAGTAGTAGAAAAGACTCGAGCTGAGTTATGGGAAAACTCAAAGAAAGAGAAGAGGTTGCTACAGACAAATCTTAAACGGGTTCACAAGCAAATCACTTCGTTAACCGAGCAAATGAAGCAACAGAACCTCAAAATGAAGAGGAAGGCTGCTCACTAGGCCCTGCAAGCTATTTATAGCTTGTGGCTGAATAATCCTAACATGGATATCTCTTACCTCCCCGAGGAATACCAAGTTGCTCTTGCTTCTATGGTCGAGGCTGATCAGCTAGAAGAACAATAGTCTGCCTCAAAGGATGATCAGCAAGAAGCAGAAGTCCCTAAAGATCAAGCGATCGACCTGGAGGTCGGAGATCAGCCAAACAACCCAAAGGTCGAAGTGGCTGAAGTCAAGGATCTTGGTGATCAAGACCAGTGATCATTCTCTCCTCTACTCGAACAGAGTCTTTTGTGCTTATTCTTTTTTTTTTCTGATATAGCTCTTGGTCATCCCTTGTAAATACTTTTCAAATATATGAAAAGAACTTTTGACTACTTGTGATAACACTTTTATAACTTAAGTACACAAAACAAATATAACATAACTGATCATAGAACTTGTAAAACGTTATAAATAACAAGATTATTAAAAACTTGAGATTACGACACAAGTAATTCTTTGAGAAGAATTGGAATAATCTTATTCATAGTATTTACAACAATGAAAACTTTATAAATAAAAAATGATCAAGTTGGTTAATACATGAATGGTGTGGGCATGGAAATAAGGTCACAGCTTCCTGGAAGTAATCAGCAGGGCAAACACTAATCGTTTCATCTCTGGATACCGAGTCTCGGCGTCCAGCAGTCATTTGCTCGTGTAATACATTGGCTACTAAATTTTTCCCTCTATCCGTATGAGAGCTACGCTGATCGCATCCTGAGAAACGGATAGGTAGAGAAATAAGATTTCCTTGGGAAGGGGCTTGGACAGAAGAGGTGGCTTTCTGAGATGCTTTTTTATGCTCTAGAAGACTCACTCACACTCTGGAGTCCACTCAAATCTCTTGTTGGCCCTAAATATATTGAAGAACAGCAAACAACGATATATTGCTCGTGATATGAAGCGACTAAGAGCCGCTATTCTCCCATTCAAGCTCTGAACTTGCTTTCGATTGGCGAGACTTTTCATATCTAGGAGAGCTTGGATTTTCTCGGGGTTGACTTCAATTCCCAGATGTTAACTGTAAACCCCACCGATGCATCCAAGGGTAAAATAGTCTTTCCCTTTTTATGTGTTAAGTTAACTACCATGCACATGCCTTAGGGGTAAAGTGGTAAAAGAATAATGATATTTTGTTGGCTTGACAAGATAAAGATGATGAAGGATTAAGGAGTAATTAATAGACAATTTTTTAGGGCAAAAAGGGAAATAATGTTATAGGACATTAAATGCAAAAGACAAATGTCAAATGAATAATTTTTAGCAAAAAAAAAAAAAAAAAGATATTAGGTGATAAGAGTCGGCCAACATGTCTTCTACCACTTTTCATTTCTTTTCTTCAAGTTTTCTACAAGCTTCCATATTTTCTTCACTTCTCCATTAAAGTTTCAAGTCTTTTAGTTGCAAATCTCTCAAGTGTCTTATATTTCTCCCTTTATTAAGGATATTAGGAGGTAAAGTTCAAGCATTATCTTATATAAAATTGTTGTATTCAAGTTATTGAAGTTTCCTTATAATTTATATTAGGATAAGGGTCAATTGGAGATAAGGAGGAGGAAATTTGCAAAGGAGTGTGGTTTCTGACATAAGGTAAAGGAAACCTCCCTTTAATAGGAAATAAGAATTAGGTTTCTAGGGTTAGATTAGGGAACCTTAATTTTGCACACAATAGCAATTGAGCTTAGTTGATGTATAATTGATGGATTTATATGTGAATTGTAAAAACAATGAACTTTGATGACAATCAATGGAATTAGTTGTGACATGATTTTTTTTACGTATTACAAGGGAGGTTATTAGTGATCATTTGACATTTTTCACAGGGGAGAATGGTTAGGAAAGGTTAGGGAGTAAGTGGAGGTAAATAGGTAAGGAAAAGCCCTAAAAGGCATGTTACCATGGTTGCCCTATCACAGCCGTGACCTTCTAAGTGATTTTTTGGAAATTAACGATTTGAATGGGTTGAGACCTAAACATAAAAGCTGTAGCCCTGTCTCTAAGCTTTAAACGAGACCAAGTCAATAAATCCGATGTGTGTAACTCAAGTTATGCCTTTTGAATCTGACCTGTGCAGAATGATTGATTCCAAGTATGGAAATGGCTTAAAGGATTTTGAAGTGTGTTTGAATGAGTGATCTTTATGATTATTTAATGATTGTATGAGCATATATAGTTGATGTAATGAATGACCATGGAGGTTATGTGTAATATGTTATGTATTACCAATTATGAACTGTGTATGTATAGACAAGCCTAAGTAGATATGTTCTATGAATTTGTTATGCATCCCAAAATGATCATGTTGAAATGATAGTGTCATAATGGAAAGTGTATTTTTTTTAGAATGAAACATGTCAAGCATATTATGATGAAAAAAGGGGGACTTGATCCCAAGTTTGAGCAAAATGTTTCCAAGGTACATAGACATGCATTTTTGTGAAGGAAAATGATTTGTAAATGTATGGAAAATGTGGCATGTTATGAGGAACCTGAGCTCACTCATGCACATGTCTAGACCGAAAGAAATGAACAGTCCATAGCGTGCATGACCATGGGGACTGTGTTATAAGTTAAGCTTAGCTCATTGGCCAAAGGTTCCGTAATCCATGCCTCAGCTTAGTCCGATCGGTAAAAAAGTAAAAGGTTTTCAAAGAAAAATTTATTTATCATGCATGACATTGATGTGCATTATTCATAAACATTAAAGGAAAGCATTGCGTGAATTATATTATGCATTATGATATGGATGATATGCTATGTTATATTACTTTTATGTTAAATGTTTGGTTCATGTACAAGTAAATAAGATGCTTCCTAAGTTTAAGAATGTTACATAGGGTTAAATGATCGATACGCTACTGAGTGATTAGCACATCTCCCTAGTTTCCATGTTTTGCAGGTAATGGTTAAAGCGGTAACGGCGAGTGGCGGTCAAGGAGGCGTGGGAATGCAGTTTGTTCTAGCTAGAATATAATGTTATATAAAGGATGTTGCTTTTGAATTTATGTTATAGTTTAATGTTTATAATCTAAGTTTTATGAAAAGTAAATATGTTTTGCTTATAAATGATGGGAGATATTTTATATTTGCTTCCGATTAAAACAATGATGTTTGTATTTTCTTTAAACCATATTTTCATATTATGTATGTCTGATAGGTTGATTAAGAAAGTGATATAAATGAGAGGAGAAGTTTTTATTATTTATTTTCATATAGTACATGTTATAACCAGGATTTACGTTTTAAAATACACAACCTTCCAGGCGTGAATTCTCTAATTTTTCCTAATGGAATACTAGAGGGTACCCGGCTGGAGGAGGGGGGGGGGGGGGGGGGGGGGGGGGGCGTGTTACATTAACCATGTACCCTATGAATTTTCCTAAGGATACTCCGAATGAACACTTAAGAGGATTAAGTTTCATTCTATACCTTCGAAGTATATCGAACATTTCCGCGAGGTTAGCTATGTGATCTAAAACGACATGGGACTTGACCAGCATGTCATCAACATAGACCTCCACTGATTTCCTGATCTGCTCGAAAAACATATGGTTAACCAAACGTTGGTAGGTCACCCCGACATTTTTTAGAGCATAACTTTATAGCAGTATAGTCCTCGTTCTGTAATAAACGAGGTATGCTTCTCGTCAGGCATGTATATCGGGATCTGATTATACCCCGAGTAGGCATCCATGAAGCTTAACAACTAGTGCCTAGAAGTGGCATCAACGAGCTGATCGATTCTGGGCAAAGGAAAACTGTCCTTCACACAAGCTTTGTTAAGATCCGTGAAATTAACACGAGTTTGCCATTTGTCGTTAGGTTTCTTCACCAAAACAGGATTGGCGACCCAACTCGGGTAATGAGCCTCCCAAATGAACTTGATGGAGAGGAGCTTATCCACCTCTACTAAAAGAGCAGCATAACGCTTTGGGTCCATGACTATTCTTTTCTGGTAAACTGGTTTGACCTCACTGTCGATGTTGAATGCATGACATATTACATTCGGGCTGATCCCGATCATGTCAGCATGAGTCCATGCAAAAACATCTATATTTTGTTTAAGGAAGCTCATTAGATCGGTGGCGAGCTGAGGGTTGAGATTGCTTCCGATTCTTAACACACAAGTTGGCTCATTCTGGTCGACTGATAATGGCGATCGAGGTGCTGACCAAGTTGATGTTCCCAAATATTCTCAAGATCCTTTGCAAGGAATTGGCGGTCCAATGACTAGGGCAAAGACAAAGAGGATGAAAGAGGCTTTGCAAGGCTTGATCATGAAAGTGAAATACAAAAAGGATGTAATAGAAGACTGTGAGACTAAATTCGAAGATTTCAAAGCTTCACCGAGGATGGCCTATTATCTTTTTATGCAAGGGGTAGATTCGGAAGATCAAATTGGATGCAAGGATTAATTTAGGAATTAATTTTCGTTTATTTAAACTTGGGCTTTTTTTTTATGTTTTAATTATCATTAGATTCTTTAGTCTTTTATTTATTTAAGGTTTAATTAGGCCCAATTCGCTTGTACTTAGGCCCAACCCGTTTTTCAATTAGCTAGGGTTTTCTTTTAGGGTTTGTTACTTATAAAAAGGAGCAACCATGTTATTTTTGGGGACAGATTATTATCAATTGAAGTTTATTTCAAAAAGCTATTTGCTTTGCCTTCTTGTGTTCTTGATTGAATGCTTGAATCTCGACTTATCAAAGGGAGTGATCAACTTTTGTGGCGTCTCAAGATTAGGGTTTTAAGGACTTAGTTTCCTTAGGGTTCTAATTCGATCATCCTCAACACGTTCCTAGAAAAACAACTTGTTCATATTCTATCAACTGATACTTCAGATAGAGTCTTAACAGGCCCACTATGGAAATAATCCTCTTGAACACGAGGATTTATCTGTCTTCCACTAGACTTGGCTATGGTTTGATCTTGCTGATCGTCATGGCTTGCTCAGGAATGCCCACTAGCTTCCCTTTCCCTTTGCATGCCATTTGCACTACTCTTACATAGCAGTCGCGAGATTCACGTTGAGAACCTTTAACCTCCCCGTACCCTATTGACATTCATCAGTATGGTGCCCATTGTCCCGATGATAATAACAATATTTCTTGCCGTTTCTTATTGAAAGGGGATTTTTCATGGGTTTTGGCTCTCCAAGCATATTAGCTTCTTCTAATTTATCCAGAATAGTTAATACTGATGTGTTCAATGGAGTATACTTATTCTTGTCGCTATCGTAACAAAAGACTTGGGCATAAGATTTCTTGGGCTTAAACTGTTGTTTCTTTCCCTTTCTCTGATCGTCATTAGCCCATTTGTGATCAGGCCTTCTACTACTCTCTCCCCAATTTTCCTCCCTCCGATTAAGAGCGCTAGTCGAAGGACCGGGGTCGTGACGATTCAAAGCAGCCACTGAATTTTCAATTCTGAGATATTTCTCAGTGAGATTGTAGAAGTGGGCGAGGGAAATATTGTCCTCAGATTGTAGTTTCTTCCACAGGTCGGTTTGCGGGCAAACTCCCACAATCATAAGAGTTTGAACTAAATCTTCAGGTGTATTAGTCACCTTGTTCAGCTCCTTGTGGAACCTATCGATATAGGACTAGAGGGATTCATTCCTCTCCTGTTGTATGTTGCTTAGATAGCTCAACGACATTGAGAACTTCATATTAGCTTGGAAGTGTCTCAAAAATAACGAACTCATCTACTGTCATGAGTTGATAGATCCTGGCGGAAGCGATCTAAACCAGCGTTTAGCATAGGCAGTTAGATTCATTGCTAAGCAGCGACATTTCTCCAAGTTAGAAATTTGGTGAAGCTCCATGAGGTCGTTAAACTCAAAGAGATGAACTTGCGGATTAGAATTCCCATCGATTACTCATATATCAGGCATTCTAAATCTTTATGGGAGAGGAGCAATCAAAACTTTTGGAGAAAAAGGATAAGCCTTAGCGACTTGCCCTCGCTCATTCTGCTAAGCTTTGAGCTGATCCAGAGCTTCCTGTAACTCCTTAATCTGAGGAAGTGGAGCCATTTGAGGATCACTTTCTGCAATGTGGGTTCGCTCCCCATGATTACGATTGAGGAAAGACCGCAGATCAGACTCTTCCTCGCCTCGGTTGGAGCCTCATGCATACCTTGACACATGCTGGCTAGAGCCATGTAAAGACATTGAATGGTTTGGGGAGTTATCTCGACCTCCACGATAGTCAGAACCGACTCGCGTTCGGTAGGTATTTCCCTCGCGATGATGGTCAAAACCATCATTCCGACGATAGTGGGAATCTCTATGTCATGCACTCTTGTAGGGGTGCCCATGCGATGTGGCATGAGATGGCTCATGATGTGACATACCGCCAAGTCGCAAAGCCACATGTATTCTACCTGTCTCACGATTGGTATTCATTGGCCCCTTGGAGCCTTCTGGCTTATTGTCAGGCACCTGCTTTCCTTTATTTTTACTTGCTATAGTGCACCTGGTATGAGCTTTCGCCTGTCTCCACGCCTTAGTGTAACATACATGCGTTTTTGGAGGTGGTATAGCCTTATCAGAATTGGGCGGTACGACCTGATCTAAACGATCTAACCTTCGGTTAACCATTTGGAAAGTATTGTTGAACCTCTCCAGGTAATTCATCACAGTTGGATTGAGCTAAGAGGTCGAAGGAATGTTTGTCGTTGTACCTTGGGGAATTGGAGGCACTTCAGGAGAAGCAACATCCTGTACCTGAGGAATTCCTCGTTGTTGGTGCTAGTTCGCTCGGTTTCAAGACCATAAGCCATTTGTTCACAAGTAGAATTGATTTATCAGAAATTCTGAATGAAGAGCGGATATAAAACCAACCCTCCTTCTAGTGCCAAACTGTTGATGCGAGATTTTGACACCAACGACTCGCACGTGCAAAGTGCTAAGCTGTTCTTAGAAATTACACGTGAACGATTATAATCAGATACAAAAACTGAATAATAAATTAGAGATATGATTTTTAAAGTGGTTCAGATGCTTAAAGCGAATCCTACGTCCAGTGTTTCTTTTATATATGAGAGATTACAAGAGGTCGCGTATAGCAAATAGCGAACAGAGGTACAATAACTGAGTATTCATAGAGAATATCATGTCAGTTTCTTTCCCGTAGGTTATCTTTGCTCTGAAAATAAAGATTACAATTAGAATGAGGGTTCAATATTAGAATCCTAAAAAGGAGAGGGGGAGTCCTCTAATTATAGTAGATGAATTCAAGGTAATGATTACAAATCTGCAAGTGGGTAACTTGCCTCCCATTGGTTGATAACTTAGGATATATCCTCAAATTATCTAGGGCTTAGACAAGTGTGTGGTCCTCAGTCACTCTTAGACAAAACCTGAATCTGCTAAATTGGTGACAATCATATTCTTTCTATCATGGAGCAACGTGGCAACTCTTGGACGACGCAAAACCTTCCTAAACTCTTATTGATGCTTGCTGATGTAAGCTAACGTCAATCTTGATTTTTTAGGCATAACACTTATAAAGATGACTTATTGTCTGCCAATAATCATTATAGATAAAATTTTAAGAATATCTTAACAAAATGGTTCTACAATTGAAGTATTGTGGCATTGTGTGGAACACTCACTTAACACACTAAACATACGTGAATGTGAATAAAAAAGAATATATATATTTTTTTTTTTGGACTACTTTTTTCATCGATGGAATACAATTTAGGTATGGAATAAAAAATAGGTGGTCATGTAACTTGAAAGACCACATTCACTTGTGAGAAATGATATATAGATAGGTAAATTATCATGTTATCACCTTTTGGTGGTTTGTAGACATTTAAGATTGAATGATTTTCACTAGGGGTGGGATAAATAATCCGAAAACCGAATCGAAATTAGGTTTTTTTACAAACCGGTTCGGTTTTCGGTTTGTAAAATGCAAAAAACCGAAAAACCGGTTCGGTTTGATAAATATTTCAAACTAGTTTTACCCTAAATATAAAAGCAAAAAAAATTGTAACACTCCTCTCTATTTTCTCTTCACAGTTCATCTTTCTCCGCCTCCAAATCTAAAGACTAAAATCTCCATTCTCCAAACTTCGTCACTTCCAAAGTTCCAGTTCGGCAGTTCCAGTCTTCCACAGTCCACACCGTGACGTGAGCTACTCCATCCACAGTTCCACACCGTGAGCTACTGAGCAGAGCTGACTCCAGACTCCAGTACTCCAATCCACTCTTCAATCTTCATCAGACATCAGTCACTCCACTGTCCACTGTCTAGTCACCATGAGTTATGTTCATCGTTCGCCAGCACCCAACACTCCAGCAGACTCCACTCTCCAGTCAAGCAGTCACGCCATTGTCCCACCATGAGCAAAATCTTCTCTCCAAGCTCCGATCTGATGATCTTCAGTTCTTCACAGTCCATAAATCACTCTCCAGTCACGCCACCCTGAAGAGACTCCATCGTGAGCAGACCCACCTTGAAGAGACTCCACCCTAAGCAAACTCCACTGTGAGTAGACTCTTAATTTAAATGGATTCTTTGTTTGTTTGTTTTGTCATTTACATGAGATACCCACCAGTTTTTCAGGGTTTAGTTTATGTATTCTGAGTTATTTTGTGGCTAATGGTTGATTTTTCTTGTTAATTTTGATACCCAGAAGTCCTTTTTTCGTGGGTTTCTTATTTTGCTTATTTTACTAATCTTGTTTTGCTTTCTGGGTTTGTTTTAGTGTGCTTTATTTGTTAGCATGGCTAGCTGAAGTTCATCTTTTCAATTCTCTGAATTTGTTTTGTTAATTTTTCTTTGATTAATTGTTGGGATGATTGTTGATGGCAAGCAAATAGTAACTCAAAGTTACAACATTAGACTAAAATCAAGTACACACTACTGCTTTTAATGAACATTTCATATTATATGTTTAATGCCGACACTTATGAGATTATTCACAAAGAAGATTTACTGACAACAAAAGGTTAATTCTCATGTTTAAATTCAGAGGAAACTCAAGAATTTTCAAGCAGCTGTATATCACCTCAACATATTGTTTGTAGAAAAATGTGTGAAAAGGAAGAAATTTGGTACTTAAATGAAACATTGAAGAATTTTAAGGATTAAAGATTAATTTAAAAACCGGTTAACCAGTAACCGAGCCGAATATTCGGTTCGGTTTACATTCAGTTTTTAACCAAAATCGGTTCGGTTTTGATAATCCGGTTCGGTTAACCGGATTATCCCACCCCTAATTCTCACTGCTAAAGTCACAATGTGTACATATTCAAAATAAAAGACCCTATAAGAAATCTGGTAAGACACTTATGAATTGTTGAAAGGTTATATAACATAATTTTTTATATTTCAAAGTGTGTGGTGTCTTGCAAAGGTCATTGTACCTCAGCCTAAAAGAAGTAAGCTAGGACCTAAAACAGTTAGTTTTTTTTTTTTTTTTTGGTAATAAGTGTATATTAAGAAAGAAAGAAAGGATATACAGAGCCTAAAAAAAAAAAACCAGCCAACCTACCACAGAACTAGGTTGGGGTAAAAAATAAACAATATTCTATATAAGATATACAAACTACCTCTCTTGTTACCTAAATCAATCGATTGCATGTTTATAGGGTATGCCCATAAATGTAGCATATAGATCCTTAGCTTGGAAAACTATGGATAATTTTGTGTAGCTAACTGTGAATCTAGAATGTTGATTCTTTGAGGCTATTTTTCTTAAAAAGTTAATTGTTTATCTATATTACCTAGATAAAATTTTAACAAAATCCTTCTGAAGGTTAGGTGTGGAACCGGGAGAAAAAGTAAAAGGATGAGATAAACTACTAGTTGAATAATACTATACTTACAACTGAGTTGATAATTAGACAATAAACAAATGACAGAGTAGTCGTTTTACATGAATTTTATGCAATTTTTGTCTAGTTGTATGATTCAGTTGCAAGCAAACATTATTGTACTAGTTTGAGATGATTATATTTCTTGTCGCTCACATTCTCAGTCTTATGAAGAAGCTATGACTTAATTTATCCATGTAACATAATCTATGTAAGTATAATTAATTTTTTATTCTAACTGTATTTATAATATCTATTTACATGGATTACGTTTGTTATTAATTATATAGATAAGTAAATATAAACAGTCACTGACAAGTTCAAACTTCTAAGATTATATATATATATATATTTAATAGTAAGTTTAATATTGTTTTAAAATTATAATAACATAATTGATGGTGTTTAAATGAAATATGTTACATATTTAAAATAATATATTATGATATTAGTTAAGACAGGATAAATTTTATTTTATATTTAAAATCAACTAATTATACATAATTCTATTTAAAAGAAAAAAAAAACTTAATTATCTCACAAATAATAGTATCAATGTTATTTATACTGATTTTAATAAAGATTATCATAATATTAAAATATGTAATTTATATGTGTGTATATAAAAATTAATATCTATATAATAGTTAAAAATATTATAATTAAATAATTCTATAAACCTATATTTAAAAAATAATTATATTCAAAAATAATCTAAATTTTAATCGTCAGCATTAAAAACAAATTTTAATCACACTTTCTTGTATTAAAAACTACAAATTTTATATTTAAGAGTTTATCAACCCCGATCAAGAGGGCGTTACATCTCATAAGATGTTGTACATGGCTTTATAATCGTAGGGGCAATTTAATTTTCAAAATTGTAGTTTAACTGCTATAATTTGGAGAGGTGAAACTACAAATATTATTCTCAAATTTTTTATAACACTAGTTTTGTTGTTAGAAGTCAATTTATTTGATAGGTATGTAACAAAGCAGTCAGACTGGTAGGAGCTTTAGGAATGGGAACCTGCAACTCCTGTAGTTATTGTTGCTGCTACTGTGGAAAATTCAATGAATGCACCTGCGGCTCAGGGTCAGGTTCGAGGGTGAAAACGCCAGTTTTGGCAGGTCGCTGTGTCACTGGCTGGACCATGCTGGTGAGTTTACATGTGCCAACTGATCCATAGAAGTGGCGTTCAGGCTCATTCAAACCCAGGAGTGGTTGACAGAGAGAGAGAGCACCGTGAAGATCTGGGTGACTATCTATGTCAGAACTGGATGCAGAGCCTCTAAACCTTCACAATATTGTAACAAATGATACAACTTCTCTAGATAAGAATAAAATCAGTAGAACCAACAAAGCACAATACATGATCCAGACAACTATCCCGGTCATGAAGTCAAAACGTAGATTAGGCAACTTTAAATGGTTGCACTAATAAGAGTAAATTAAACTTTATATCTCTCAGACGAATCTATGTTTACTCAGAAATTTTCAATTTCAACAATTAATTGCAATCAACAAGAGTTGTGAACCCAGATTTCTATACCTATACATAGAGAAGCAATAGTGGCCTTAAGTCTGAGATAAACCTCATTGTTTGGAAGGTTATACAAGAGACTAGCATAAATATATAGTTCAGAGTTGACTAGGTAGATGATTAACAATGTTTAGCTAAGAAACTGCTTGAATATATAAATAGAGCGTTTCTGAACGTACAGAAGATAACAGGAAGGAACACAAAAGTATGCCTGAATATCAAGTTGTATGGTCAAGTAGTAATCCTCCTTCTAAAACTTGGTGAACTTGTTCTAAAGGTCAATGATTTCAGGTATAGAAGAAAAAAGTTCATTTCTACCTGGAGATGTGATGTAGGTTTGCAGTTAAGAAAAAAAATACCTTGACTTGAGGGCCGAGGTGTACTGCACCAAAAGACAAGAACTTATTCGAGTCTATTTCTGCAAAGAAGAGCATCTGGCAGTTCAGTTGAGAACAAATTGCGATGCCTATGAGTGCCTCCAGCTTTGAAGGGCCTAACCACAGAATCTCTGATTTGCAAGACCTTAAATCAGATGCATTTGCCACACTGGATTTGCAGATGGAATGGCACCCTATTAAAAGCAACATTCAGCTGCCGTCTATCTGCACAAACCCAAACAACAGGGTCAAATGACATGCAAAGTTCAAGACAAAACCAACTTTGCCTATGTAATTCATAAATAGTTCTGGAAAAAAATTAAACTTAGAAAACTATATTGAAATAGCATATCCTTCAGTGGAAACTAGCAAAAAGACCTAAGATAATCACAAATTATTAATCCAATAAAAAAATAATACTATTGCCAGTCCAAAACTAAAAAGACCATAATGAACTATCCAATTTTAGGACAAAAAAATAACAATTAGCCAGGAACAAACAGAGAAATTGTATAGGAGAACAAAAATGAAAGAAGAAAAGCAGATACATAAATGTTCATATGAAGAGTAGATTCAATATATTCTAAATCAACTAGGGAAACAGGGAGGGGACGCTAGAGGCAGAATTAGAACCATAAAATGGAGACACCCTCCCAGAATTGAATTGGACGACTTCTGGCTGTGGCCTACGGCGTCGTGCGTTGTGATCAGAGAGACGTCTACGACAGCTTCGCTTCTTATCATCAAATTCCGACAAATATGGAACCTTTAAAAATGATGACCAAAGAATAATCCCCATAGCACTCTTTTGATAATTAGAGGGAAATTTTCATAGACACAAAATACAAACCCAACTGCAAGTAGCTGCATATAATCTTGGAAAACAAAAATAGTAACAAACCAATCTTGTAAGTCAAGGTGTTTTGAACAAAATAAATCCTACAGGAACTTGCCTGCTACATTGTTGGCAAAAATACGTTCAAACCGGCAATAAGACCTTGGGGCTTTTGGAATGGCTTTCACAGATTCTATGTCTGCGATGGTAATCTTTAGCTGACTTGAGGTCAAGGTTGCATCCTTCAACTTGGCACCGTGGAGTTTGAGCATTCTGATTAGATGACCTAGATCTTTTCGTGGTAGCGACAGAGGATGCAGAAATCATAGAAACAGAAGGGCACTTAGAGGTAGCTGCTGCACAAAACATCTTCAAAATAAGTTCGCTTGCCAAGTTTTAATCCAATTATTGGACTCCCCAGAGATGACAGAAGCATCCGAAGACGAAAAATCCAACACTGTCTACCCAGTAAACTCTTTGTTTCTACTGGAATCTTCAGGAAAACTGCCACCCATCTCATAAGTCTTCATTCCATCCTTCAATGAAGAATCACTGAAGCTGAGATGGAGCTTTTGGATGAAGAGATATGCCCCAAATTAGAGCCTGCCAAACCACGCCCCAAGATGAATATATGGCACATTATCTATTGCTCCATCTACTTCATTTATTGTTTGAAGGTTGTAACCGCTTTTTAATATTGTCTGTCACTGAATGCCGCTAAACTCTCCCACTCCCATTCTGGTGCAGTCTTTGAGTTCCAGTCCATCACAGAAACGGATACTAAAAAGAAATTTAAATGATGTTTTTGTCCGCAATATGCATATAATTGTCTACTTTGGTCACTAGACCTATACACGTGAACTTAAGAATGCTACAAAGTTGTAACTATAAGAAGAATTTCCCAAATGATGTCAAATGCAAGTAATTCTGCAGAATGGACTGGAAGAAGTGCACTCTCAGCACAAGAGATGTAGTGAATGTTTCTGTTCAACAAATAAAAGAAAACAAGTGATAGTCAATTAGAATTAGAGAAATTAAATGAAAATTTGGCATATTGAGTGCCACATAGTTGATACAAGCAGTTGATATAGACAATTCTCATGCATTCCCCTTCTAACGTAAAGCTTAAGTCAAGGTTACCTTCAAATTGCAAAGTTTTCGCAGCCTCTATCTTTGAATGGATTATGTATGGTACATGGCAACAACTAATGTTCCCTTCAAGAAAAATTTAGATCCTCTGCTTCCCAAGTATAGAAGAGACCTGCACATACTGCAAAAACAAAGTATGAAGTAGCCGAACTGGTAGCTGGCCTCCCATTAATATTGTGCTTCAGCCCATTGGGCTAGTTGAAATTTTAATCTCCTTCCCACAAACAAGTGAAAATCAATCCATTAGAGGACTCCATATTAACCTCTCTCCCTCCATTTTAGCCAAGACAAAAGTTACTTACCACATGCCACCTGAGCAGTCCTGCCTCCCTATTATCCAGAAAGTTACCATCCAAAGACTGAAACCTCCTGACCCTCCAAGTGACACATAAACAGAATACAACTGAAACATCACAAACGTTAGAAAAGTATCCATGGAAAGCTGCATCCTAGAATATATGAACTTTTACTGCAATTAATTTTCTTTTCTAGACATTTGTAAAAATAATAGAAAATCCTGCTCTAATATACCATATTGTAAACTAATTCAGTGAAAAGTAGCAATCTAATTCATCTGAAGGTACAGTAAGGCCATGATATCAAAAGCCTCTTTCACCAGGAATTCTCAAGAAAACAAGAGTCAGTCACTGAGAAAATAACCCCGTCTCTAACCAAAGTGTTGACAATAGTAATAAACTGCCTCCCTCTTATGTATACAGTATACAAAATTGATGGACAACACTATCTGAAGGTACAGTAAGTGCCATTGATATCAAAAATCTCTTCCACCAGGAATTATCAAAAAAAAGGAGTCAAAGTAACCGAGAAAATAACACTTTCTCTGACACAAAGTTGGTTGACAACATCAATACACTGTCATCATTTCATGTCACTTCACCCTTGATAGTGATGACTGACAATAAAAGAATCTAAAAGATGTTAGTTTTACTTAAGCCTCACCCTAAATTATTCCCCAGAACTACATCAGAAAAACTGAACCAAAAGACTAAAAATCAAACCATAAACATTAGTACCATTTCTTTCATTTGCTTTCAATAATATCAAACTGATGAACACAGTCAAAACCAAAACACTGTTAACCAATATTTTCTTTCACTTTTTCTCCCATCCATGAAACTAAAGGATTCATTTGCATATGTCTTTTCGAAGTATAAAAACTAATTGTATAATAATGCAATCCAAGCATCCCACAGAAACACTTAGCCCAGCTAACCCACTCTTTCTCTACCAAGTAAAAGATATTAAATGATTATTGAAGTAATTCGCCCCAAAAGGCAAATTTTAATGTGAAATGAGTAACTCTCTAAACCAAATCCATGATTAATTAATCTATAAAAAAACCCAATTAAATAAAAATAAAAATGATTTTAATCAATGTTTTCTTTCACTTGTTCTCCCATCCATTAAACTAAAGGATTGATTTTCAAAATTTTTTTGCAAGTATAAAACTTAATTGTGTAATATTGCATTTTAATCCAATGGCACTAATTTCCCACAGAAACACTTAGGCCCGGCTAACCCAACTGTTTCTCCACCAAGTCAAAGATATTAAATGATCATTGAATGACTTAACCCCAAATGCAAATTTTACTTTGAAATGACTAACTCTCCCAACAACTTAAACATGTAATTGATTTCTCATTAATGTAATTAATAATACATATAACCAAAATCCAATCTTTAACTTCATAAGCTCTAATTTTTTATTTATTTATTTCATTTTTACTTTTTTACTATTAACCTACTCTAATCAAAAGCTACAATGACAGTTTTTATTATCATAGTTAATTAATCTAAAAGAAAAATCAAATTAAATAAAGAATTCTAAACAAATGAAAAGAAAAGAAAGAATATATCTTTCAGAAGAGAACAAATTGGGGAAGAAAATGAACTTACGGGAGCAAGTGGGAGAGAAAGGAGTTGACTGAGGGAGAGTGGAGTGCGGGGAGTTGAGTGAGACAGAATGTGGAGAGAAAGAATGAAGGAGAGAAAAGAGAGCCATAGATTGGGTGCAATTTAATATAGTATTTTTTGTAATTATTAAAGTTTCCTTGAATATGGTGGGATGACACGTGTGTGTGAGTATAATTACAGAAAAGTCCTTGTCAGTGTCAGTGAGCTCTTTTATTGATGCAGGTGTAGACTTGAAGTTGGAAAAATAACCTGTCCGCCCCAACCGGCCTGGTCGTCGGGTTAGGCCCACCTCTTTGTCGAAAAGGTTGGCCCAGTCCGGCCTGCCAACCCTAACTCGATCGGTTTTGATGCGGGTCGGGCCTGGTTAGCTCATAAGTTTTTTTATTTTTTAATTTTGTGTAATTGTTTTTACTTTTTAGTTAATTTTTCAAATATTAATAATTCAATTAAATTAATTTTTTTTTTTTGTTAACATTTCAAATATTAATTCAATTTTAATACAATGAAATTGTAATATAAGAAAAATTAGATTTATTCATTCATCAAAAAATAAAATAAGAAATTACAACAATTATTGCTTCGTTAAAACCCTTACCAAGAAAAACTTAATGGAACAAAAACTTGGTAAGAAAAAAAGAGTGCAATAATTGACAATTAATTTACAATTTACAAAACAAGTAATTTGGGGGTTGACTAAGACTTCCTTATCCGTATCATCTATATTACAAAATTAAAATGATTCTATTAAAGTATCGTCGACAACATCGTATTGATCCTGATGGCGCAACCGTTCTCAATCTCGAAGACATGTGAGGACTTCAATCATTTTTTGTGAAAGTTTAGTACTCTTTTCATTTAAAATTCTTCCACTTGCATTAAATGTTTGTTCGGATGAGACGGTTGAGACAGGAACAAAGAAAACATCCAAGGCAAGTCTTGATAATACCAGAAAAATACATTTTTCTAGTTTTCCAATATTCTAAGACATCAAAGTTAGCTCTTTGTTGTGGATCTGCTGGTAACACTTCGGGGGTTCCCAAATATTGGTGAAGCTCATTACTCTGTAACTGCATGGAGGACAGTATATTCATTGTTGGTGCTTCTGAAGAGGAGGTTGTGCTTCGGGTTCGGGTCCTCTTCGGCCTATTAAGTGCACTCCCGGAGTCGAAATCTTCATTTGTTTCTTTTGATGCAACTTCCCCGGGTATTTCGCCTCTTTGCTAGTTCTCATTCCTGTTTTCATATTGCAAATATACCTCTGCAAGACACTCTCTTACCTCTCCTTGGCATATGCATCTTTTTGTAAATTTTCAGTTAATGTGTCAAAACCATTTTCTAAACCTGCTACTTTAATTCTATGATCAAATATAGCACCTAAACAATAAAGAAAACGAATGAGTTTCCAATATTTTTTAAATTTTAATTTCATTGTCTATATTGGTCCCGCTAAAATTTCATTGTTTCTGTTTTTTCTAAATAAATCTGAAATTTTTATAATTGTATATATTATCGATGGAGTAGTAGGATAATACACACTAGAAAATTGTAAAGTGGATTGGTAAAATTTTTTAAGAAAATAATGAAATTTTTTAGCTACATGTCAATCATTTTCTACCAAATAATGAGGATCTCTATTATTTGCTATAAAATAACTAATTAAATTTGCATAAGGTAAACATGAATCAAGCATTAAATAAGTACTATTTTATCTAACAGACATATCTAATGCAAAAGTTCTAGGAGACATATTTGATTTTATACAAGCATCTTGAAATTCAACATTTCTTTTATTACTACTAGTAATTCAAGCTAAAGAATCCTTAATTCTATCAATATTATTTCTAATTTTTTTTCATACCACTTTTCACAATTAAATTAATAATGTGACATGCACAACGTTGGTGAAAAAACTTCAAATTGTCATAAAAAATAAAATTAATTAAAAAAAAATCTACAACTGTACTATTAGCACTTGCATTATCTAAAGTTAAACTTATTACTTTATTAACAACATCATAATCTTCTAAAACTGCAACAATTTTATTATAAATCCGTTGACCACTATGATCTATATCCATTAATCTAAATTCCAATAAAGATTTATTTAATTTACATTCGTTATCAAAATAATGACTAGTCACACAAATATAATCTTGTTTAGCTTTATCACTCCAAATATCGGCTGTTAGAGCCACACTAACATGATAACTATGTATTTTATTTTTTAATTCTAATTTCATTTTCCCAAACAATTTTATTAAATAATTTCTAGTTGCAGCTCTATAATAACTTTTAAATCTTGAAAAAAATGATTTTTTAATAAATGTTTCAAAATATTTATCTTCAGCCATATTAATAGGTTGATCAGTTGTAGCAATATATAAAGCTAATTGTTCCCTATATACATCAAAATTATAATGCCAAGTAGTACCCATATTAGTTATTTGAGTTTGATTGGTTTCTCTATTTCCATGTTGAGTAATATGTTTATTAGCATGCCTTTTTAAAACACTAGTACCATTACTTGAATTAGCTTTATAAATATTTTCACAATACTTGCATCTTGCTTCCTTCACTTGAACTCTATTTTTTGTCTCGTAAAACTTATCGAAATGTACCCAAATGTCTTATGTGTGCCTATTGTCGGTTTCGACAGTAGTTGATGAACCCGCTTCTGCTTGAGATGAAGTTGGATGAGGACAACGATTACAATGACGACTTCTAGAACCATCGGGAGCTGTAGCAGCATGGGGAGGAATTGGGGGAATATTATGAGGTGTATCGGATTTTGAGACTAAGAAAGCGGGACTATTTGAATCTACTACATTTATGTTAGTAAATTCAAGGGGACTAGGATAGTTTCCTTCATCATCGAAATCAGTGGGATGAAAATATCTATCCATTGTAGTTAAAAAAAAAAAAATTGATATAGAAGAAATAAAAAATTAAAGAAGGAGAATTGGAATTTGGAAATATGAATTGAAAATTGCAAAAACTAATAAAAATTAAAATGAGAGCAAATTGACAACAAAGAGAATAATTGAGAGATTTCAATAGAGATTAGAGAAAATGAAAGAATGTGGGATGTGAGAAAATATGAGAGTTTAGACCCTATTTATAGAAAAAAAAATAGGAAAAGAAAATAACGAAAAAGACCCCTCCAACTGCTATAAAACGGCTATATTTCAAGGGTAAAAGGGGTATTTACAAAAAAAATAAATTATTATTTAATTTTTTTCGTCCAACCCGACGAGTTGATTGTTGGTTTGCAACGGCCAACCCGCCAGGTTGAAAACTCCCAACTCGGTGGGTTGGAGGTTTTTTTTTTTTTTAAATAAAAAAGTTAACCTACCGGGTTGACATATTAAAACCTGGCCCGCCCAACGGGGTATATGCGGGTTGGGTTCAACTCGGCTCGCCTTTTCGACGGTCCATATTAAACCAGTCTTAATGCTGGCCGGGTTAGGGTTGACTCGCCTAACCCGACTCATTTGTTCCACCTCTAGGTGTAGTTGACACTTGACAATCACAAGAGAAAAGAAAAAGGTAAAATATCAAATTGCTTGGTTTTATGTGTATTACGAGCAATAAGGTACACAACTCAATTTGGTAACCTTCAAGACTTCGACATAGTGCTTCATAATTGATCAGCTCATAAAATGAGTTTTATTTGTTTGTATATGTCTCGTTTAATTATTTATGAGCCAATTAATTATGAAGTATCACGTCGAAGATTGTAAAAAAAAATTATGGACCTAGTATTATTGTTTTATTATACTCGACACATTGCTAGATAATTCATACTTCTTTTTCAATAATATCATGTAATTTAGGTTGTCAAGATCATTAGAAGTTAAATTATTTAAAATATCCATGTAATAGAAATTATACTTTTTTTTAATATAGAATGTATTAAAATAAATAAATATTTTGTCTTTAGTAAATTTAATATGTGTCTCTTAGAGCACACGTTAGGATAACCCATAATTTTTTAATCAAATTTTCTGGTATTTTTATTTTATTTTAGGGTTATGAGACAAGACAATAATAATTTAGGAGATCTATATTTTACAAAATACCAACACTCGTGGATGAGGTGAGTTATATTAATTTTTTGGGTTAATGACATTAATCATCCTGTTTAAAAAAAAAAAAAAAAAAAAATTCTTTATATAATATTTTTGAAATAATCGAAATCCCACTATCAATAATTTTAAGATTTTAATATAAACAGCAGGATAGTAATTCAATAAATATTCATTAGTTTTAACGGCACATTAATGATAGAAGAAATTTTGTTTTATTCATTCCCCCCCTTACGTATCATAAATAACAATGTACCACCTATTATTAGTATTTTGTTAGAACTTTACTGTTTAATTTAACGGATTTAGGGTAAAATGTATTTGTCAAATGACAAAAGCACTAACTAAACCGTGATTATATCGGGTAGATCTTGTTCATGCGTGACATTAGATTATAGGGAGAACGATTTTCCCACCCAAGGTTTCACGAAATGGCACTTTCCCACCCTTCAAGTTTAAAAATGACACTTTCCACCATTCGTTAAGTTCTGTTATGTGTTCCGTTAATATGTTATTAAAAAGATGAAAATACCCTTAAAAAATTGACTTTATAAATTTTTATTTAGCTAAAAAGTAAAAAAAGAAAAAGTAGTTAGTTCCACTTAAAAAAATTAAGAATAATGCTATGGAATTGTTTAAAGTTAAATGATCTTAATATTTATTTATTTATAATGTCATCAATATCTCATCACTATTATTCAATAAACTATTAAATTTATAATTTTTTTCATAATATAATTTTTTTCATTTTTCCTAATTAATATAAAAAAATCAATATTCCTAATTAATTAAATAAACAAAGAAAAAAAAAATATCTTTACACTTGAACTAATAAATAATCGAGTAAAGATTTTGACTTAATTAAATTTTAATTTATGACAAACTAATTAAAAAATAAACTATTTAAGGGTATTTTCGTTTTTTCAGTTAAATATTAACAGAAAATACTAACAGAACCTGACGAAGGATGAAAAAGTTTCATTTTAAAACTTGACAGGTGGGAAAGTGTCATTTCGTCAAACCTTGGGTGTGAACATGTCGTTCTCCCTAGATTATATGACTAGATGTAGTAAAAATGAATCTTTTTTTTTTTTTTTTTGTATAGTTTTGTAGACATAAATAAAAGATTTATATTTTAGAGATGGATATATTTAAGAAAAAGATCTTATCACTACTTTTTCATGAATTAACATTTGCTTTTAGGAAACCTCTAAAATTTTTTATTTTAAGTTTTACGAAACATCCAAGGGGATTTTAGAAAAGATTATTAAAATTTCCATAATTTTCACAATTTTTAAAGATATTTTAAATAAATTTCAAAACTGATGTGATGTAGTCAAGCTAATCAAAATTTCACTATATATAATTTTTTTTTTTTTTTTTTTTTTTGGGTAATTGAGGTATTTGGATCAGCTTGTGCACACCTTACTACATATAATTTTTTTTAGTATATTATTGAATGACTAAACATGCCATTTAGATATTTTATGCAATTTTAGAATAAAATTAAGCAAAAATGAAAATAATTAAAAAAAAAAATCACTTAATAAAAAATATCTAAATATTTTGTTGAATATTACTATCAACTTTACCCCACCTATTACAAATTCTTCTTTCACTTTTCTTCAAACTCCCTCTTTGTTTCTCTTATAAGGTTTTCAGTTTCACATATATTTTTTGAGTTTATAATATTGTTATTGCTTGATTTTAGAGTATTAATATGTTTTTAGTTTTGGATTGAACAACTATAAAAACATTCTTTTTTTCAAGACTTAAATTTCTTGATTGGGTATTACATTTGTTAAGCTTATAAAATTAAAAAAAGTCTGGATAAATTAGTAGAATGTAACTCAACTTGCAAAAATCACCATTTATGTGCTATTAACGAGAGAGTGACTCTTGGGTTAGAGACAGTGCCACTTTCAGACTAGAGTGGATGAAAATATGCCATGACAGATTTTTAGGAACAGAAGGATTAATTTCATCGTTTAATGAAACCGTAAAAAATCTCTCATAATTTTTAAGAACTCCTTTACATGGTTTCCGGAAAATTTGGGTACAATGAAAATTAAATAATCTTGAAGGGGGTATAAAAATTAACCACATAAGTATTAAATTTATTGGGTTTATTTCGTTTGCCCTCCCAAGATAACTTAAAGTGAACCCAATTATTTCGTTATGAAAGTATTTTAAATATTTTTGAAGCGGTTTTTGATATTTTTCGAGGGATTTTTGATAATTTCAAAGAGTTTTTTTAATACTTTCTAAACCAGATAGACTAAACAATCTCACTGGAGGAAAAATGAAATAAAACCCATTTGATTATTATTAGGATTGATTTGTGGATCATGACCAGGAAACTAAAAATCATGATGTTTTTATTGTTAATCATATTAGCATAATAGATGATCCAAGTGAACAAAAAAGAATCGACATTGATGAACTCTTATTCTCAAAACTATGATATGATCTCTTCATTTTAGCAAGCTTGAGACCTTATTCCTCATGTTGCAATATTACTTACAAATCTACACAATACTCTATAAAGAGGAAGATCGAATGGAACAGTATTCTTATCCAAAGTCAGAGATATTCTGAAGAGCCTCCAAACGTACGTAAATATTCTAATCCTTGAATGGATTTACTTTATACAGATTTTGTTTATAAACATGTAAACGGTATAATCTATACTCGGATCTTGGCAAAGAAAGGTAATTGATATACCGATTGAATTTTTGTTTTTCCGCTGCGTATGGTAGATCATTACATACACAGTATAAAAGAATATGTCTTTTATTGATAAATAAACATTTATTACAGAGTCAGAAAATGAGTTTTGGAGAGATAAAAAAGAAAAACAATAGTACTATTGGTAATACATTTACCTTGTTTGGTATTATAGCTCAAATGAAGTGCAAAACTTAATTGAAAGATTCAAGTCAACTAGTGACGCTTCATTTCTTGGAAAATATTGGATACCCTTGGGGATAACCTTGGAAGAAATTTAAACAGCTGCACCATGAAAACAATCAAATAATATGAGAATTAGCTCAGGTACTAAACCGTCAAATGAGAGCTATGGTACATAAGAGAGGATGCTCACAAGCAACTAACCCGAATATAATGAAATTTCATCTAAATGTCAATCAAGGTGAAGGAGAAATTAGAAAGTTGCGAATCAAATATGAATTGTAAAGATCCAATTTGACAAATACAGCATATTGGGTTGCAACAACATAGATAAAGAAGCATATATGTATCAAAGCTGAGGTATACAAATTTTATTGTAAAGAGGTTTGCGATACAGCAATCAGACTAAATTGCTATTGGAGAAACATTTTCATGAGCTGGATAGCGAAATGCTATTTCTCTAATTGGTTAGGCAAGCAAAGGGAGGGGGCCTTTGTTGAACTCTATAAGGAGATTTGAGTTTAAGTCTGTTGTACACAAAAGTTTTTATTTGAATATGGAGATATGCGAAGGTAGACAATATGTAAGGATATCCCCATAACCCCAAAATTTAGAGAGTTTCCAGCGTCTGAGAACAGAAATAAGTGCACGTTATATTAATACAAATGCAATCAAACAAATAATTACTTTACTTTTAATAAGCTTTTTAGATGATATAATTGTTTCAGGATGAATCAATGGTAGAGAATAAAAGGGAAACTGATAGAGGGTATAACGTGAAGTCATAGTTTAAAATCATGTCATGGTAAGCAATAAGAAAAGTGAAAAATGACATGTCCAAGAGAATTGGAATGGGACATACCCAAAGCTTCACACATGCATCAATGACAACTGGAATCAGGCAGATAAAAATGGTTATGGCAGACTGATCAACTTCAAGACCATAATGCTCAACAATTATCTCCAAAAGAGTCTGCCAACCAGACTCCGAATGATATCTGCAAGTAGACAACCCGTTATGTCATTTTTCAGCAGCTGGGGATAAAATATTTCAGTTTTGTTCGCTATAACAGTAAACATGAAACTATTCCACAGGTGATACCAACTGAAGACACATCAATGTAAGCCAACTTGCAATAAATGAGTATAGTAACATAAATTAACAATAAGAACGTGCTAATAAGTAGATTTCAGAAAAAGGGAAAATTACCCTAAAAAAATGTCTGTGATAAGAATAATTAAAAATGCCTTTCCAGTATCTGAAATATTGTTTATAATTTTATAACCTGTAAATCTCAGCAAAGCCACCTGCAAAATGGGGAAAGAAAGACAAGATAAGAAGTGTTAAAGAAAGAACAATACACTTCCAGCTGAGTTCAAAGTACTAATGATTACCTACATGTGTTTATGCAAAAGCCTGATTAGATGTTCTTGTGTACTACAAGAAGTGCTTAATCAAAAGCATATGTACATGTTATCTAACACAAGAAGGCAATGTCCATTTGGCAGCTACATAACATCATTGGAAGTTCATAATGTGTAACAATAGTTCTAGTGATTTTTAGCACACAAGATGGTTAACATTTATTGTCAACAAAAATTTAAGAACACAGATATTTTGTTGCTCCAACAGACCCTTACAACCATCAGGAAATATGGCCTGGTAAGAAGCATCTGATATCAGGATACACTTAAAAGTGTTGTTTCCTTTTCTAATGCTGATAACCATGAACATGATGGTCACCCCATGATCACAGTGTTGGAGCCCATGGTGTCCATTCACCAACATCACACAAAATCCACTCCCAAAAACACAGATCCAGATATAACCCAAAATTAAAACCCAAACCAGTACGTTCTGGATATCTAGTCCATAGACTATATCATTATTTTTCTTGAATACAGTTCAGTCTCACATTTTAAAAAATAATAATAAGATCAGTTTTTACAAGAAAACATTTGTACTTCTCAAGCTTAAAGAGTATGAATTAATGGAGACATAAACTGACTTAAAAAAATTAAATTGGATTTAGGGAGGATATAAGGACATTTTGACTGGGGACTAGGAACACTGAAGTTTTATGATTTTTAGGTTCTGTTTTATTATTTATCTTGGATCTCCATAATATTAATATGGTCAAAATTATCCATACATGAATTTGCATAAACAAGAAAATCATGATATAGAAAGGAACACTGAAGTTTTATATGACTTATTTTATTTTATTTTATTACAAACAAGAAAATCAATTATATAAAAAGAATGATGATTTACAAGTTTACCATAATTTACAAATGTACAATGATTTTGAGAAAAAATGACATAAATTTATTCTGATACTATTTTAAGTAACCACTTCACCCAAATGTTCAACCTAACAGGTAAAGTTTAAGCAATAGTATTAAGCTCTCTAAAACTGTACAGTGCAAACTAGGGCAGGTGCATTCAACAATGAAGACACTAGTGACCTATGTAAAATCATGCTGGTGATGTTTCTCACAATGATGATAAAAAAAAATAAAAAAATCTGTACAAATGATAAAAGTATCAGAAAAGAGTAAATGGAACTCACTTACTCTGATTGAAGTATAAAAGAATAATAATGAGACCCAAATACCATATCCGACCATATATTGGCAAAAGCTCTACGATTCTCCACCTCCATTCATCTCGCAACTCTAAACTGTTGAAGCAGTAACCAAGAAACTCATAAGAAAAGCACTTACTAGTTTATGTGTTTACATAAGAAAAAATAGGTTAAGAATCTGTACAAATCTAGGACAGTTTGGATGTGTGCTTACAAGAGTAATAATGTATGCCATAATCAGTATTTATAGTAGCTTACGTATTTCAAGTGGATACTTGCTCTTCTTCCTTTTTTCCAGTCATATTGTGGATCCTTTCTTTTCAGAAGATATACTTAGGAGTAGAAATATATTTAAGTTTCCTTTAATCTCTTTTTTTCTTTTTTCTTTTTTTTAGCATCTAGCATGTAAGTTTTCTTATTCTTCTAATACTAACACCAAAGTTTTAAAAAAAAAAAAAAAATTGTAATCCTTTTTGTGGAACTCCGTGGATTGTTTCCTCTGTTTCCACTCTTCCACTTACAAACTTCATCAGTTACCATTTAATGGGACAAAGAAAGAAGGGAAACTTATCTATATTTCATTCATATGCAGCTTTCTGATCAAAACAGTGGGCAAATTATTTTTCTTGATAAGAAACAGAAATAAGACTTCTAATGAAAGAAATACATCTTAGTTCAAGTGAAACAAAAGGCCATGGTAAGAAAATAGAAAAAGAAAAACACTGCACAACAGTTAGAGGTACTTAATTGTGGACTATTCATATATTGGACAATTTCTAGCCAGAGCATACAAGTAACAAATTTTTCATAAAAATCGATACCTGCAACCACAATTGATCAGCCTATGGCTTAACTAGCTAGGAAAAAGGTAAATCTCTTCAATAATATATCTTTTGTTTAAGAAAAAATTATGATGTCAATCTCTAATGTAATTGACTAGTCTAGAAGGTCAAAATCCATCCAAATTTACTAATGTTACTATGACAAATCATAGAATTTATCAGTTTAAGTTTTCACATTTCAAGTGAACAAAAACATTTCACCACCCACTCTACAAAAGCTTTTAACTTTCTTTTCCTTGAGTAGTTCCTGGTAGCTAACATCAGTCTTCTTTTTGTCATAACAAATATATTTAGGAAAGGAAATGAGATTGTAAGCTACATGCTAGCGAAAAAGAGTGCAAAGGGGTATTAACTACGCTTTATGTCTTAACTCCCACCAAACTCTCGAGAAAGAGGAGGAGACTTGCCAATCTCAACCTCAAGCCGGAATCTTGCTTTCTGAACATTTAATTCCTTGACCATTTCAAGCTTTTGTATCTTTTCACACGAGCATCTGAGCTGCAAGTGGTACACTCTTCATATCTGTTACAACATAATGGTTTTAGTTGGAAAGTCAGAGCATACCATCACCATTAGCCGACACAATAAATTACCTCTAAAGTTTAAAAATCTAAAGCAACCACACCCAGAAAAGGCATCTATAGTATATTTGCACAAGAAAAGCACCTTCAATTAATTTGTTTATTATTTTATAGAATGATTAAGAAATCCACTATTTCTTTATATTGTCATGGTCTTTTAGCACTTAAACTATATCACGTTGATTGGAAATTAAAATATCTCTACTGAAATGGTGCTCAAAAGTAAAATATTTCTATATAAGAAAACTTGTGTTTAGTATTGAAGTAATGAAAAACTCCATGAGTCTTAAATTTTGGAATGCATTTCTGGTATTTGAAGGATATTTACTAGTGGTATTAATGCAAACTGAGTATTACAATAATTTTATACCAGAGCATAATATAACAACTTCTGCAAACTGCCGTTGCATATGCTAATTGTAGTCAAGTTGGAGGGTAATTTATCCAAGTCTAGTGGTTGGTAAATGTAAAATGAATGTATCCATGGCATTTAATTTGAAGTTGGTGTTGCCAGTTAAATTGGAGTCATAACGTAAATGAAGTAAGAAATAAAGAAACACTCACTTCTTCAAAAATTTTCTCAGTTATGATAGACTTAAAATGAATCAAGGATATATCCAATCTGAAGAATATCCAAATATCTATCTGCATGAAGCATGATTCTACCATTGTTTCATTCTTTACTCTTCTAGGTTCGAGTAAGCCTCAGTTTTCAAAAGAAACATTTGCTTGTAGTTGATTAGTATGCAACTTCCAAATGGGATGGGTGGTTATCCAATATGTTTATCATTTGCTTGTACAAAGAAAATCTAGTGACTATCAAAGGGAGATTGATAATATGCACTTCTCCTCGAGGAAACTAGTAACTCTGAAATTGTGACTACCAATTGAAATTCTCTAATGTAGGCTACAGCTTCAATACGAAATTTAAAGGTGGAAAAGTTTTAATTTGCTTCACACATTTACTAGTTCAGGTTCCAGCAATCTTCAACAGGCTAGGTGTCAGACCCTTGATTAAAAAGTTCTGTGACACTAGGCCTGGTTGACTATGAAAGTTCGAAATAAATATTTTCCGTAATGAAGTTGAATTGCTAACTGAACCAACATTGTGAGGTGGTCTGAACATAACAGTTTAAAAAAATATATTTCTCTTTTGTAAGTGTTTTCAATATTTGCATTTTTCAATTTCAATTTTCTATCTTTTTCAACGGTACAGCCCAACAAATATATACACACACTACAATTACATATATACCCTTGACTACATATATACATAGTTTCCAACACTCCCCCTCAAGCTGGAGCATATATATCTATTATGCTCAACTTGTTACAAATATAGGTTACTCTTTTGCCAACTAAAGACTTCGTAAAGATGTCAGCTAGTTGTTCCCCTGTTCTAACATGATTAGTAGTAATTAGCTTTTGTTCAAGTTTCTCTCGCACAAAGTGATAATCCACTTCTATATGCTTAGTCTGCTCGCGAAAGACTGAATTGTTTGCTATATCTATAACTGCTTGGTTGTCACACCACAAGTCCATAGTCCCTGGATCACCAAACCCAATTTCTTTAAAAAGATGTCTTGTCTATATAAGCTCACAAGTAACTTGTGCCATAGCTCGATACTCGGACTCTGCACTTGATCTAGCTACAACCGGTTGTTTCTTACTTTTCCAAGAGATAAGATTTCCTCCAACAAAAACACAAAACCCAGTCACAGACCATCTATCCACAGAGGATCCTGCCCAATCTACATATGAAAATCCTTCTACCTTATTATGATCGTGATCACTGTAAAGAATCTCATGTCCAGGGACTCCTTTTAGATACTTCAAAATATGAAGGACTGCATCCCAATGAGATGTCCTAAGAGATGACATAAATTGACTCACCACACTCATTGAAAAAGCAATATTTGGACAAGTTACTGTAAGGTTGTTCAACTTTCCAACTATCCGTTTGTATTTCTCTGGATCACTAAACATCTCTCCATCCTCAACATTCAATCTCATATTAGGAACCATAGGAGTGTCACAAGGCTTACCCTCAATTAGGCCCATTTCAGTCAACAAATCTAACACATACTTGCGTTGAGAGAGGAAAATCCCTTTCTTACTCCGAGAAACCTCGACTCCTAGAAAATACCTTAAAGTACCCAAATCTTTTGTGTGAAATTTGGAAGCCAAAAAGTTTTTCAAACTCTGAATGCCAACATTATCACTGCCAGGATTACAGTGTCATCAACATAAACAACCAAAAGAATGATGCTAGAACTAGATTGCTTATAAAAGATAGAATGATCATAAGCACTCCTATGTAAACCAAACTGAGTCACCACTTCGCTAAACCTCCCAAACTAAGCTCGTGGAGATTGTTTTAAGCCATATAAATATTTCCTCAGTTTGCATACCTTTCCTGACTCCCCCTGGGCAACAAACCCCGGAGGTTCCTCTATGTAAACCTATTCAAGAAGATCACCATGTAAAAAGGCATTTTTTACGTCAAGTTGGTGAAGAGGCCAACTATATGAAGCTGCAAGTGAGATGAATAGCCGGACATAGGTCATTTTAGCCACTAGGGAGAATGTTTCAGAGTAATCAATACGATACGTCTGGGCATAACCCTTAGCAACCAACCGAGCTTTCAATCGAGCCACAGACCCATCAAGATTAGCCTTCACTGTGAAAACCCATTTGCACCCAATGGCCTTTTTATTTTCAGGTAAATCCATTAAAACCCATGTATCATTATGCTCTAGAACCAACATCTCTTCTTCCATAGCCCTTCGCCACCTATCATGAGTAATTGCTTCAAACATAATGCTGGGAACAGACATAGAGTCTAAAGGGACAATAAAAGACTTGGAAGACAAAGACAAAGAGTGATAGGAAACAAATGAGGAGATAGGATAGGTACAAGAACGCTTACCTTTACAAAGAGCAATGGGAAGATCAAGGTCAGGAGTAGGAGGAACCGGATCTGAGGGCGAGGCAGTCGATAGAGGCAGTGGATCATATGTTGATACAAGTGCCTCATGGTGCTGGTGAACCCTGCGAGAGTATACCTGGGTGATAGGAGGACGAGATGGTAAAGGACTATGATGGGTAATGTTGTAAACAAGAAAATCACCAAGGGGTGCTTTAAGAGAGGTAGATGGAATGAAGGATTCAACATATGGAGTGGTTTCAAAAAAGGAAACATCAGCTGAGACAAGGTACTTACCTAGGACGAGAAAAGCAACGTAACCCTTCTGATATCGGGAATAACCCAAGAATATGCACTTGAGAGATCTAGGTTCTAATTTGGAGACATGGGGTCTAACATCTTGAACAAAGCACGTGCACCCAAACACTTTAGGAGGAAGAGAGAATAAAGGCTGAGATAGAAAAAGGATGGAGTATGGGATTTGACCACCCAAAATAGATTAAGGCATGCGATTGATCAAGTGACACGCAGTAGAGACAACATTTGCCTAAAATTCTGTAGAGACTTTCATGTGAAAGAGGAGAGTACGAACGACTTCTAATAAATGACGATTTTTGCGTTCAACAACCCCATTTTGCTGAGATGTAGATACACATGATGATTGACGAATTATACCTCTAGTAGACAAATAGAAGGAGAAAGGTGCAGAAAAGTATTCTTTAACATTATCACTTTTGAAAATTTTAATAGATGAAGTAAATTAATTTTGTATTTCAGCATAAAAGGTACAAAATATGGAGAATAATTCAAAACGATTTTTCATAAAATACAATCAAGTCACACGTGAAAAATCATCCACAAAAGTAACAAAGTATCGATATCTAAACTTAGACAACATAGGGCAAGGACCCCAAACATCAGAGTGTATAACATCAAAAGGGGCTGTGACTCTTTTGTTTATCCTAGGGTTATAGGACACTCGATGGTGTTTCCTAAACTGACACGCCTCACACTCAAGGTGTGATGTTGACCCTACACTAGAACACAACTTTTTCAAAATGGGAAGGGGAGGATGACCAAGGCAACCATGTAATATAGATAGAGATGAATCACTGGTACACGCAACAAGTTGAGGGACTGGAGTCGAGACATCATCGAGCATATACAGGCCACCTGATACACGACCCCTACCAATAATCTGCCTCGTCCCAAGATCCTGAAATATACAATGAGTAGGAAAAAAATAAACACCACAGTTGAATGCATTAGTAATTTGACTAACAGATAATAGGTTAAAGGGAAAATGAGGAAGGCACAAAACAGAAGAGAGAGACATAGATTTGGTGAGATGGGTAGTACCACATCCAATAATAGGTGCAGTAGACCCATTAGATAAGGTAAAGAAGACAAATCGGGAGAAGGTGAAAATGAGAAAAGAATACCTGTATCGCCCGTCATATGGTGAATAGCACCAAAATCAATGTTCCAGTTACTACTATAAGTGGACAAACAGGCTGTAGGATTACTTAACTAGGTTAATGTAGTGGTAGTTGATGGGATGGATGACTAGGAGCTAGAATGCTGAGTGAGGCGAGCATATTCAGCTCCAGAGTTAGTAACCTGTGATGGGGTTGGTAAGAGACCATCTTGAGTTGCAACATGAGCAAACTTCTAAGTGCCTTGCATATTCGGGGGCTTCCCATGGAGCTTCCAACAATTCTTCTTTACATGACCCTCAACACCACAGTGATAACAAATACGAGGGCCATTACCACGATTGTTCCCAGTATCACGACTTACCCCTTTGTTGCCTTTGCCATCACTAGGCTTCATGCTAGGTAGGGCTGCATGATCTACAGTAGGATCCTTAAGGATTTCTTTGTCCTTAGAAACTCTTTGATCTTCCCCCTTACTAACTCTGAGAAGTCGAGCAAAGACATACGTAAGAGAGGGAAGTGTCTCGCTGGTAAGAAGCTGTGTACAAGCTATCTCGTATTCTGGTCTCAACCTAGCTAGAAAACATTGCACTACCACTTGTTCTTCTTGTGCTTGCATCATCTTCACATCAGTAGGGACAGGAAACATAGCCCTTTTTTCTTCAAAGGCTTGTTTTATCTCTGTATAATATTCGAGCAACGTCTTCTCTTGCATATTTGCCCGGTAGATCTTCAATAACAATTTATGGGCATGAGACAAGTCTTGTTTACCAGCATACAAGAGCTCTAGATACTCCCATAACTCTTTGACGGTATCACAATGACTAGTCACATCATCCACGGACGAATCGAGAGTGTTCTAAATATGATTGAAGAGCTCATCATCTTCCATGAGCCATTTTTTTCAAGTTTTACCATCACTTTCTGTCTCCTTAGGCGGATCCTCGATTAAATGGTCTCCCATGTCAATGTTGGACACATATCGTCGGATAATCCATTTCCATTGAATATAATTCCTTTTTCCCAATAACTTCCGATCAGTGATTTTGGTGGAGGAAGTGACAATTTCAGTCACCATCTTCTTACCGTCCTCTACCATATTGTCTAGCAATTGATAGGGTCAAATAACTCCCAACTCCACAGATTCACAACAACCTCAACACCAAACAACCCAGGCAAACACAAATGCACCCCAATCTCAAATAACTAGAAAGAAACCAACCACTTTCTTGTAAAAGGAATTACTGGGAACGACAGAGAAGAGAGAAACCAGAGGAGAGATTGCTGGCCACCGGAAAGAGCAAAGAAATCACGTCGTCGAAGGAAGCAAAGGGATTGTGTCGCTGGAAAGTCGAGATGAACAGAGAGAAACCATAGAAGAAATCGCCGGAATGAGCAGAAGAAAGGGACAAGTTAACTGGAATAGAACCAGCATTCGTCGGAAAGGGGAGGCTGAGAGCAGAAGTCGTCGGCAAGGGAGAAACCAAGAACAAACGTCGCCGGAGATAACAAAGGAGGTCGAGGGTTTGTCGGACATATTCAAACGCTGTCGAAGAGTGAGAAACCATGAACAGAAGGTTCGTAGGAATCGCCGGCCGCCGGAAAACAGAAACGTAGAAACGAGTTTTAGCGTTTAGTCCCGCTCTGATATCATGTTTTCAATATTTGCATTTTTCAATTTCTATTTTCAATCTTTTTCAACAATACAGCCTAACAAATATATACACACTATAATTACATATATACCCTTGACTACATATATACATAGTTTCAAACACTAAGGTGCACTGAACATAACTCTGGAATAGCTTTTTACATTGGATTTAAAAAAAAAAAAAAAAAAAAAAAAAATACAAACAAACAAACGAACAAATAAGGCACTAAGCTGCATCGTAGCTCCAAAATTTCTACAAATTATTAACGATTAAAATTTCAAAGCATCCAGATTAATAAAAAAATAAAATAAAATAAAATAAGAAAAGGATTGGAAGACACAAAGGAGCCGAAAGAGTCACCCGAACCAAGATCTAGAAGCAAACATTCATCAAAAGTCTGGCTGAATTCACCACACTTTTTGCTACAAAATAGCAATATTGTCAACCAAGCTTTTGGGATCTATATTTACCAAGAAACATAATATATTATTTCTCTCTAATACAGTGTAATGCATCAGTTCTTCATTCATTATCGTCCTTCTAAGATGATTTTGCCATTTATATTTCTTTTGAAGCTTGAAAACTAAAGCCCATTACTAAAACTAAAATATTGATGAATCTAAAAGGGGTCAAGTCCAGTAGATAAATGAGTACACAGAAACAATGTCCAAAACACCAACAAAAACAGTGATCAAGGATGCTCTGGAACTCATTCCCTCTGTAATATTCTAGCAAAAGAATTGTACAGGTGGCTGCGAAAGTGAGATTAATCCATAGAACTAAAAGACTTAGCTTTTGTTATTTATGGCCGGGATCCTACTTAGCTGTTTCAAGTTTGGAGATATTTAGAGGGAAATCGGAAACATTGTGTGACAATTAAGGGGATAAACTTATTCATAAAATTTCTAAATTATTACTGGCATCAACAAAAAAGTACGTTGTGCAGTAAAAAGACAAATAGATAGAACCATTCAACTGTCTTATAACAGCAAAAAGAAAATTCTTATCCAAAATATTGTTCCACACAAACTAATAACACACAGAAATCAGGCAAGAGAATAGTTCTAATATTTTGTTAGAGGCATGATTACCGGCAAGTCACTTGAACTAGACTATTCTGTTCAATGATTACCTGTCTAAAAAAGGCATGAGAACATAGTCATGAACCACAAAGTCCAAGGCCCATGGAATAATTATCAGTACTGCCAAAAATTTAGCCTGAAACAGCAAGAACAAGTATGGCTTAGGTTCTTTAGTCATAATCTAGAATTAAATATTCAATACGTTATCAACAAAAGCAATATACAAATACAATAATAAAACAACTACATGGTTGTGGAGAGTATTCAAATGATTCAAAGTCGAAAACATGAAATGCAATAAACAAAAATGGAGCAATTGAAAATGTTCATAAACACTTCCAATTACTAATTATTTGCTGTATTAGAATTATCCATGCCATGATGCTAATGGTGGAATATAACTTGAATTTGCAAGATTATAACACAACTACTCATAACAACTTACTGAATTCAAGGAGGCGTATCGAAAAATGCGGTCCTCATACAAAATATCATCCTCTTCTTTCCCAAAAACCAAGTTCCTCACAGACTCAACCAACCCCCTTTCAGGAAACAACTCACTGGGATCCAAACGCGCTTCGTCCTTCCCTTGCCAAACCCCATTACCCAAATCTTGATTCCAAGATTCATCAGCACCATTTCCATGATCATCCACAATCCAATCCTCCCACCTCCTACTCTCTTCATTCCTCATATCTTCTTGAGCTTCCCTCAACTCGATTATCGCCTCCGCCCGCCTCTTCCACGCCTCAAACTTCTCACTCTCTGATAACTCCTCATCACTAGAAACATCAGCCTCCTCTTCAAACATATCATTATCTTTCAAACCAAGCCAATTTCCATCATCATCAAAAAAGAACCTTTGCCACCAACTTTTATTTCTCTTGGAATGGTTATTATTGTTTTTAGCATTTGGGATAAACCCACAAAATCTTTGTTTCTTAGCACTCCATCGAATCGAAGAACAGGAGGAATTGTGCATGTAAAGAGAGTTTCTACAGTGGTTTGAGTTAATAAAGATAAAATTTTGACATAAGACCAATGAAGTGCTCATTAAGAACATGTAAATAGCAACCCCACATTTTTCAAGCCCTCAAGAAGTAAGTTGCTGATACAGTAAGCAGAAAAACGAAACCAACATGCTTGAAGAAAAATCAGTTAAGAAATTAAGAGATGGTTCATGACAACCATAAACTTAAAGCAAGTAAGGAAACATGCAAAAGCTAAAAGAAGCAACTATAAGTGTTGGAGGAGAATAGCTGGAGTTTAGAGCTAACCTAAAGGGACGTGTTTGGACTGTAACTAAGAATTCCAGAGGGAAGTGGATAACGGGTTGGGAGCATTTTTTTTAATTTCATTTTTCTAATTTTCTCCCTATCCTTTGCTTCTATTTCAAATTTTGCCACTTCCTTCTAATATTTACCTTTTTGTTAACTTGATGACTCAAATTAATGGGACGTGGTCCCCGTTGTAGTTTCTAAACTCTAAAGTTCAACAGAGTTACCAATAATTTCTCGAGTTTTAATGGTGTTATAAAATTTGTTGCGCGAGAGTTTACCATAAGCTCGAAATCAGTGATAGTTTTGAGAAAGTGAAGCAGCGAACTAAGTTTGTTATGGTGAGTTAAATGGATAATTACCTCACAAATCATCATGTAATTTTGATTTAACGTGATTGAGTTAATCTTGTTGGATTAACTTCAAATGATTGAGCTATAATCTCTATAACCTCTCTATGAATAGTTATCAAATTTATGTATAAATACCCTAAAAAAATTCATTGCAAGAGGTTATCAATTTTAACGAATTTAAGCTTATTTTTATATTCAAAGTATCAATAAGATAACAAAAAATAGGACTTAAGTTTGAACTTGTGAAACCACTTTAAAATTGTTTATGTCATTTATTTGTTTCTCTTTGTTGATTTTAATTAATTATGCATGCATCCAATTTGATTCCATCAAAATCAATCGGTTTAGTTAGTTATTGTGTATAAAGGTAACAATAAAATTAATTTTATAAAATGAAATATTTTCATATAATTTTTGGTAATTTGAGGGGATATTTTTTTTTAAAAAAAATGCTATCCTTACAAAGATTTTATATAAAGAAGACTAAAAAGTGAAAGAAAAAACAAAGAAAAAAACGGAAAAAAAGAAAGAGAGAGAGAAAGAAATCATGAAGATCAAGGGTAGAGATTGTCTTTGTATGCCCCCTTTGTATTTGTTTTTATAAGATTAACACTTCTCATTTTTTTATTTTTATGCCGACTGTGTGTAGGACACTCCACCGACTCTCTATTTTTTAATTTTATTTCATTTTTAAAAAATTATAATTTACGTTAATAAATTATTTGTTTTTAAATATTTATCAAATACTTTTATAATAAATTTAATAATTATATTGAAAAAAAAGGTCAATTTTTGTCATTATATATACAATAACAATTTAAAAATCTTTTTTTTTTTTTTTTTTTTTACATTTAACATTATCCGTTTAGAAAATCAAAGCAATTTTGAAATTAAGTTTACAATTTTTTTTTTAAAATTGATTAAACTTAAAACTGCAGATGGAATAATCTCAATAATAATAATAATAAAGATATTGAGGGGTATTATAGTCTTACCGTGTAAAAAGGTTAAAAAAGATGACTGGGTTGGGTTTTTGTTTTGGAAAATGATAGAGCCACCAAAAGTTCGCACCGAATCTGTACATTTAATGAAGTGGTAAAATTATTGACCGTTGATTAATATTAATTAATAATAAATAAATGATTAATATTTCGTCACGTTATTAGATGCACAAATTTAGTGCGCAACCTTCGTAACGGTAGCATTACACTTTTGTTTTGACCTTTGACAGAAACTAAAGGGTTTTAGGCTACAGGGTTCCTCACACGCTTGACCCAATTGAAACACTCTCTGAAGTCTGAACCTCTTTCTTCCAACCAAAAGGAGCTGTCGTCTTCCACCACCACCAGTAATTTTCGTTTTGTTTTCTTAAACTACGTCGTTTCACCTGCTTCAGCCGTCGTCACCAGCCTCGGCTGCCGCTACCGGTAATCTCTTTTTTATAAAGTTATTCATCTATCGTTTCACGAATTCACGTTTTTTAATTGTTCCGGCAAATTTTTTTTTTTTATTTAATTAATTTGTTGACTAGATTATAGTGTGATTAGTTGTCTCTATGTTTATCAGGAAGTAGATTTTATTATTCTTTTTCTTGTTTGCAACTAAAATCCCTAATATCAACAACCATAAGATCTGACTTAGGTTTGGGAGATTTTAAGTGTTTACAAAATGAAATCCCTAGTAGCAATGACTATAAAATCTGACTTAGGTTTGGGAGATTTAAAGTGTTTACAAAATGAAGTCAGTGGTGGGAATGGTTGTTTCCAACAAGATGCAAAAGTCAGTAGTGGTGGCGGTGGACAGACTGTTTCATCACAAGAAGTATAAACGTTATGTCAAGCGGACTTCCAAGTTCATGGCTCACGATGAGCACAATCAATGCAACATTGGTGACCGAGTGAGTATTAATCTCTATCATATTTGTTATTCATTCTGTTGCTGAACTTGATTGAGTTCTACTTGGTGTTTATCATCTTGGGGTTTTGCAGGTTCAGTTGGATCCTTCTAGGCCATTGAGCAAGCGTAAGAATTGGGTTGTTGCTGAAATTCTTAAGAAAGCACGAATCTATGTACTGCCATCAGCAAATACTGCTGCTGCTTCAAGTGACAAAACTAAAGCTTCATCTTCATAAACGTAATAAGGTAATTTTATATCCTTGTTCTTTGTTTTGTATTGAGATGTGAAACAGTAGTTTGTAAAATAAATACACAAATGTTCTTGTGAAGTTGCAGTGATGAATCATTTGACTACATGGTTTTCTATTTGGTTGTGAGCCAAGTTCTGTGAAGTTTATCTGCATCTGTTATGTAATGTTCTGTCAAGTCATGTCTGAGTGATAGCAACCATGGTTTTTGTTTAAATTTTTGTGATTGCTGTTTGGAGATCATGGTCATAGAATGCCCCTGGAGTGGTGAGAAATTTTGGTCTTATGTTGTTAGCCTTAAAAGCCCCAAGTTCGAATATAAACTTCATTAATACTTATTATGTTTCTATTGAGAATTTTTGACATGGACTGTTATAATTGGAAAATTGCACTCTCAATAGGAATGCTATGTAGAGAAAGAGCATGGAATTGTGGGACAGTGTCCCTGTCTCAATTGTTACAGATACATAGGAACTCTATGTAGAGAAGAGCATGGAATTATGGGAAAATTTCTGAATATTCAATATTTGGTCCTTTAGATTTGTGTCTTCAAAAGTCTTGCTAGTCAGTTTATTATCCACCTCACCCATCTTGAAACTACCAATTATCTTATGGGTTTCATCTTCTTTTTGTACGAGGTATCATGGTATCTTCTGTCTTGTTATTTAAAAGTGTTGTAGCTGGCTCTTAGGATTATTTGACTTGAAATGGACATCCTCTATCTCCTGTTCCAGTTGCTTTTCTGTCAAAGTGCTTCATTAATTTAACTGAAAGAACAGCTCATTAGTTGTTAGTTGTTGTGTCAACATTCAATACCAATTGCATTACAGATTGGTTTACTTTGGTTTACTAGCTTCGTGAAAAAATTGCTAGGATGTTCTTTTTTGTGGTTTTTGGAAACATGTTTGTGTTTCTGCTAAAAACTGACCTGGAACATGTACGTCTTAGCTCTTTCTTTGCCTTGGCACTAAATAAGAAAAGGTATCAAGTCAATACCCTTTTACTAATAATAGTAATCATTAAGATTATAAAGAATCATTTATCAGTTTAAATCTTCCAAAATATATTTATTACTCTTTATGCCCAAAGTATGAAAAAAGCTGAAATTGTCTGTGTTACTGCGAATCTCATATGATAATGAATTTGGTAGGCATTGTTATTGGGGGACCAAACTTCTTATTGCTTGATTTGTTTTGACTAATTTGTATATATTATGAATTGATAGAATAAGACAGTTAAAAAATTGCAACTCAGAAAATTCTAGTATAGTAACTTTGAGAAATGAAGATAACAGTGTAGTATAGTGGGGATGCTGATTTGTCATGTCTATGCCATGCTAAGTGAGGAGATAACAAACTAGTTAACAGTTATGTAAATGCTTCCTGTAACAAGTGGCATAAATGTTTTTGGTGATGTAGGAATACTTCTGCTTACAAATCTGATTTCTATTTTTTTTTTTTTTTTTTTTAAATTTTTTGCTGTCAAAGCATGCAATGTAAATATAAGTTGGGACTTTTAATTGCTGTAATTGACCTGGTTCAGTTTTACTCGGCCAGTAAAAGTTAGAATTATTCCCTTGCAGTTGGAGACCTATTCAGCTTCAGTAGATGTCACCCTGATATTGTTTTGCTTTATTTCAACAATGGACCATGCTATATTCGAGACATACAGGAAGTGTGAAGACTTGGATGTCGATTGCAATTTCACGAATTGCTAGTAGCAGTAATGCATGCTGGGCTGATACTGAAAGAGTTAAGCTTCTGCTTCCATTTGTTTTGAATATGAATAATTTTTGGACAGATGAACCTTTCAGTAGCTAATGCGCTTAATAAAAATGCTGTTAATTTGTGCTGGAACTTTCTTGTTAGTTCTTTGGAAAATATCTGTGCACAGATATTGTTTTGTTTATTAAAAGTTAGTTTCAGTGACAATGAAGTTTGGTTCTTTTTTCCCGTGCAAGTGGAACATCAGCATCCATGCTGGCCAATAATTGTTCTTGGTATATGGAAATAGCACTGTTGAGGCAAGTTAACTACGAAAAAAACCTCTCTACGATAGATGTACATGCATCCAATCAACATGAGGTTCTACATCAGTGTGTCTAACATATACTCAGTCCATGATTGATTGGTTATATATACAATCGTTGTCTGAAATACTCGTTAACATAATAGACAATATGGCTGGAGCTGTCTGCAGCGGAGACTGCATCGTATAAGCCCACCCTGCCTTGTTCTTTTCCTTATTGAGTCAATCAATTTAAAGATTTGTACATTGTAGACAATATCTCGATAGCACAGAAGATTCAGGGTATCTGCCACATTGTAGCCATAACATATGTTCTGTTCATGTAATAATCCAGCAGATGAATGTTGGTTATGAAGTTTATGGTTAGTCTTAATAGACTTAAAGTTAGGATTGGGGTCTTGAGTAGGCTGTGAAAGAATTGTTTAAGCATTAAGGATGAAATCTAAATATAAAAACCCCAAATAATGTACAATTGTACATTACTAGGAATTTACATGAAAATTCAGGTTTACCTTTAATCTTCTTAAGTCTGAACTGTTTGAGGAGCTTCGAATGTAACGGGATGATAATACTGGCTTCGTTTGGTTCAAAATTGGGAATACTACTCTTAGTATTCCCAAAAAAGTTAAATAGTAAAATACCTAAAAACTCTCATTTTTTGGAATACTACTTTCAATATTATTCAATTTTTTTTAAACCCTCTAAATTTGTTAATTTAATTAAATACCCCTAAATATTATTTTAAAAATTACAAAAACACCCCAACAATCCACATTTACCAGATTCCGGCTACTACCGTCGAAAAATGGTCGGAATCTGGTAGGATGGCGCACTACCGGCTGAATCTGGCCGGTAGTGCGCCGATCTAGCCTTTTCTGGTCAGATCCACGGCCGTGGATCTGGCCGAAAAAGGCCAGGCCGTAACAGTCGGTCACGACGACCAACAAACGGTCATCATTGACCATCAATAATGACTGTTTGTTGGCCGTCGTTGAGAGCAAATACGGTCAGATCTGGCCGGAAAAGGTCATAGTGCCGCATGACCGGCAAGATCTAGCCAGTCATGCGTCGATAAGACGACTCCGGCCACCTCTGGTGGTGGTGGCCGGCTGGGGATATTTGAGGGTGGGTTAGGGGTGTTTTTGTTAACTTTTAATATTTTATTATAGGGGGTATTTTGTAAAAAAACAAACATAGGCGGCATTTTATTAATTTATAAATCCTACCTCGTAATATCCGTCCAATTCAACTTTTTTTTAACTTTTTTTCAAAAAAAATTTCCCAAAACCCCCAAATTTTGAACCAAACGAAGCCACTGTCCTTGTTTTTTTGGAGTATTTTTAATGGATCAAAATCTTCTCCTTTGAAGATCTGTAACTAAATTTGTTATCAAGTTTAAGATGGATAATCAATAAAACATAATATTGAAAAAGAAATCTTAATCTCTTTATTATTAATGATCATGTATTTTAAATCACTAAAAACTAAAGTAAGTTCAAATAATCAGGGAACTAATTCATTTTTTCACTTGGGGAAGTTTTTGAAAATAACTATTAGAAGGAAATAAGCTTTGAAGTGCTTTCTAAAATAAGAATAAATTTGATAAAGTACTTGCGTTACATATAATTTTGTAAAAGAGATTTTTTACTCAAAAGACACTTTGTTAAAATTACCCCAAAAGTTATCACTTTTTATGTCCTGCTAACTGCACCAACCAATTAAGTAATACTATATATACATCATTTTCATACAACATTTCTTATACAACATTAGGTGGCAATATATGATTGGCTAATTTAAAGTTAAAATTAAACTTTTACCTAATCACATCTTGCCACGTAATATTGTATGAGAAATATTGTATGGAAATGATGTATGTGTAGTATTATTTTTAAATTTTTATTAATCTCTTTGATCATGCTATTCAATAAATTTAGACCTGAAACCTGATTATGTTGTGAATCAGCCCCATTATCGGTTTTGTATTCTATCAATTCTTATCATTTAAAAAAATTAATGGGGTGATATCTTATTGTTCAACTGATTCAATAACAATATCAATCTGTTATCAACCATTAGATTGGTTGTATAGCGATAATTTAATTGATTTAACAGTTGATATTATGAATCATGGAGGTGGAGGCACAATATAAATATTAAGTTGCCAGCAAAATTTGGGGTGCTATGAATACTCATTGTCTTAGTCAATTCTGCTGAATCCGTAACATTTATTTAATCCCTTTACTCTCATGACACTCCTCACCTCTTCTACACCAACCCAGTTACAACATTCAGCATAAATCATACTTAACAAAGTGTAGTTGGCAGCATTCTCAGGTTCTGACTCTATAAGTTGATGTGCAAGCATTTCTGCAACAACCAATCTTCCATGAATTTTACAAGCTGATACTAAAGAGCTTAAAAGTTTTGTACTCGGTTTCATTGGCATCGTCCTCACAACCTCACAAGCATCTTTAATCTTCCCTGACTTCCCCAGAAGATCAACATAGCAAGCATAATGTTCCGAAGTTAATGATATTCTGGAATGTTTTATGATATTATTGAATATACTTGTCCCCTCCTCGTAAAGGCCACAATGGTTGCAAGCTGATAAAATGGAGAGCAGTGTAATAGCATCCGGCTCTATCCCTCTCTCTAGCATCTTGTGCAAGAGCTGCAAAGCTTCTTCACCACAACCATGAAGGCCATAACTGTTGATTAATGTGCTCCATGACACGCAATCTTTGCAAGCCATTTCATTGAAGATTAGATGCGAAGCCTCAAGACTACCGCACTTTGAATACATATTTATTAGTGCATTCCCTATAAAAACATCAGAATGTAATGCAGTTTTCAAAATATAGCAATGGATTCCAAGTCCTTGGCTCAGAGAAGATAGAATGGTGCAAGCAGAAATCATTGCCAATAAAGTAACTGAGTTTGGCTCATGTCCTTCCACTCTCATTCGCCTAAAAAGCTTCATAGCTTCATCACAATCCTCAATTCTTGAGTAGCCTGCAATAATTGAACTCCACATAACAACATCTTTAACTTCTGATCTTTCGAATATAATCCTGGCAGGAAGCAATGCCTCTGCGCATTCACAATACATATGCATAAGAGCAGACGACAAACGATGATTCCAGTCAAAGCCATGACGATAAGCATACCCATGAATGGCTTTCCCATACTCTATAAAATCCAATTCAGTACAAGTTAGTAAGGCAACAAGTAATGTTACTCTGTTAGGCTTAACCCCTTCTCTCTGCATTGCTCTAAAGCAGTCAATCCCCATACCATAGTTTTGATTATCAATACATCCAGAGATCATGGCAGTCCAAGAGACCTCATTTTTAATTTCCGCTTGATCAAACACTCGTAACGCAGTCATTAATTCACCACACTTGGAATACAAGTCTAACAAAGCAGTTGACAAAAAAACAGACTCTTCAATTAGTCCATGAATTATAACAAGAGCATGAAGCTGCCTTCCCACAGTCAAGTCTCTACTTTGTGCCCCGAGCGATAAAACGCCAGCAATGAGTTCCGGTTTTGGAACAAAACCACAAAAGTACATTTGCTTAAGCATTTTCAATGATAAAGTATAATACCCACTTTGGGTAAAACAATTTATGATGGAATTCCAAGAGATAATGTCTCTGTGAGGCATTTTATCAAACACCAAGTACGCTGATTCAATTTTCGAATACTTTGCATACATTGTGATGAGAGAATTAGAAGTAACTTGGTCAGAATCAGAGCCTGATTTGAAGGCTAAGCAATGAAGTTGCAGGCCAAAGTGGAGGTGGAAGTGAGAGTGGGAACAAGCTTTAATAACTGAAGGAAGAATGAAAGTGTTTGCATGAAGTCCTGTGAGGTGAAGCTGGTGTTTGTAGAATTGAAGTATTTGGTCATATAATTGTTTTGACTCCAAGTATTTGAATTTATTTTGAATGGCTGAAATGGGGAGTTGGGTGGGTTCTATGGTGGTTGTTAATTGTCGGATTGTACGGGCGATATGACTTTTGGCTCTCAACATTGATTACATGTTGAAAAAGTTATAGGTTGTGGAGTTTCAAAGGATCTTTTGTTTAGTTGAGGGATGTGTGAATCATTGGATTGATGGTTTGTGGGTAGTTGAAGATTCAAAGAAAGGGCTTGTTTTTGTACAAAGGTTGGATGCAACTATCTAAAACTGAAACTTGCCTCAATTTCAAGTGTTTCAAGAAAAATCAAATAATGTCTAGAGATAGGGTTCTAAAATTAAATTAATTAGACGAATGAGACATCTCAAATCTGAAATTCAATCTATATATGGTTATTTTTTGTTTTAACTTTGATGGATGAGATGTGAGAGAAGTAAATTAGTCCATAAGTTTTTGAGCAAATGCGATCGAGAACAGTTCCTCCAAATCAAACAAAAAAAATTCTGATTTGAGCTCGAGAGTGAAGACGGAGGATTTGTCACCGTTGATAAAGTGCATAGCCTGATCATAAAGGAGGCCGAGAATCGAACAGTCGATGTTGGCATGCATAGTTACGTTGAGTTTATAAATTTTGGGAATAGGAGCAAAAGAATTTGGGGAGTTAGAATTTTAACAGATGAAAGATATGATAATTTGAAAAAGAGTAGTGCAATTTGGATCAATTGATCCGGATCAAAAGCTTTTTTGGGAAGGTAAATTAAATTTACTTATTAGTAAAATAAAATTATTTTTGGCCCCTAAACCCTACTTTTTTTTTTTTTTTAAGGAAACAATTTATCCTATTGACATTACGAAAGGATGAGAGATAAGTAATTATTACTTTAATGTTTCTAAGAATAGAGGTTATAAAATAGGAATTAATTTATTGTAATAATTAAATTACTTTAAAAAAAAAAACATGTAGAAGTACCCATTTTATCTCTCAAAGTTGCAAGTGTAATCCTTTATTGCAAGTATATGCTCTTTTCTTGTATCATACCTTTATCACCCAAAGTTATAAAGGGGCGTTTGGTTGGGGGTTATATGAGATTACTGTGGTTAAGTTATCTTATATTATTTGACTACCATGTTTGGTTGTCAAGTAATATAAGATATCGGTAATCTTTAAATACCAATAGTAGTTACTATTGGTAATATTAAAGGTAATCTGATTACCTCCATTTTCTTAAGTATTGTAAGATTATTTGGGTAATCTTTTTTTTGTTACAATTCTATCATTTATTAATAAAATTTTAGGACAATAATGCTCTTATTTTTTAATTTATTTACATGAATCTTGCTTTTATCATTTCACCCAAATTAATTAACTTTTTAGACAAAATTACCCTTGAAATCAAAACAAATTTCAACTTACCCAAGCCACCACCCCCACCCACTTTCTGCCGCCAGCCAAACCACCGTCGGCCGCCATGAGAAGTTGCTGGAAGTCACCAGGAGTCGCTGTGAGCAGCCCATCGTGACTAGGAGCAAATCTGGCCGAAAATGGCCAGATCTATTCTAGCCATTTTCGACCAGATTGATGGGTTTGGCCATCCTTTTTAGCCATCAATATGGCTAAAAACAGCCATATCGGATCCTTTCGGTCACGGTTGACTGCTCACGATGACTTCTGGTGACTTCCGACGGTGGTTTGCGGTGGCGGCAGGCGACGGCAGGGTGGTTGGGGCGAGTTTGTTATAAATTAAAGTTTTATATAAGCATGGGTGTTTTAGCTAATTTTGAAATATTGGGGGTTAAAAAAAATTATTTAAAAATTAATAATAAAAATAATATTATATTAATATTTAAAAAGAGGGCAATTTAGTAATTTAAATCCTAGTTAGTAAATATGGGTACGGCAAAAAAAGGGTACGGGAATTTTACGGGTATAATACGGAAAACAATGAAAAATACGTTTATAAAAATTCGGCTATAAAATTCGGATACGAAAAAAATACGATACGGGTATATACGGGTTTAATACGGTGCATTGTCAATAATACGTTTTGAAAAATACGGCAATATCAATCTTAGTATTAATAATTTTATGGATTACCTGGCTAAAATCAATATAGTATTTCAAATGTAAAGTATTCAATTAACCAATAACACAAATATACAATATATAACTGGTATTCAAATTATAATCTCTAGACTCAAACACAATATTTAGCCATAATTCTTTACTAATTTAAAACTTGATAAGTATGATATTAAATGCAACAAATTTTAACTTCCCATTAATCCATCAAAAAATAAAATTTTGTCTCACAAATCTTATTTTATACCTATAATATATGACTTTTTTTTTTTCACAATAAATTATTATTTTAATATCATCAATCCAATCTAATTTATTAGATAGCACGAAAATAATTGAAGAATATGAAATGATTTTGTATGTGTTTTGAGTTTAAAGTGTAAAGGTGTGGGTGGGAAAATGGATGTCAGTAAGTCATTTTGAGTTTTGAATTTTTGAGAGGATTATTTTATATTTTTATTCTCCTTTTCGAATAAAACAAATGGATGTCAGTGGTTAAATCAGTGTGAAATGGGCGGGAGTGTGAAATGGGCGGGAAAAAGATGTCAATTTCAATTATTCGCGAATAATTCGCGAATAATTCGGATACTTCAAAAATTCGCGAATAATTCGGCAGCTCTTTGAGAAAGACGTGGATACGCGTTTTATACGTGAATTATACGGATGGCCGTATAATTCGCGTATAAAACGCGTATTTACTAACTAGGATTTAAATAACATACTCACCAATTTATTCCTCCTAACCAAACATATTAATATAACATACCTACCAATTCATTTCAACTAACCAAACACATTTTTTTTAAAGATTCCCAACAATCTTTAAGATAATACAAGATTCTAATAATCCAACATTCCCTAAACCAAACGCCTCCTAAGTGTAATCCCTTATTGTAAGTGTAAGAATCGTTTACAACACACTGATTTTCAACACATTTTCATACAAAGGCACAACCTTTTATCTCATTTTTGCCAACAAATGAATATACTAGTTCATATTGTAATAAAATAGCCATTGGACAAAAAATGTTTTTTGTAATTGATCAAAATGTTGTTTGGATAAAATAGATAGAACTGGATAAAAAATGTTTTATATATATTGATCTGAATGTTGTGTGGATAAAAAGAGAAAGCTGGATAATTTTTTTTTTTTTTTTTTTTAGTATATTGATCTTAATGTTGTGTTGGATAAAAAAATCATGATTATATATATCTATATATACAATATTATGTGTATAAAGTCTCGTATAGAATGAGTATGCCATATCATTATGATAAAAGTCTTTTTCTCTGTATTTGTTTAATAAAATTAGATTATATTAATTTTAAAAATGAACGAAAATATTAATATATTTATTGATCTCTATAGAGAATGTGACGCATCCTTTTGCATAGATAGTTAAAAGTTATCTAGGCAATGAATGGTGGGCTACGAGCTATGCGTTGCTCCACTACTGCATTATTTAAGTGTTCATATATTTATTGATCTCTATTTAGAGAATGTTTATAGATTTTGTACAAGAGATTTTTTTTTATCTATGCACAGCCAACTTAAAATTCGATTAAGCCAACCATTGTAATCCAAGTGTTCATATTTCATTTGATATGGTTTTGTTTATTAATAAGTGTTAATTTTCGTGTTGGAAGGAAAGCATTATTCATTATTTGATTTGGAAGGGAACTATGGAATCCAGAGAGCAAAATGTGGTATTAGAAGCAATTTTCGGCAACAATGAAGATATTGTTTGAAATTGAATTTGGCATGAGTCAAGTGTATAATAACTATCATATAATTAAATTAAAATATTGGATTTGTTCTTAGTAACAAATCAAATAACAAATCCAATGTTTTAAAAATATGTCATTGGAATTTGATTTTCAGACTTAACAGAGAGAGAATTAAATGAAATTTGAAATCATTCTCTCTCTCACTATTAAAACATTTTTTTTACTTTTAATTCAGCAAGGACAAATATGTTTTTGTATACATGAATCACCTTATGAAAAGTCAAATATATCTCTATTTTATCCCGATCAGTTGATCCAACAAGCATTTTTGTTACAATAATGCTACGGACACAGAAGTTTTACACCGAAGTTTTACACCGAAATTTTGCACCGAATGACGTGTCACCTAAGTAGACGCAACCATGCAGTACATTGACAAACATTCTGCGAATGAACGATCGTCCATCAAACATGGACGAGCGTCCATGATTATTGGACGACCGTTCAATTTAAATGAACTCCTGTCCATGCGAAAATAACAATTGACTCCCGTCCATAATTTAAATCAAAAAATTTTTAAAACAAAATTATGGACGCCTGTCCATAATATATGGACTGGCGTCCCTGTTAGTAAAAAAATTGTATGTTTACTTCCTGATTCATGTTTCATGATTGAAAAGCATAGGAAAGCCACACTGTTTCCTAAAAGTTTTAAGTAAAGGATTTTTTAGAAACTTTTGTCTTGTAATTGAAAGTAACATATGCTTTCCTATGTTTTGCAATGATTGCAAATGGTCTCTGTAAGCAGCTGTGCTTGAGAATGTTTCCGCAGTTATCTAAAGTTGATAATGTAGTTGAACCAAGCTATAGGTTGAAAGAGCCTGCTGAAGGTGCATCTGAAAATTTTGTGAAAAGGCAAAGTTCAAAGAGTGAGAATAGAGTTTATACCTTTTTAGCTCGAGGTTGTACATCATTTCCTACTAGGGATTGATTTTTGAGCCAATCTATGCTTCCAGCACTAATAATTATTCTGAGGAAAGCATTCACAATACTTTGGAACCTAGCGATAGAGTTGCAAGGAGAGCTTCATACTGGTCAAGTAAATGACATAGCAATCCTACTGTGCCTAAGACAGTGATATATAAGCTGGTTGGTGATCTGTGTGTTATTTCTAAAATCAACATACAACCTTTCCATAACATCTACACCTCAAGTTTCAGTTAGTGAAGATTCATCATTGGTAGGCAGCCATTTTGACACCGTTCCACCCCGTTTCTTTGATTTTCTCGGGGTAGAAGCCACATGAAGTTAAGAAGGAATGAAAAGCCAAAAAAGGGTCATTTCAAGGAATCATCAAAAGAAGACTTTAATATTGATGCACTTAATGATAGGTGATAAACCATTAGAGGTAAAAGAGAAAGGAATTTTGTTTTAGTTGGTGACAATGCATTAGTTTTTTTTTTTTTTTTTTTTTTTTTTTTTTTTTTTTTTTTCTAATAGGGATACCCGTCCATATATTATGGACGAGCGTCCATTATTTTTGTTTATTTTTTATTTTTTAATTTAAACTATGGACTGTAAAAGAATTGAAAAGGAGAGTATGCGAGAACTGACTCCTCTGTTTTTCATTGAGTATGGTATAAACTGTACAACTATATATAAAAGAGCATTTACAATGGATGCCTACATTTACATGAATAATTAAAATCAAAAGATTACAGCTATACAATCTTATAACAGAAACGTAGGATCGAATCTTCCTCATTTGTTAGGCTCCTGATTTGTTGTTAAGAGTTCACCAAATCTGTTGTTGTGATTTCGGTCATTACCATTTCTGCATATCTCAATATTTTGATCTTCAATATCTTTAGCTTTTAATTCCGTTACATTGACTTGATTCTTTACACGCCCCCTCAATCTGGAGGGTAGTTCACGAACATGCAGATTATGTTGTACATTTTTAAACTTTATTGGATGTAATGGCTTGGTAAGTCATCTGCTAATTGATCGCGGCTTGAAATAAAATGAACCTCCAATTGTTTATTGAGCACTTGGTCTTTGACGAAGTGAAAATCAATTTCTATGTGCTTCGTTCGTACATGAAATGCAGGATTTGATGTGAGGTAAGTAGCTCTAGTATTATCACACCAAAGAACTGGTGGTTGTTTTTGAGGAAGACCAAGTTCAAATAGAACAGATTTTATCCAAGTGATCTCGGCTGCTGTATTTGCTAGCGCTTTGTATTTAGCCTCGGTACTACTTTTAGCAACTATGGGCTGCTGCTTGCAACGCCAAGAGATTAAATTAGAGCCCATATAGACACAAAAGGCACCAACCGAGCGGCGGTCGTCTCTATCAACCGCTCAATCAGAATCTGAGAAAGCTTGCAACCTCATATCAGTAGTGTTGGTGATGTATAAACCAGTAGACACTGAGTGTTTAAGGTAGCGCAATATGCGCTTGACTGCCATCCAATGTGTATCAAGAGGTTGATGTATAAATTTACTGACTTTGTGTACCGCAAAGGCTAAATCAGGCCTTGTGAAGGATAGATACTGCAGGCTTCCTACGATGCTTTGGTAGAGACTTATATCTTCAAAGGTCTGTCCATCGTTGGAAGTAAGATGACAACTAGAGGCCATGGGACTTGTACAAGGCTTGGCTTTGTCCATGTTGCTCCGTTTTAGTAAATTAGCAATATACTTTTGTTGAGTGAGGTAAATGCCATCTGGACACCGAAGTGCCTCAACACCAAGAAAGAAATTTAGTGCACCCAAGTCTTTGACAACAAAGGTATTCTTCAAGCAATCAATCACGCGACTGATTGCATTTGAACTTGAGCCCGTTATCAAAATATCATCCACATATATAAGTACGTAAATAATAATAGCTAATTTCCGAAGAATAAATAGAGACGAATCAACTTTACTTTCATGAAAACCCAAAGACTTGAGTTTACCCGAGAGCTTTGAGAACCATGCTCTTGGGGCTTGCCGCAATCCATAAAGTGACTTGTGTAGTTTACACACATGATGTGGATATTGTGGATGAATATATCCTTGGGGTTGTAACATGAACACATCCTCTTTTAAATCGCCATGCAAGAATGCATTTTGTACATCCAATTGCTTTATAGACCAATCATAAGACACGGCAAGAGAAAACACTAACCGAATAGTGGTATGTTTGATGACTGGACTAAATCTTTTAGAAAAATGAACTCCTTCTTGTTGATCTTTTGGCGACTAGTCATGTTTTATAACGTTCAATGGTTCCATCCGCCCTTTTTTTAATTTTAAACACACAACGGCAGCCCACAACATTGGTGTTATTTGATGGAGGCACCAAAGACCAAGTACCATTTTGTAGCAGCGCAGTGAATTCTTTAATCATAGCATCTCACCAATGGATGGATTTAGAGGCCTCAGTGTAAGAGGTTGGTTCCGTTGCTAGAGGTGATGTTTCTGCTATCAAAGCTCTCGGTAAAGGGTAGCGAAAGCAGCCATCAGATTGTTGTCGAGGCTTATGGATATGATTCTTTGATTTGGTGACCATGGAATGAGTATTTGTAGGAGAAGGCTATGCATTTTCATGTGGGGCATCAGTAGAGTCGATTGCATTGGTTGCTGGCTGGGTAGATGTTCCATGACCTGTTCCTGCAGAAATTGAACATAATGGTGTAGATTCGATTCTTGTGGGAATCGGGTTAGATTGCAAATCGCTGAAACTTGTTGATGGGGAAGAATTAATAGGCAGGGGAAGCATGACAGAGTTGGAAGTTTGATGAGCGGGGCTTTGGTTTTTATTTTTGGAAGTTTAAGGAAAAAGGTTTTCATCGAAAATGACATGTCTTGAGACATAGACCTTATCAGTAGAGAGATCAAGACACTTGTACCCTTGATGACAAAGACTATAGCCAATGAAAATGCATGTTTTGGAACGGAAATTGAGCTTATGTTGACTGTAAGACCTCAAGTTAGGCCAACATGCATAGCCAAACACACACATAAAAGAGTAATCTAAAGCATGGTTATACAACATCTCAAATGGTGATTTTTGGTTTAAAACATGTGTTGGAAGCCTATAAATTACATAAGTTGTACTTTGGAAGGCATCTTCCCAATATATCATTGGGAGATTGGAACGTGCTAACATGTTTAGGCCAACTTCGACAACGTGTTGATGTTTTCTCTCAATAGAACCGTTCTGTTGATGCATATGTGGGCAAGCTAGGCGATGGTTAATGCCATTGTTTGTAAAGTATGTGTTTAATCGCCTATATTCGCCACCCCAATCGGATTAGATGGCTTTTATTTTCCTTTCAAAATGATTTTCCACATATTTTTGGAAATTAAGAAAAACTTGCTCAACATCTGATTTGAGTTTAAGAGGAAATAACCAAATAAATTTGGGATAATCATCTAGAAAACTCACATAATATTTAGCACCAATGGTGGAAGCAACGGAAGCAGGTCTCCATACATCAGTAAAAAGTAAATCTAAAGGTTTTGAAGAAACAAACGTAGATAGCTTAAAAGGAAAATTATGGCTTTTAGTCATTTGGCAATCAGGGCACACAGTGTGCAATTATTTTTCTCTACTGGAAAGTTGAAAGTGGAAAGAACTTTGTGGATGACGGGACTAGAGGCATGACCAAGTCTACGATGCCAATTATGAAATGAAACTCGAATACTGGAGTGTGCTTGAGGTAGGCTTGTTTTGGTGGTGAACGTGTAGAGGCCATCATTGAGATGTCCTTGATGAAGGACCTTCCCCAAGTAATCCTTCACAAGAAAGAAGTGAGCGTGAAATTCAAAATAGACGTTATTGTCAATGCAAAATTGTTGAACAGATATCAAATTCTTTTGAATCTCAGGAACTAAAAGGACTTGATTAAGAACAAAGGTGGATGAGGTAGTTTTGAATTTAGAAGAACCTGTTTTAGAGATATGCAAACCTTGACTATTTCCCACTTGAACAATATCTAAACCATCATATTCGTTGTTCTGTTGGTTCAGATTGGAAGCATCATTTGTGAGGTGATGGGTTGCACCCGTATCCGCATGCCATTCAGTCTCCCAATTGGTAGGATTGCCATTATTCATGGCAACCATAGCTTGCTTGGGCGTATCTTTTGGAGTGTCCTGATAAAAAAGATCAAATATGTGATAACATTTACGAGCTGAGTGTCCAGGCTTACCACAAACCTGACAAATAATAAAGAGCTGATCAGTATTTCGGTTGGCAGAGTGAAAGCCACCACGATTGCCTCGCCCCCTTCCTCAAGAGCCATCACTGCCACTCCATGCAAATGGTTGTGATTGGCATTGAGCAATGTTAGCAGAAGGTTGCTGAATTGATGGAGTGAATTGGTGTCGAGAAAGACGTGCTTCTGTAGTTAATAAGAGAGAATAAATTTCCTCGAGTGTCACACTATCTGTGTGAGCGGAAATTGAAGCCACGAAACTGTCATATTCATGGCCAAGACCTGCAAGAATATAGGTGATAGTATCATCAAGTGTCATTGGCTGCCTTGCGATTGCTAGCTCATCCGCTAGCCTCTTGATGAAGTGGAAATATTCTGTGGCAGATTTACTGCCTTTAGTTGCAGTGGCCAGTTGTGTGCGGATTTGAACAATGCGCGCACGAGATTTGAGGAGAAAGTTTCATCTAATGCACGCCAGACAACATGGGAGGTTGTATAATTAACAACCTGAGCAAGCACTCTTTCGGTAAGAGAGGACATGACAGTGCTAAAGATGGCAATGGGCCCGATATTTTCGAGTACCCGGCCCGGCCTGGCCCGAAAGGGGCCGGCTTTACCCGAGGTTGACGGGCTTGGGCTTGGGCCTGGGCTTGATTTTAAGGTCCGACCTCGGGTACGGGCCGGGCATGGGTATATCTTTAGGCCCGGCCCAGCCCGACCAATCCCCAAAAATTTTAATATTAATTTTACTAATTTATCCTTGTACTATATATTTAATTACAATATTATTCTATATATATATATATATATATCCATTTTTCCCAAACCCTAACCTCAATTTTCATCCCATATTGAAGGTTTAACATGTTAAAATTGCCTTTAAATAAGTTAGATGGGTTTGATTCAACTTATAAAAATGGATTTAACCATAACATATTATGCACAACTGAAAAGTTAGTATAATCAAATATTATGGAGTTTTAATTGCTCACTTATTGCTTAAATTATTTGCGGAAATAGCTTCAATTAATATTTAAAAACTATTTCTAAAATTAAAAATATAAAAAAAATTGAAATTTATTAATATTTAAAAATAAACATTATTAAAAAAGGCAGGCTTGGGCCAGGCTTGCGGTTATAAAAAACCTGTCGGGCTGGGCTTGGGCTTTACCTATCATACCCGTAACGGGCTTGGGCCTGTGTCATGAGGTCGGGCTTAGGCCTCGGCCAAGGGGTACCCGGTCCCGGCCTGGCCCATTGCCATCACTAGAGAGTGCTAAGGATGAGGTTGTCCTGCTTGACCCATTGAGAGTAAGCAGGATTGAGTCTCTCGGAAACAACATTGGTTTCAGGGTGGGACACGAAAATTGTTTTTGGTGGTTTTGTTGTGGTTCCGTCGAGGTAACCAAAGAGGTCCTGACCTCGAAAATATGGTACCATCTAGGCTTTCCAAAGTAGATAATTATCTTGGCTTAGTTTGATAGTAGAAATATTAGGCATGGAGACAATGGAGGGAGATTGGGTTTCAGGATTGAAGGAAGACATTTAGATGTTGGTCTTTTGATGGCTATACTGATACCATGTAAAAGAATTGAAAATGAGAGTATGCGAGAACTGATTCCTCTGTTTTTCATTGAGTATGGTATAAACTGTACAACTATATATAAAAGAGCATTTACAACGGATGCCTACATTTACGTGAATAATTAAAATTGAAAGATTACAGCTATACAATCTTATAACAGAAATGTAGGATCGAATCTTCCTCATTTGTTAGGCTCCTGATTTGTTGTTAAGAGTTCACCAAATCTGCTACTGTGATTTCAATCATTACCATTGCTGCATATCTCAATATTTTGATCTTCAATATCTTCAACCTTTAATTCCATTACATTGACTTGATTCTCTACATGGACGGGTGTCAATTTTAGGTGAACGACCGTCCATAGTAAATGGACTCCCGTCTATATGATATGGATGGAGTCTATTGTTATATTTGTATGGACGAAAGTCCATTTAAAATGAACGACTGTCCAATAATCATGGATGCTCGTCTATATTTGATGGACGGTCGTTTATTCACGGAATATTTGTTAATGTGTTACGTGATTGCGTCTACTCATGTGACACGTCATTCGATGCAAAATTTTATTGTAAAACTTCGGTGTCCGTAGTATTATTATTTTTGTTAAGTATATAAATATACAACGTATGGTATTAGTTTCATCGAATTAGCCATCAACGTTCTAGTTTCTACTTGGCTCAGGTTTATTGAACGAGCAATAAATAAGGTACAAAAGCAACACAAAATATATATAAAATTAGAGTATTCGTATGTTTTAAAATGCATGAGGATTAGTAATTAGCCTAGGGAAATTCGATGAAATTAATATCAAAATTGAAGTACCAATCAATAGAAAACAACTAATGATAGAGCAACGATCACGTATATAAAACAGTCCTCCAGCTAATTGTATAAATATTCGAAACATTCAATGAGTTTATCAAACCCACACTAGTAGTAGTTGGGGACAAAAAGAAAAGGGCATAATATTGACTTATATGCATCAACTTTACATTAAACAATTGTACCGTAGTTAAAACCATAGAACTTGTATGAACACATCTTATTCAAGGAATAATGCATCCAAAACCAAAAGTCCTTATTTAAATGTAACATTTTACTATTTTAGCGTTAATGCATCAAAACCTAGTTAACAATCCCGAACTAATGTGCCACTCCCCATTTGAAATAAACTTTTTAGTGTTTATCTAATCACAATTATGCATACATATAAAAGTTAAAAGAGTTAATGCATCGATCCCCTCAGAGGCTTTTTGTTATTTAATAAAACTTCACAAGGATTATTGTCATTTAATTCTATATATTATGTATATTAATATAGTACTTCATTCATCGTGTATCACTTATTTAATTTCTGTAAACTTCATAGTTCATACAGGCCTTTTCGCTGAATATTAACAGAAATTTGTCTATTTTAAAATTTAAACATAACATATACTTTTATTAGTTAAACCTAACATCAAGGGTCAATTACCAATTAGTAATATAGCTTATTTGTGCCACCAATGCATCTGCACGTTCAAAAATTGATTGTAAATGTTCATTTCTTGAATTCATTTAGTTAGAAATAAACTGCAGAAAGAAAACAAATACTGGAATTTAGATGGAGCTAAAATTTCTCAACACTAGACTGATTGATTGCCCAAGAAAATTCATCAGAATTCTTATCAACATTACAATTACATCAACATAACAAAAAACTTAACATTATAAATCACCTGAGACTTCACTCTTTTAGTAATTGCAGTCAGCTTATTCATCACTTGACTCTGATTGTGAAATTAAATCAGCACTCATGACTAATAAAAAATATTCCTATGCATTGTGTGCTACATGCAGGTTTACAATAAAATACAGCCCAAGATGATGGGAGGTAAATGTTGCCTAGACAAATGGTCTTCTTCTAATTGGGATGACAAGTACTGTGTATGGTTGCAATTTCAGAAGAGATTGATCTAAGCAGTTGCACTAGCCAATTCTTTTGCATGTGTTGCTGGAACAATTTCCTGGGGCTGCATGCAAATCCAAAAGATCAGAATAAATAAATTTATATTGTTTTGCATGAGGATGAGGAGTAGGAGAATATACAGTATATTCACAAAATACCGAATAAGTCAAACAAAATCCATCTTTTGTTAGTTTCAACTATAGGCACATAGAAGACTATTCCTCAGGATTCTGATAATCCTCTTGCTGGAATGACAATTGTAACAATGTACATTATTAGGATCCCACATCAGATAAAATGGTGGCTCTGGGCTAAAAAAGTGAGTAACCAACATCACTTATAGACTAGCCATTAGTTTGTTGTAGCATCCAACCATGACATATCCATTTACTAACAACCTTCTTATATATATAATTATATTGATTTCTTAGCATGAGGAAATTCATGAATTAAGGATTGAAAAAGACTGGTGAAATGATTCCATGTTTCCAAAGAAGATGCAAGAAACCTGGCAAATAAACATGTAACCTGGGGTATAGAGGTTAAGGAACATTTAGAATCAATCAGATCTGATGATCACTAAATAACAGCCACTTACTTATTTCTCTTATTCCTAAATAACATTAATTTAATATACTTGAAACAGAGAAGGTAAGGGTAGATTAGTTATCTTACCGCTTGTAACTCCTCCTCATGCTTTGGAATAAAGCAGTGTCCACTATGCCATTTTTGAAGTCCTGTGAACAACAAATACGTAATTTCGATAAAGCCAAAAACTTCAAGCCAAATCCCATGGTATCTTTCTAGAAGATTTGCATTAAACATACAGATGACACTTTCTTACCTCAACATCAAGGATAAGTTTATGGTATTCAATGTTTTGTGGAACACTGAATAAATATTGGAAAAAAGAAAGAGAAAACATAGGATACATGAGAATCTTATGGAAGAAACAAAATTTTGATGGACCAAATGTACTGGAGAACATTTTACTCTTATTGGTACAATTCATGTTACAGGAAAATAACTATAATTGTCTTCTTTTTTTTATGGGGGAGGGTTGAACAAATGGGCTCATGCAAATCTTGTTGGATATTAGCTGTAGCAACTACCCATAAGATATTATCACAAGAGTAAAGAACTGCACTTTGTCCTTAAAAATTTTTTTTTTTTTTTCCCTCTATATGCAAACCAAAGGATTCAAGTATTCACAAGGAAGCAAATATGCCCAATCATAATGTAGCCAACAACAAAGGCTAGCATGAGAGGATAGGAACCATTTAAGGTAACACCGGCTGAAACCCCTTGCTTTTGCTAGCATGACAGGCAGCATGGACAAGACTGCATTTTGTAATTGAAGCTCTCTTTTTATTGCAAAGCACATAAACTCTTAACTTTTAAAGTATACAGACTTACCTGTAATGGTGGTCATTAAGACCCTTTTCATGCCTCAATTGCCTTTTCCCTGTTGGAGCCCACACAATAAGCTACAATAAGATAAATTTGCACATTTAATAAGAAGACCCATGTCAAATCTTAAACTTCAGTTAGATAGCACTCAAAAATCTAGCATGGTAACTTCAGAGGATCAAATTAGCAGTTAGGGTGTTGAATCTAAAACAAAGTATCATTCAATAACCTAATTACAGAAATTATTAAACAAGGAGAGGCCAAACAAATTATTTAACTCAACCCACACTTATGTTAAAAATAGATGACATAAACTACTCATACATGCACCTAGCCACCAGAACAAATAAAACAAGTAGAAAGAGTATGATAAACCTTTCCAAGTAGGGAATCATAGCTTGGTGGACCACATAATCAGGATAAACATGGCTATCCATTCTGACAAATGGGCCACCAGATGGCAAGTATGCAGTTATTCTCCCTGGTGTCAAGAAAACAAGAAAATAACAATATATGAGTATAGAAGTATATAGGGAAGTGAAAAAAAGAAATACCCAACATTTTTTCTATTTACTTTTTATACTAAATCTTGATTTTCTGAAAATCTTGTTGGCGGTAGAATTAAATTGATATATTATGACAATGGTTCCAAGAGCAAAGAGCCAAAAAACGGAGAAATACTAATGGTACATAACCTATAAACAAAAAAACTGGCACATGGATTTCAATGGCACATATACTTATTAAACAGACAAAACTTGTAAAGGGATTAATTCCAAGGCCCTATCAACATAAAAGTCTTCGGCATAACTGCGTGCTAATTTGTATTAATGAAATAGATATTCATTCCATCACCTATCCCATGTTAACTAATCTATAATGAATCATCACTATAGAAAGAGAGAATGTTGGCATAAGAGGAGCCAGTTACAAGAGTTAATTTTCACATGAACGTAAACACCTACAGACAAGCTTATAATGAACATACCTGGTCCAGGTCGGAATCCTTGAAAGGATCTCTGCATTGATACGACATTCAATTGAATGTCCTCTGAGCACAATATCTTCCTGCAGGTCAGAGCCCAACAAAACATTAAACAGACTGGTTTTTAGGGTGAAGACATATGTCTAACTATCCCCTTCATGATACCTGTTTTGTAGCGGTTTTTTCTCCCATGGCTACCCGAATTGGTTCTTCAATCAAGTCAACAGAGGAAATCATTTCGGTCACAAGATGCTCAACCTGAGTTTTTCCCAAAAACAAACTTTCCATTTGTATGCCGTATTGTTACCATATGCATACAGCTTTAAATAAATCAACTTATATCATATCCTTAATCAAAGATTAACCTGGATACAGTGTTCATTTCCATGAAGTAGAAGGACCTCTTTCATCCAACAGAAACTCAACTGTTCCAACACCAATGTAACCTATGGATGCTGCTGCTGCAACAGCTGCATCACCCTGGCTTTTCGCAACTCAGGTTAATGCAGGAGAGGTTGCTTCTTCCAGCACTTTGGTTACGCCTCTGCATATGTGATTAGCACTTCAATAAGCTAGTCTTATACTAAAAACTATCACACAAGTATACCACACAGACACAAAAAAAAAAAAAAAAAAAAAAAAAAAGAAGCTCCCTAGAAACAAATAATCCTGAAGCTTTCAACTCAAATATGCACGGAGTTCACATAATTTTGTTCATGAATGTCAGACTACCTTAACAAACTCATAAGTCCAGTAACCCCTCAAAAAAATTTGTTCCACAAACTGTGAGGTTTGGGAAATTATCAGGGATGTGATTATAGACATTACCTGGATGCTGCAGTCACGTTCACCAAAGTGGACAACATTACCATATTTATCTGCAAGAACCTGTAAAGCCACCGGACACTAGCGTTACTTAAAAAGAACTGCATCATGCAATTAGAAAGAAGTACAAAAGAAAATATTACCCAATACCATATCAATCGGTATGATTTGTACATTACATGATTTATTTATTTTCCAATTTCCATTAACAAACACTTGTTCAGGTTTTCAGATCACTGCACCAATTCAACTCAAAATTTAGTAGTGCTGCACTGACCTACTTAGTGATCTTTCCCTAGGCAAAATTAAATATAATGTAGGCCACTTCTGAAGGAACTTTAACAGATTGATAACTTAATCTTACTTCATTTTGCTTCTTTCACCAATAAAAATGCTGCTCTTACGAATGTACTCGTTTGCTTAAAAGCATATTTCAGAATAAATCATAATCGTACAATCGCAGCCATAAAGAAGCTATAGACTTTGCATTTCATTTTCATTTTCATCTTCTTCCTTATTTATTATTTATTGATAGGACTACAATTTCTTTTTCTTTTTTATATGCATATTCTAAGCACCAGTAGGATCCTAATTCTTAGAGTTGGACCTTCAACCTAAAGTCCACACCACCATACTTACAGCACTTCAAGAGAGCAACTCTCGTTGGTTTCCTTCTTCAAATAAGTAGGCAGCAGGAAAAATTCCAAATTCCACCTCAAATGTCAATGCATACTGATATGCATTTCATATAAAAAGATAAAAGACCACACACGGTAATTAAACCTGGAATTCAATATGCCTTGGATTTTGGATGTACTTTTCCAAATAAACTCCATCATTTCCAAATGCTGCAGCGGCCTCACTCTTAGCTTGCTGTGAAATAAGAAAACAAACAAACTCAAGTTATAGGAAACTTCACTTAGACAATGAATAGAGTATCTATATTTTAATTTTTGGTAAAGTAAACAAAGATAATAAAATTTAAGCATATTATCTATTCAGCACTGAATGATTGAAATAAAATGTGACCGAAACAACCAATGAAACAAGATGAAGCAAGAAAAATGTTATGACATCGGAACTTTGACAAATCATATAGTGTTGAAGAAGTATATCAAGTTCCTTAGCAACATCAATTTAGAGACTACCAAATGAAAGCAAATAACGGTAGAAAAATGAATTTCAGAAAACAAAAACGCAAGAAATACTATAAAATGATGACCAGATGCAGCAAATAATGTTAAATAGATAGAGAGAGAAAGAGGCATAAAGACCAACCAAGAATTCATGTCACTTCCAAATTTGTTTGATGACTTAATTTGGTGTAACAAAGGATTATACATTGTTTCAGATCCAGAACAATGCTTCAACACTACAGAACCCTCCTAAATACTTATTTGTTTAAAAAAAATTGATATTCAATTTTCATCATTTTTAACATTTAATCTTTCTATTAGACAACCAAAACATTGAAAGATCCAGCATATTGAACAAACATGTCTTAAATTTTCAGTATAAGACTAACACAAAAGATGTTGGCCATCAGTTCTATAGACTATACAGACTAGGAAAAACATACATTTATTTGTGCAATAATATAATACTATCAGTGAATTGAGAACTTGTTCTGCAAAAAGTTTTATGAAATTCTACTGAAAAGAAACCCAGGAAAATCAAACTCAAAATTATGACAAACTGAAATTTTAAATGGATACATTCCTTGAATAACCCCATGGGAAAATTCACCTTAAGGGCCATACCTGAAGCAACTTCACAAATTCTTCAGGTTCTTTAGCAAGACGCATTCCACGTCCTCCACCACCTGCTGTTGCCTAAAAGCCATAGAAAATTTTTCAGATCAATTTAGTTTATAAAATTTCAATTCTTGTGCTTCATTTAACTGTATGTAAGTTCTAGGAACAAATTTAACAATCTCAAGTCTCAAAATACACACTTTACTCAAATCTTTCATGAGAATTTACATAAAACTATCAATATGGTTTGTTTTCTAATAGAAATAATAAACAATAATTACAAAAATAATAAATACTAAGCAAAATAGAGAATCAGTGAAGAATAAAATTTTAGAAATTTCTGAAAACCATTTTGAGGTAATAGACAGAAGGTAATTGGTATAACTTTTTCTTATAGGCAGAACAAGGCACTATAGCTCTAATTATCACAGAACAAGATACGAATGGTGCATCGTTAACCTTGATCATCACAGGAAATCCAATTTCATGGGCAAGCTTGACTGCTTCCTCCGTGCTCTGTATCAACAATTACCACAACAAATTGAACAAAACATTAGCAAAATTGCCCTTATCTCTACTTCTGTGAAGGTTTTAAGATCATAATACAGAAATTAATTGCCAAACGTGAAACCTGCAACAGTCCATCACTTCCTGGTACGGTAGGAACACCTGCATTCTTCATCGTCTCCCTTGCAGTTGATTTGTCACCCATAACTCGGATACTGTCAGGCTACCAAAATATAACCAGAATTCAACAACATATTCAGTAAAAAAAAAAAAAAGGCAAGGTCCTTTTAAGAAGGACTCATCCCATCTCCTATAGCACAACCCCCTGGTTTGAAGTAACTTACATTTGGGCCAATAAAATTGATTCCATGCTCTCTGCACATTTCAACAAACACCGCATTCTCAGCAAGAAACCCGTATCCAGGGTGCAGCATTGTGCACCCTCGACTAATTGCAGCAGAAAGCACATTCGGAATCAACAAATACCTACAGAAATACAATCCAACATATAAATTATGCCACAACCACGACCACGATCATGACCTATAAACAAGAATCCAAAAAAGGGGCAGTCAAACGTACGATTGGTTACTGGGAGCTTCGCCGATACAAACAGCTTCATCAGCCAACTTGACATGAAGTGCTTCCTTATCAATAGTAGAGTAAACGGCAACACAAGGAATCCCCATTTCATGAGCCGTCCGAATAACTCTCACAGCAATCTCTCCTCTATTAGCTATCAGAATTTTACCACCACACACAGCACTCAGAGCTCCGCCTCTTCTCTGTATTTGCCTAACTCGAAATTTAGCAGGCTGAGCTGTTTGCCTAGGAAACTTGATCCTACTACTTCCCGCCATAAAGCTGCATTGGGAGCTCCTAATTCCAGTACTCCTCCCAAACAATAACACCTTTTTTACAAAAATAAGATATGTATCAAGTTATTTAACTACATTGTGGGAAAATTAAATTAAAACCAAGTAAAGCAGAGGGAGGGAGAGTACTTACGGGAGGAGTGGTGACGGATTTGCAGAGAGTTTTGATTGAGGCATCCATTTTGAGAGTTGAAGCTGAAATCTTTAAGAAAATTAAAGCTAAAACAGAAATGTGAAGGTGGAGAAGCTGTCCTCGATGGAAACGAGGTGATGTGTGCTCGTTGAACGCTCCGCCTAATTTGTGTGAGTTTCGCACTTAATCGTTCAATCATGGGCCTAAAAGGCAGGCCCAATATGTACCTCTAAAGTCCCCAATTTCTTACTTGTGATGGTAACTCCTGTGATTTGGGGCTGTGGTCCAACTCTGTTTATATACTGAGACGCTAGTTGATGTTGCTGTTTCGTCATGAACTTTTGATGATCAAAGCAGGGATGCATTTTTGTTTACCCCTTTTTTCTCCTTCTGCTGTTAAAAAAGATAGACGTTTGTGTGAAACTTTGGAGGTCTTTAGATAAAGGGAATAAATTAACTTATTTCCATGAAAAAAAAAGAGTATAGTTTCTTACAGATTCTGTGAAGGTAATAAAATGCATCTCTATTTTCCCGTCCTTGTCCACTTACCCATCTCTGTTGTCATGTGTATATGCATTATTCAATTTATTCATTCATTTGTCTTTAAGTTGAATTATATCAGATGATGCAGACATAGGATTTGTTTAATTTTTTGGTGATTGTAAATAATAAGTAATTAAGGTTGTTCAATTTTTATTTTTATTTTTTGGGGTTGACATTAATGAAATTGTGTTGTGTTTGGGTGTGATATTGATTGGTTTTTAATTGAGATTGTCACAAGATGTTTGCTGGTTATGGAGAGAGCTGGAGGATGGAGAGAGCAGACTGGCTGTAGGCATTGTTTTTGTTCTGCTTTTGGTTGTTGTGTTTAACTATTTCCTAGCTAATTTGTTCATCATTATTGGTTGTTTGCTGAATATCAATAGAGCTCCATCTTTTTGCTTGTTTTCTTGGCTGTTGGTCGTTATTATTGCATTGGTTTGGTTGACTAATGGAAGGTTCCTATCAGTGTGATATTGATTAGTTGCTATTTCTTTTGGCTGTCTTTTTTATTTGTTGTATTGAATTAATTAGTTCTTAATTTGGCTGAAGGTTATTGTAAAATCTCGTTTCAGGTCATAGCACATCTTGGAGATCGTCAACTTTGTGCATAACAAGAAGCAGCATTATTCCAGAAAGCAGCAGTTTTACCTTCTTGGTTACCCAATACAACTCGTATTCAATGTATTTTTCTCTATGTATATATTACTAATCACATTTTGCTCTATGTATATTGAATCAAAATTCTGACAATGTCAATGATGTTTTTCCGCCAACTTTTTGTTCTACCCTTTTTTAATCGGTTGGTTTTAACTGTGCATTATTGAAGAGATTTATATGCAGAGGCGATCCAAGATTTTTGCCCAAAGGGGACCTCTGTGGCTCTGCTATTGTTTGCCAAACAACTAGTGAAAACTTTAAAAAATATCAAACCTTAAGCAAAGAAAATAATACAATATTAAGAACCTGAGAGAAAATAATGTAATAACACAATACTTTTCAACTTGAATAAATCTATGAGAAGCTAAATTTTGAGTAAATGTATTAAGTAAACATTGAGCAAAACCTTCTTTTATTTTATTTTATTTTTCATTTTTGGCTTCCAAAGATTATAATATAAGTTTTCATAACTTTGATCAGACCTAGTCTAAGCTAAAATCAACCAAAACTTAAATCAAGTCAACGTTTCATTGACTTTCAATATGAATTAATAAAAAAGATGAAATTTTCTTGGTATAAACATAGATAGTAACTCAAATTTCTTTAATAATTTTGAATAACTAAACGGTGACGTTTGAAATATAGGAAAGTGGTGAATGAAGGGTGAAGAATAACATTCTTTAAAATATAGTTAATGTTTTAATTTGGGAAAACAGGTTCATTCTTAGGCACAAAATACAAAATAAACTCAAAAGATCCGTGTCTTTTTCCCTCAAATTAGAATAAAAAATCTCCAAAAAAAAAAAAAAAAAAAGCGTGATTCAACCCTAAAATAAACTAAATTAAAATGAGCAATACATATACGTAAAACTGATAAAACAGAAAACGAAGCTAATTGTGGCACCTTGAGTAGTGAAAGCTTCAACAATTTCAATCTTCAAAAGTTTTAAGGTCGAATGGCGTGAGAAAGAGAAAAAGAGAATGAGAGAGTAAAGAATTTTGAGGATAAAATCATAAAAAGAGGGTGGAACAGTTGAGAAAAACAGTGGAGAAAGTTTTAACTTTTAATATGATGTGGGCTTAGAATATATATATTAATAGCAAGTTTTTTGTAGGTCTAAATATATATATAATAGTTCTCTTTTTTTAAAATATGAGGGTGGGTCTAGCTATATATATTAATAGTAATTTTTAATGGGTCTATATGTTAGTAATTTTTTTAAAAAATCTGAGGGTAGGCCAGGGGGCTAGATCTGTCCCTGTTTGTATGATATCCCAAATTTTGTTTGCTTTCTATTGAGTAAAATGCATTGTGATTCTGCAATCTGGATTGTTATTGGGTTAAAATCGATAGAATCAATGTAATATAATTTTAGCTTAGTTTGCAACACTTGTAGGGACAAAATGGTAATTTTACATGTCTCAAAATTTCAAATTCTCAACAGTTATTCATTACAAACATTAGGGACAACTTTGTCATCTAATTTTTACACATTGTTGGGGATATTAGAGTAGGGTAAATAGGTAATTGGCTATATTGACTTCACATATAATAATAAAAAAATTTTAAATTTAGACATTCAAGGGTATTTTTGTCTTTACAGTGAATATCACTATTTTTAACGGAATCTGTTAATGGAATTATTGCTTTGGGTACTAAAATGGTATTTTAAAAATCTGAGGGTGAGAAAATTTCATTATGTCATTTTTTGGGTGGGAAAAAGTCATTAACTCTTCCGTTAATACCCAAAATACACTTTATTTTCTCAGTCGACGTTCAACGAGTTACTAGGAGCTACGGTAAGAAGGGTTTTGTAGAGTGGAGGTCAGTGGATCGAATGGTAGTAACCGAATCATTTGAAAATAATTCAAATGTTGTAAATTATGTGTTTTTTTAGAATTAAAAATTATTTAATAATAATTGATATATTTCAATCTAATTATTTGGGAGAATTTAATTAAAAATAATTACTATATATATAGGAAGATTTTGCAACACCTATGTTTTAATACAGATTTAAACACAAATTTATGTTATTAGATTAAACCAAAATAGATGGTCAAGATAAAGAGTGAGTGAAAATAATATTTTCTAATATTCATGATATTAAGTTACATAAATATATTATCTCACCTCATTAATGGTAAAAAAGTAAAAAATAAAATAAAATAATAATCTCTCTCATTAATTATAAATCAGCTTTTTTTCTCATATTTTCTTTTCCACCGGCAATCTCTTTGTTTCACTAAATTTTTTTATTTTATTTAATATAATATAAAACAAAATCGATAGCACACCTCTTTAGTTTTACACTTATGATTAACCTCTAAATTAAGGTTAATCAATAGTCAGAATTGTATTTCATTTGCAGTTTTATTTAATGATACTTATCTTAAAAATTGTATTATGTTAGCAATCATAACCTTATTTCCTTTTATAATATTGGTTTGTATGATTTGTGAGTATATATATTATAAATATGTATATTCATATAATTCGAACCAGATGAAGCTTTGATCTTTTATCAAAGAAAAAAGAACATATAGTTCTTGTATGATTTCTAATATTTTCTTTTGGAAGAAAGTACGTATATCTTTCATGTTTCAAGAATGACTAATACATTGAAGAATGTGTAAATAGACATTTAAGGAATCGATCTATTCTATTTCTATTTGTTCCATTAGAAGAATCTAACGATCTCAAAGAATCAATCTTTTTATTACCTATTGAACCTCTTTTCAATTGATCAAAACAATACATCTTAATTCTCATCACCAATACAATTGAAATGTTCTCATGATTAACCAGAAGATCCTTGATACCATAGAAATTAATGCCTATCTGCTTTATAAACAACAATAACATGATTAAATTTATATTACAACATATTTTAAGTTGTTGAAACAGAGATGATATCTAAACAATAACAAATTGATAATTGTCAAAGATTTCATATGTACATAGAAGAACAACTCCGATAACACCATCCATCGCGATCGATCTCAATTGCGTCACAAATGTCAATTGGAAAATTTTCAATTTTATGACAAATTAACACAAAATAATTAAAATACTGTAATCAAATCAAAGAATCATACCCACAAATTGATATATTTAACATGACAACATATTAACAAAAAAAGGAAAATTTGAGCAAAGGTGTTTCCTTTTCCTTCTAAAGTCATTAATACGACACAAAACGTCCATCACTATTTCCTTTGGAAGCTGATCAATAATATCATCTATTTTATACATGAACCGAATAGTATTCAAAACAAATTTCAGGGAAATGGATGTGATAACATAGGAAAAAAGGTTGAATTCGGATTTATGTTTCTAGTTATAAAAAGTTTTTTTACTAACGAGCCACAACAATTGCACCTATCAAAGCAACTAAAAGAAATTCGAAATCAGTTCAAATGGAAGAAAATATGTCCGTTGATAAATAAATCCCAATTTATTAACTATAACTTATCAAATCTTCCTCTATAATCTGGTTGGCTTGGGTAGTCTAATACTCCAAATAATCTGATGCCACAAAGTATCTAGAATGGTAGTGATTACAAAAAAAAAAAAGGTTAACCCAGCACAAGGTATAGAAAAAAAAACAACCCTGTCTAGTGTCCATTTCAAAGAAAAGTCAATTGCTCGATAAAGATGAAGTTCCTCTTTCGCACTGCAAGAAAGCAACAAATGAAGAATCAGTGCACTTTGTCCAATAGTTTTCTTACCCCCTTAAATGAGGTCCTTCAACCTAAAGAATATACAATAGTTTGAAAAGCGCACTACATGCCAAAAGCCAAATTCCCTGTTTTCAAAAACAGAGTGGTTGAAAATCAAACTGGTAAAGCATTGAACTTCTACTCGGTTCGTAACACTTTTTTATCCTCTTTTTCAACATCAATTGACCATTCTATAAGAATTATACATTTTTATGATCATATTAGTACAGGAGACTAATGGCATACTTGACCGAGTGAGAGATGCCAATCCTCATCCAGAGCTATGTCTAGTTGCTCCCTTGTCCAATATCCCCTTGCATCGAAACCGAATTCTTGGTTTCAAAGAATAGGTAAAAAACATCTCCCTTGTTATGCCTAAAAAATCAAGGCTGATGTAGGCTTACGTCAACAAGGACCAATCAGAATTTAGGAAGACATTGTGCCATCCAAGTGCTGCCACGTCGCCCAAGGATAAAATAAGTAAGGCTGTCATCAGCTTGGCAGGTAAAGGCCTGGCGAGTGAGTGGCTGGAAGTCACCCACTTGCCCAAGCCCTACGCGATTTAAGGATATCTTATGTGCAACCGACCAATGAGAAGTAAGGTAGGAACTATACGGCACCTGTTTGCTGGCAGATCCATAATCATTATCTAGAAACCTCTTACTATAAATAGAGAGCTCCTCTCTATTTTTTGGGATTCTAATTCTGATAACAAAAACTCTCTCTCTCTTTCTCTCTGTATTTCTGTTCTCTTTAATTGCTACATGCGACCTGATTGTAACCTTTCATAAATAAAAAGACAGTGGACTTAGGATTTGCTTTGAGCATTTGAACCATTTTAAAAATCATCTCCCTTTTGTTTATTTCATTTTCCAGTTCATGCGCAATTTCTAAGTCCGTTTAGCACTTTGCACGTGCAAATAATTGGTGTCAAAATCTAGCATCAATAGTTTGGTGCTAGAAAGAAGGCCTAATTTAGTATCCGCTCTTTATCAAGAATCTCTGATCAATCGAGTCTGTTTGCTAGCAAATGGCCCGTGGTTCCAAAACCAAGCGAGCTAGCCCCAACAATGAGGAGGTCCCCCGAGTATAGGGTTCCAAAACCAAGCGAGCTAGCCCCAACAATGAGGAGGTCCCCCGAGTATAGGATGACGCTTTTATCGAGATGCCCCCGATTCAGCATAGTACTGCGGTAGACATTCTTTCGAGCTCACAGCTTGACCCAGCTGTGATGGATTACCTGGAGAGGTTCAACAACACTCTCCAAATGATTAACCGAAGGTTAGACCGTTTGGACTAGGTCGTACTACCTGAGTTCGACAAGACAGTGCTACCGCCAAAAAAGGCTTGTAGGTCACGCTAAAGTGCAAAAACGGGCAAAGGCCCATGCCGCGCGCACTACAGCACAAAAAGGCAGGGAAAAGTAGGTGGCAGATAATGGGCCGAAGGTCTCCAAGGGACCAGCGAATACCGATCATGAAACAGGTAGAATACTTGTGGCTTTGTGACTTGGCGACATGTCGCGTCATGAACCGTCCCACGCCACATCAAATGGGCACCCTCACAAGAGTGCAAGGCAAGAACACCCATAGCAACCGCTAGTCAGTTCTGCCCACTGCGGAGGTCAGGCTAACTCCCTAAACCTTTCATTGCCTTCACACAGCTCTAGTCAGCGTGTGTCAAGATATGCCGCTGCCTCCAGGCGAGGAAGAGTCCGATCTGCGGTTTTTTCTCAACTGAAATCATGAGGGTCAAACCCACATTGCGGAAAGTGATCCCCAGGTTGCTGCGCTGCCTCAGATTGAGGAGTTACAACGAGCTCTAGATTAGTTTAGACTTAGCAAAATGAGCGCGGGCAGGTCGCTAAGGTGTCTCCCTTTTCTACGACAGTGTTAGCTGCTCCTCTCTCGTCGAGGTTTAGAATGCCTGATATACGAGCATTTGATAGGAATTCTGATTTGCAGGTTCACCTCTATGAGTTTAACGACCTCATAGAGCTTCACCAAGTTTCCAACTTGGCCAAATGCTGCTGTTTGGTAGTGACCCTGACTGCCCACGCCAAGCACTGGTTTAGATCGCTTCTGCTAGGATCTATTAACTCGTGGTAGTAGATGAGCTCGTTATTCTTGAGACACTTCTAGGCGAACAGAAAGTTCTCAATGTCGTTGAGCTATCTGAGCAACATGCGGCAGGAAAAGAATGAATCCCTTTAGTCCTACATTGATAGGTTCCACAGGGAGCCGCACAAGGTTGCTAACACACCTGAAGAATCCGTTCGGACTCTCATTATTGTGGGAGTCTGCTCGCAGACTAACCTGTAAAAGAAGCTGCAATCTGAGGATAACATTTCCTTCACTCGCTTCTATGACCTTATGGAGAAGTACCTTCAAATTGAGAATTTCGTGGCCGTTCTCAATCGCCATGACCTCAGTCCTTTGACCAGTGTTCCTCACTAGGGGAGGGTAGTAGAAGAGTTGATCATAGATGGGCTAATGACGATCAACGGAAGGGAAAGAAACAGCGGTTTGAGCCCAAGAAATCTTATGCCCAAGTTCTTCATCGCGATCGCAATAGGAATCAATATACTCCTTTGAACGCGTCAGTATTGACTATTCTGGACAAATCAGAAGAGGCCGACCTACTCGAAGAGCCGACGCCCATGAACAATCCCCCTTCGACAAGAAACAACAAGAAATATTGTCGTTATCATCGGGATAATGTGCACTACACCGATGAGTGTCAAGTTCTCAAGAAAGTAATTGAAGACCTCATCAAACAGGGGCACTTTAAGGAGTATGTTAATGGTTTGACTCCCGTTTAGTAGAAGGATCAAGAGGAGTAAGAGAAGAAATGTTGTGGTTGTAAGGGTCTCTACTTCGTGGGGATCATCTTTGGAAGACTACACCTCGCAGGGAATTCTTGAGGTGCCCAAGAAAGGTATGCTCGGGAAGCTCGACATGACCCCGTGAGTGTGATGAGCACGGTGTCGTGACCCGCTAAGGTTTGCAGAAAAGAAAAGTTTACCTTCTCAGAGAAAGACGCGGTGTGACTACATCATCCCCATGAGGATGCACTCATCATCGCGCTTGAAATAAGTCAGTGTGAAGTCCACAGGATATTGGTGGACAATGGCAATGCTGTGAACATCTTATTTTAGCGAGCTTTTGAGGAGATGCAGTTGGATGAGGCAGATCTGAAGCCTGCCTTTATTATTCTCTATGGTTTTACTAGGAATCATCTGATTCCCATGGGAACAATCACACTTATCGTCACTTTGGGTGAGACCAACGAAGTGACCAAGATGATGAAATTCTTAGTGATAGACTGTCCGTCCGCTTTTAATGACATTCTAGGACGATATCTACTATGAAGTTTAAAGGTCGTCACCTCTATTTATCATCTGAAGATAAAGTTTCCCACTTCGACGGGGTGTGGGGAAATGAAAGGGTCTCAGAGCGAATCTCGCGACTGCTATGTAAGGGCAGTGCAGATGGCATGCAAAGGGAAAAGGATGTTGGTGGGCATTCCCGAGTAGGCAATGACGATTAGCAAGATCGAGCCATGGTCGGGTCCAATGAAAGATTGCATAGATCCTCGTGTTTAGGAGGAGTATTCCCACAGTGGGCCGATTGAGTCTCTATCGAAAGTATTTGTCGACTAGAATGAGTCGACGCGAGTATTGAAAATCGAGGGTAATCTTAGCCCACAGCTTGCTATAGATTTAACGAACTTCCTTAGACAGAATATCGATGTTTTTGCAACGACTTATGTTGATATGGCCGGGATCAGCCCGAATATAATATGTTAGGCACTTAACATCAACAGCACAGTCAAGCTAGTTTGCCAAAATAGAAGAGCCATGGACCCGGAGCGTTATGCTGCCCTTAAAGTTGAGGTGAATAACCTTCTCTCAAACGAGTTCATTCGGGAAGCTCATTACTCAAGTTGGGTTGCCAATCCGATTTTGGTGAAGAAACCTAATGGCAAGTGGCAAACTTGCGTTGATTTCTCTGACCTTAATAAATGCTGTTTGAAGGACATTTCCTTTTGCCTAGAATCGATCAGCTCATTGACGCCACCTCTGGGCATGAACTATTAAGCTTTATGGATGTCTACTCAGGTTGTAATCAGATCCTGATGTATGAGCCTGATGAGGAACATACTTCGTTCATCATAGATCGGGGACTGTACTGTTATAAGGTCATGCCCTTCAGTCTGAAAAATGTTAGGGCAACTTACCAGCGTTTGGTTGCTCGTATGTTTTTTGAGCAGATCGGGAATTTAATGCAAGTCTATGTCGATGACATGTTGGTTAAGTCACATGTTGCTTCAGATCACATAGCACATCTCTTTGAGATGTTCGACGTCCTTCGAAGGTATAGAATGAAGCTTAATCCTCTCAAGTGTTCATTCAGAGTATCCTCTGGGAAATTTTTGGGGTATATGGTTAACCACCGAGGGATTGAGATCAACCCCAAAAAGATCCGAGCTCTCCTAGATATGACAAGTCCCTCAAATTGAAAGCAAGTTCGGAGCTTGAATGGGAAGATAGCAGCTCTCAGTCGTTTCATATCGAGAGCAATAGATCGTTGCTTGCCATTCTTTAATATACTCAGGGCTAACAAGAAGTTTGAATGGACTTCGGAATGTGAGTGAGCCTTCCAAAGCATAAAAGATCATTTAGGAAAGCCGCCTCTTTAATCCAAGCCTCTTCCCAAGGAGATCTTATTTCTCTACCTGTCTGTCTCCCAGTATGTGGTCAGCGCAACTCTCATCTAGGAAGAGGCCAGAGTTCAGTGGCCAGTGTATTACACAAGCAAATGACTTCTGGATGCCAAGACACGGTATCTAGAGATGGAATGATTACCTTATGCCCTGTTGATCACTTCCAGAAAACTGCGACCTTATTTCTATGCCTATACCATCCATGTTCTGATCAACTACCCACTCAGAGAAGTTCTTCAGAAGCTAGAGACTTCAGGTAAGTTGCCTAAATGGGCTACAAAATTAAGCTAGATCGATCTACATTACAGACCGAAGACAACAATCAAAGGGTAGGTTGTTGCTAATTTTATTTCGGAGTTCTCTTATCAACCAGATTGAAACCCAAATAGACATCCAGGGAAGTTGTCCAGGAAACTATTCGAAACTTATCGACTTGGAGCCTCTATACTGATGGATCTTTGAACAGAAGAAGAGCCGGAGCTAGTCTTCTACTCAATCCCGAAGGGACTCAGATTCATGGAATCCTCAGGTTCGGATTCAAGGCTACGAATAATAAGGCCGAATATGAAGCGCTACTTTCTGGTCTACGACTAACAAAAGAAATGGAATAAGAAATAATCTACATCTATAGCGACTCTCAACTGGTTGTTAATCAGATCCTGGGAGAATATCAAGCCAAAGAAGAAAATATGATCAGCTATCTGAGGAAAGCTAAGGCCGCGCTTACGCCTTTCAAGTATTATATGATCAATCAAATTATGAGAGATAGTAACTTTGTCAAGGATGCTTTGGCAAAAATAGCCTCCTTGCTGGACTCTGACATCTCGGACAGCATTCCAGATTGGTACATCGAGGTTCCCAACATCAGCTCACCTGAGCAAGTCATAGCTACGACCGAATCTACTTCCTAGATGACTCTAATTATTCAGTATCTCTGGGATGGGACTCTACCTAGTGATAAAACTAAGACAAGAATCCTGCGAACTAGAGTTACTCGTTACATACTAATCGGGAATCAGCTGTACAAGCGAGGGTTTAACATTCACCTCCTCTGATGTGTAACTGATAATGAAGCAAATTACATCATGAAGGAGATACATGAAGGGATCTACGGTAATCAAATTGCCACACGATCTCTCGCCAATAAAATTATCCATCATAGATATTATTGGCCCCTACTTCATGAGGACGCCTTCAACTTTATGAAGAAGTGTGACAAGTGACAGAGGTTCACAAATGTCCCGCGAGCTCCTTCCACCAACTAACAACAATTACTAGTCCTTGGCCATTCTCTATATGGGGAATTGATCTCATCGAGCCCATACTAACCGGTAAAGGGGGCGTCAAGTATGCAGTGGTCGTAGTGGATTATTTCACTAAGTGGGTCGAAGCTGAGCCTTTGGCCGCGATCACTACCAAGAAGCTCAAAGACTTTGTCTTTAAGAATATAGCGTGCCGCTATGGAATTCCTTATACACTCTCTTTGATAATGGGAAACAATTTGACAATGAGAAATTCAAGCAGTTTTGCAACAAGTTGGGGATTCATAAAAAGTTTGCCTCAGTAGCAAGACTGTAAGCCAATGGTCAAGTTGAAGCTGTCAACAAGACTATTAAGCACACATTGAAGGCCTAGCTAGAGATGGCAATGGGCTCGATATTTTTGGGTACCCGGCCCGGCCTATCCCAAAAAGGTCGGGCTTTACCCGATGTTCGCGGGCTTGGGCTTGGGCCTGATTTTAAGGCCCGACCTCGGGTACGGGCCATGCCTGGGTATATCTTCAGGCCAGGCCCGGCCTGGCCCGACCCGACCCGACCCGATAATTTTAGTATTAATTATACTAAATTACCTTTATACTATATTTTTAATTACAAGATTATCCTACATATATGTACTTATTTTTCCCAAACCCTACATGGATGGATGGATGCACTTTGTTGAAAGTTATTTATATATTTGGTGAGTATTCAAATATAAATTAATATTTAAAAATTGTTTATAGAATTAAAAATATTAAAAAAATTGAAATTTATTAATATTTAAAAATTCACATTATAAAAATGGGCGGGCTTGGGCTGGGCCTGAGGTTACAAAAAACCCATCGGGCCGGGCTTGGGCTTTACTTGTGATACCCGTGACGGGCTCGGGCCGGGCTTGGGCAGGGCTTGGGCCTTTGTTATGAGGTCAGGCTTGTGCCTGGGCCAAGGGGTACCTGGTCCCGGCCCAGCCCATTGCCATCACTAGGCCCAGCTTGGTGCAACCAAGGGCAATTAGGCCGATGACCTCCTAGAAGTCTTATGGGCATATATGACAACTCTAAGAACCTCTAATTTAGAATCGTCCTTCTTGCTAGCATATGGCTGTGAGGTGATGATTCTAGTGGAAGTAGGAACTAGTTTATTTCGGAGGGAATTTTTTAACGAAGCCGACAATGAAACACTCTTGCGTGCAAGTCTGTACTTGGTTGAAGAACACTGCGACAAAGCTTGGGTAAAGATAGCTTTCTACCAGCAGCGAGCAAAAAGATTCTTCGACTCCAAGGTTAGGAGAAAGTGTTAGTGTATGCCCTAGGAACCAATCGTGTTGTCGGTTTCAGGACATTATATCTTGTAAATGTATTATGAATAAAAGAAAGTATTCTTATTTCACATGTTAATTTTCTACTTCATTTATATTATATTACATTTAATATTGCATGTGAAATGTCTGGATGACACGGATCTTCAGAAGATCAAATCATCAAAGAATTCCCTACGCAAGTAATGTTAATTGGGCAGTAACATTGCATAGTAGGCATGTTAAATGTCTCCATTGAATATCATGTGATGGTATTAGTGTGAGTGATTATAAGAGGTAAGTCACTAAGGCATTAGCATGGATAAACGGTTAGTGAACTGTTTATCGAATACGATCGATTACGATGAATCACATGTTAGAGTAGGTGCCCTAGAGCTAATCAATTATTGTAGAATTGACTCTTTGTAATAATGTTCATTGATCAATAAAAGACATTTTATTCTATATCGCGTAAATCGTCATTGTATGTATTGATATATGTCCTTAGAATGATAGAACCGTGACGAGGGTATCAAGTGTTTCAAATCTTGATAGTGAGAACCCTATGAGCACATATGGTGGTCACTCTAGAAACGTCCATAGCCCTAGTATTATTCTGAAGTACGGGCACAGATAATACGGTAAGACTATCATAGTGTTGAATGACCCTGTCGAAAGGCAATGACTGATCTCACTTGTCAAGGTTGTTTGGTGACAACTTGGTGCAACACATGGGTGCTTGCTATAGGCAAGTTCACTGGACTGACCCACCAGAGGATTCCATATGGATGGTAACCCTAGTGTCTATGGAACAAATCCTCAAACGAATGGTGGTGCATGTGATCCTTAGACTTGAGATCATCGGAGCGCCTTGTGCACCGATTGGTGTAGTTTGACACTAACCCGACACAGTTCTATTCAGAGCTGTCAATACGGTAGTGATTGGCTACATCAAGGAGTGTATCAAGACTATGGTGGATTGATAGAAGATTTATCACTCCCGGGTACAAGGAAAGTTATATCATGGCACAATTCAGTAAATGGCAATGACACTAAAACTGTGGCCATAGTGAGATTGAGTTGTTGCTCTATCCAGTTTATAATTCAGGTCATTGGTCCAGTAACTGAACACATAATATCGAGAGTAACTGAGGTTGACACTATTTCTATGCCCTGGTCTCGTTGAGATTACGGATGATGAAAGGATTGGATTGTACAGTAACCATATCGTTGACAGGTAGCTGCTTCGTTGAATCTGAATCTATCGGGTGGCCATGATGCCTTACTAGGGGGTAATCCTGGTCTATGTGTAGTGAGACTATTAATTGGTGTTAATCGCGATACTACAAACTGCCGGTATGATGAGGAGCCTACGAGTCACACATATAGAAGATAATTTAAGAGCCAATTTATTAGAATGGCGTTTTCGTCTTTTTAGGCAAAAGGGTATTTTGGTAATTTTACATTGCAATTAAATTTGTTGAGGTCGTAGCCTTTATTTAATTTGCTAATAAAATTAAATAAGTGAAATTATATTTAAATATGTGTTCGCATATATTTAAATAAATTATTGTTATTGTTAAATGTTAATATATGATAAATATATATTAATTGAATTTAATTGAAATAATAATAATAATAATTAAAATATTTAAATGGGGCTGTTTGGACATAAGGGTTGTTTGGGTTGGTACCCAAGCCTATTCCATGATGGAATATGGCAAAGTGTGCACTATATAAGTGCAACACTTTGTGAAATTAATTATGAATTCATTTCAATCATTTGATAAAAAACACCCCAGCCCCTTTTTCTCTCCCACGCCAGCTTTTCCTTTTTGCTTGAAACAAATTTTGCTTGATTTTGTTCTTGGTTCTTAAGGCTAACGAGGATCTAGCAAATCCTTCTTTAGTTCCTTGGGGTTATCTTCGTGTGGACTAACAGTGGTTCGATCCTACCCTTAGATCGGTAGCGAAACCCATTCGGCATTAAAGTTGGAGGAGCCTCCAAACGTGGGTATGGTTTCTTAACTTTAAATTGATTTCCTGCAGATTTGTATTTAATGTATAAATTGTTAAATTTGTACCCTGATCTTGGTTCTAAGGAACGATCCATGATGTTTATGATTTTTGTTTTTGCTGCCATACTTGGTTGTTTCTAACATCACACGGATGTGGTCAATGATGCATCATATGATCGTGCTAGTGTACCACTGATCCTTAGACCTGAGACATCATGGTTGGATTCAACATAGGATGCATATAGTTCATATGGTGTATAAGCACGAGACTAGCCATGTCTTGTGTAATAAGCCGGTTTGGTCATATGTTATTCATGTGCGAGGACAAATGATGGTCAAGATGGGATCCATTAACTCAAAATAGTCTAATCTCGAGTTCCCAAACAAATGTCAATAAACATTGGAAAAGGGAAATCTCTGGCTAGAGTATAATGAATGTCAGATGAAAAGTAGTTTCATGTTGACGAGTTCCATTGTATCGATTGACAATTCGATTAAAGATTAAGTTAAAGGTTTTGACATACCATGAACCATTCTTAATCAAGATTAGATAACGGAGGGATTTGACTACACGGTACATACGATCAGAATATGTTCATTGGAGTTTACACTTCATTGTGGTTTAGGGGTTATGGAAAATTGCTAGACGTCTACCATAATCAGTGGGAGTTTCAATTATAAAGAGTTATAACGAAACATATCAGAATCTGATATTGGGCCCACGGCTAGATCACAGTGAACCAAAATAGTCACACATAAAACTAAGTTCAAGGAGAAATAGTAATACATATCATTAATCAGATTAATGATGTTCGGACGTAAACAGTTGCATCCGAATTAATGTATTGGTGAGAAATGATTATCCATGAATAGCTAGCACTAACCAAGGGTAATAAGGATTTATTAAATATTATTATTGAATTGGATTCCATGATGGGGGCAAAAGTGCATTGGTTTTATTCTAAAGGGTTAGAATATTTAATGGAATTAAAATTTGGTCTAATTATGAATTAACCATAAAACCAAGGACTTGACATAAATGTTTATTCTCAAGTTAATTTTAAATTGTTTAAGGCCTTCCCAAAACAATTTAAAATTGCACCTTGTGCCCATGGTATATAAATTAAGTATTATACCAATTTAATGCAATTTGCAACAATTGAAAACAAAAGGCACTCTCTCATTTTCTTTCTCACTCTCTCGGCTCTCTCTCATCTTTGGCTTGGGTGGATTTCATTTTGAGTTTCTTCATTCTCTTTTGAAGAATCTAGGCTCCAAGTTTTAACATCAAGCTTTTAATAGCAAAAGGAGTTGGTAATTTCTATCATTTTCTTACATTAATAAGTTAATGTTTTAATCGTTTGTTTTCTACCTTATGTCCATCATCTTGATCATCATTTTCTCTCCATTTCCATGTCCAAAATGCATGAATCCCAACAGAAAGGACTTTCAGGTTGTTGACCTAGTTCTGAAAGAGTTTTTCTCAGTACAAGGGAACTAAGTAGGGGGGTATTGGGACTCAACTGGGAAGGTCCATACCACATCGCAAAGGTAATATGACCTGGGATGTACCACCTTAAAAGGCTCAATGGTTCGAAGTGTCGCAAGCTTGGAATTATGAACATCTTCGCCCCTATTATCAGTAATTCTGAACTCGCTTACAGCTTTGATTATTTCTTAGAACTTATAAAATTTTCCTTCTTGTAAGTATTATGAATAAGATTGTTCTGTTTCTTCTTGAAGAAAAACTTGTGTCGTGATCTCAAGTCTTTTGTTAATAATCTTGTTTTTTGTAACATTTTGCAAGTTCAATGGTCAAATAATCATATTTGTCTTGCGAAGGGCTTAAATTATAAAATTACTATCGCAAGTGACCAAGAGTTCCTTTTATATATTGAAAAAATATGTACAAGAAAGCGACAAGGAGTTACAAAAGTTAAAAAGCTAGGAGAACTACAAGGACAGAAAAAAGGGCAATCATTGATCTTTATCTCCAGGCCCTCCGGGCGTGACCTCTTGATCCTCTGGATGATCGTCAGCCTTCAGATCATTTGCCTAATCTTTGGGAATGCTAGGCTAATCATCTTCCGGAGGAGGTTTTATTCCCCCTACTGCTCAGCTTCTTCAGCTTGAAGCATGGAAACAAGGATGGACTGGTATTCGTCCGAAAGGTCAGAGATGTCCATCTTTGGGTTCCTTGGTCGTAAGCTGTAAATGGTTTGTATTGCCAAGTGAGTAGCTGGCCTCTCGAGCTCGAGGTTTTGTTGCTTCATCTACTTGGTCAACAAAGTAACTCGCCCTTGAGATGGCTCGAGGTCCGCTTCCATCGCCTTCTTCTGCTTCTCAGAGTTCTCATACAACTGAACTCGACTCTCCTCTGCCGCCTTCGCATGATTGGTGCTCACTTCAACTCTATCTCTCTCTCGCTCAACTCCTTGATGAGTATTGCCGCCGTTTGCTGAAGCTCTTTATTGTCCCCATACCTCTTCTCGAGCTTGACCTTCTAAAAGTCTGCAGCCTGAAATGTAGAGTCTCTCTCTGTTAGGTACTGATCTGCTTGGATATGAGTCGCTTTGGCCTCTGCATCCATGGTCGTGAGGTCTTGCTTTAGCTTGACATTCTCCTCCTTCAGCTCTTGGAGATTGCCGATAGAGTCTATATCGATCTTCTGCTGACCACGGTTAGGGCGAGCAGGGACTGCTTGGAAAAAGAGACAAAAGTCAGTTCTCTTTTCTCAAAATGATAAAGAGTTAAGAAAGTTCTCAAAAGGAATAGGCTGTTTTACTTGACTGTGCAATTGGAGCACGATGGCCACCAGGTCAGTAGGTTGGGAAGCCACGAACTCCTCGAAGGCTGTGGCAAGCTAGCATTCCAACAAGGTGTACATTACCAACTGTAAGGGCTCTGAAAGTTGTCTTAAGGAATCCAGCATGAACGGATCTGGCCTCGAGGGGGCAAGTATATCCTCAACTCGTTGCTTGCCCGCTTTCTTTTGAGCGGTCGTGGTCACTCCCGTTCCCTTGTGTGAGCTCTCGGGGGCCACCAAAGTCCCAGGGGAGCCCATCGGGGGCACTCTTGAGTGAGTGACAGAGTAGGGCTCAGTTCTCTTTGGCAGCACCCTGAGGCCTTTTGGCTCCGACTCCGTTTCCTCCTCGGCGGTCAGCTGCTTCCTTTTCTTGGTCTTGTGGCCTATAGCTTTATGCTTCGTGGCATGAGCAACCATAGGCCGAAGAGCTTCTGTGCGTTGCTTCATGGGTGGTTGCCTTGCAGCACCGATCTGTACCCCTCCCATGGGGGCGACATTGGGGATCACCTCGATCGGCTCAATCGGGTTGACCCGTGGGAATACAAATCCCCTAGCCTTTTTAGGTGGCTTCGAAACCCTTGGTGGCATGGTTGCTACACGCCATGAAAATGTGTTAGCAAAAAATGTCATCTTTGGTGCAAAGCTAAAACTTCTTCTGGATACGAAGATACTTACGGGCTGGAGCTTCTAAAGATGCCTTGGGGCTAAAGAATCCATACTTTCGTAGGTTGGCATTGGTCACGAGCAGTTTTGCATCGTGACTCTGATCGGATAAATGACCAAACGCCTCGATATGACTGAAATCTACTAGAGCCGACAACTTGGTCGTCTTGTTCTCTGCGAAAAAGAAAAGTTCCATTAGTCTTAACTACCAAAAGAGAAAGGAAAGCATAGTTAGTTTGGAAAACAAAAGGGAAGAACCTACTCGGCTCCCTAAATTTACAAACACCATCATACTCGAAGAAGAAATATTTGGTGTCATAAGCCCCAACGCTACTGGGGTAACCAAATATCCCTCCCTCGATCGTAGATTGCTTCAAGAGATAGAAGGAATCATTCTCCTTACTTTTCTTCAAGTAGTAAGCGCATACGAGTTCCAACGTTGTTAACTCATTGAGTTCGTGTTCGCAGCATGTAATATACATAGCAATCGCTGTAATATATGTATTGGGCATCAGGTGGAATGGCGCGACCTCGAAATGATCGAGGATCGATCTGATGAATGGGTGAAAAGGTATTGTCACCCCGCATTTGAAGATTGACTCTGAGATCGCAGCCATTCCCACTAGAGGGTCCTAAGTGGTGTGCGACCCTTGCTGGTAAATGTTTATGTTGATTGCAAATTGATCTATTGCCTTTTGAATCTCATCCGCAGTGGCTGTTGATAGCACCGCTTGTGCGGGACTTGCTGAGGTGCTTGGGGGTTGCAAGCTGGTTCCAGCAACTGCTCTTATCTCCGAAGTGTCCATTGCTCTAAAAGTCTGAAAAGGTGCGACACGAAGAGATGACTTAATCTCCGTATGCAGTGTTTCGTATGACGACTCGAAAGAGTAAGAAAAACCCTAATTTTCCTTCCTTAGCCCCTAAAAACCCTAAACATCCTTGAGAACGAGTTCGCAATGATCTGTGCCCTAGGTTTTCGATTTTTAAGAGTGTTCATTTTTTAACACTACCAAAGGATGTGCATCATAAAAAATTTACCAGTTGTTCAAATCCACCATTGCTGTGAAAAAATTGAGTTTTTAACAAGAATGAAAAGAAGAAGGGGAAAAGTATTCCTTACCTCTTGGTTGCTAGGGATGAACGTTCTATCGTAGCGGCGAGTGCACATCAACTGGGAGAAGGATGAACCGGTTTTTTTAGTGCAAAAAACTCTGTTTTTTCTCTCTGAGGAATTGAGTTATGTAAAAATCATGAAGTGGGGTTGGGTTTTTATAGGGAAGAAGGCGATGCTTGGTTTCCTTTGCAAGCGACGTTTGGGTGGGACGCGTTCCTAGCCGTTGGATGAGACCAGGTGTCGCCAATCCTCGTGAAGAGTAACCTTCACGCTTCATGAAGATCAATCGATGTTTCCCTCTATTGGAGAAACCAAACTCGGCGTGGTTATCTTCACCGCATTGAATGCGCCCTCATCCGCATTTAATGCTTTAAAAGATAAAGTCGTTTCAGCATGGCTTGTATTTAATGCTCATGACTGTCACTTATTGCCCAAAGACACGTCTGTCAAATAAATCTTACTTTATTGAAAAAGCCAGTTGTCAAGCACAACAGATAACATCTATAGAGGTCATTCGAATGAAACACTCTTCTCCATGTACTGAGCTTGAAACGAAGTGACCTTCGATTTTCGGCAAGAATTTTCTAAGTGTTTTCAGGTCGAGAGCGATGGGCAAAGTTCGAAGCATGTTGGTATAACACTGAGCAGGATCCGACCCCTGGTCACTGAACCCTTAGGGAATGATCATCTTAGGTCGCTTGTGAAGTTCACCAAGCCCACGTTGCGACCTCCACTCAATTCATTGGTCAAGTAAAATCATGAACTTCGTGTTATTTCAGCCGTCCTCCATCTGCAGCTCGAGCAAGCGATCCTCGGGATGAGCCAAATCATAGCATAATCATGAAGTTTTCAAAGTTCAAGCCTTGAACCTCAAGAATTGGGGGGCTTCTGTTATGCCTAAAAAATCAGGGCTGACGTAGGCTTACGTCAGCAAGGACCAATTAGAATTCAGGAAGGCATTATGCCGTCCAAGCACTCCCATGTCACGCAAGGACAGAAGAAGTAAGGCTATCATCGGCTTAGAAGGTAAAGGCCTGGCGAGTGAGTGGATGGGAGTCACCCACTTGCCTAAGCCCTACGCGATTTAAGGATATCTTCCGTGCAACCGGCCAATGAGAATAGGAACTGTACGGCACCTGCCCACTGGCAAACCCATAATCATTATCTAGAAACCTCTTACTATAAATAGAGAGCTCTTCTTTATTTTTCGAGATTCTAATTATGATAATAAAAACTCTCTCTCTCTCCCTCTCTGTATTTCTATTCTCTCTGATTGCTACATGCAACCTGATTGTAACCTTTCATAAATAAAAAGACAGTGGATGTAGGATTCGTTTTGAGCATCTGAACCACTTTAAAAATTGTCTCCCTTTTGTTTATTTCATTTTCCAGTTCACGTGTAATTTTGAAGTCCGCTTAAAACTTTGCACGTGCGAATAGTTGGTGTCAAAATCAACATCAACGTCCCTAAATCATAATATCAGTAGAAATTAACATGAGTATTGATTTATAATCATTAACAAAAGTTAACACAACATAAGAATTTAACATCTTTGGACAGTAAACTAGCAAGTGAATATCAGGCTTACCCCAACGACAAACACAAGCACAAGAAGAATTTTGTCTAAAATCTAATTCCATTAATAGAGTTCCTTAAAAAGTTTCCTTCAGTGTGTACAGAAATTATATTAAGAGATTTTATTCGCATGTAGAGCAAGTAATAATATTCAAAAGTAACAAGTTTTTTGTGTGATTAATACTGTTTTATTCACTCAAAACATTAGGCTAAGACATAATTTTTATTGTCTCATCACGGACTAAAAACATTGGCAAATTGAAAGCTTTAACAAGTGAAAATCCTAAATCCACACCATCTCCCCCATGAAGAACAGAACATCAAATTCCTGACATTAGTATTTTCATATATAATATCACAAAATCCATGATTTTCCACACGACTAATATCCACAAGAATCGATCTCCGATGATTAGAGCAGAAAGAAACTACGTAACAGGAATCAAGACAATAATATAGTGATATAGGTAACTTAAACAGATTAAAATATTCCTGTGGTTTCATTAACAAACAACACATGTACATTCTGTGTATATTTAAAACATATGCTGATGCTTAACAGAACCTACTTGGTTCTGGGCCTTGGACATGTAATTAGTAATATTTTTTATTTACTAGACTCCAATAAATTATTATATATATCAAATTCTGTATCCAAGAACCGGATTAGACCCTTTCTCTGTCACTCTTATGCATCACCAAACATTCAGATCAGCTTAATGTGATTTGAACTAATTTATTCAAGCGAAAAAACCAACTCAGATTAATATAAATTCCCCCATGTTAACGTAAAAGGGAATTATTACCTTATTCCCAGCAACCTTAATGGGGGCAGCTAACCCTAAAATCATCGTCTCTTGAACTATGGTCAGCCCTTGGATTCCTTGGAGTGCAATCCAAGAGCCACCTCAGCAGTAACATTGCTTAAGGGAAATATGAGATCATTAAAGGGGAAGGTTATAGGACCTTGTACCTGAAAATATTCTATTAGCACTTCCTGTTTTAGCATACTCTCGAACTAAAATTTTATAAATAAATTTGTATTTCATTCTTTTCATAAATTTAAAGATGATTCAATATATTTGTCCGATACAATTTTAATTTATTTATACATGATTTAAAGAAAAAAATAGAAGGTAAATAAATCTCATAAGCTGTGTGACAAATTAAAGTACTTCCAAGGACTTTCACATGAACTTTTAACAAAAAGCTTTTGTTTTCAGGATGTTCTTTATCAATTATGATCTATTGATTTTGCATCAGTTACAAGATTTTTTTTTTTTTTTTTTTAGAAAGAAGAAATTTGACGATGAATTTAATAAAAAATTAACTTGTAAAATTACTATGACATAGTGCACTTAAAAAATGGGGTGTTGAGAGTGAATTTGAGGTCTCTTGAGAGAGCCAATCCACTATCCTTTACCCAAGTCTTAGCCTAACTTAGTGGTGGATCCAAACCAGTGGCTTAGCCTTTAAGTTGGGACTCTTGGCGGGTGACATTGTCTTTAAGCCTTGCGATTGGCTATTGTGTTATCTTTTGTGATTGTTTGAAGTTTGTTTGTGTATGTTTTTTGTTATTTATGGTGCTGGCCAAATTTTACATTTTTGTTATTGTTTTGTGGCCGATTTGTGGAGTTATTGTGGAGTAGCATTTGAGATTTGAAGTTTGGAGGTTGTTTTTTTTTTTGTTTTTTTTATCTTGTTTTCTTCTTCTTCTCACCGGCTTGTTATTGTGCTTTGTTGGTTGTATCTTATTTTGGCCGGGTTTCATCACCTTGAAGATTTGAGGATAAATCCTCTTTAACTCAAGGAGAATGATGCGAATTCACATTCAAGGCAGCTCATTAATCTTCATATGAGCCAAGGAAAGTTAATGGGAAAAACCATTCATGATTTTAGAAGCAATTCGGCCGTAGTTGAAGTAACATTGCACGAAAATTCCAAACCCATAGTCAATTCAGCTCAAGGAGAAGGAATGAAGCAATATGAGCTCAAGTTAAGCGCTTTTTGTCCAAGCCCTTCAATTGTTGATCCAATAGGCCCAATTCATTTATTTGGGTGTAGTTTGAATAATTGGAACTAAGATTTTCAAGTTAAAGTGGAGAGAACAAAGGCTAGTCAAACATATGCACATGGAGACCTTTAATGGAATGGACAAGATTATGACATGGGTGTTCTTGAGCGTTTTTTTTTTGGTATAATCAATACTAAGTTTAGCCAAACAACAAGGTCAATCTCGTTGAAAACTTGATGACAAAACAAGCAGAAAGCTGCACAGGCGCGATACCCCATTTTACTTAATTTTTCAGCAATCGATAATGCATCTCGATTGTGGGTGAATCAAGCACTAGTTTTTGAGTGTTTTCTTTTCTATATAATCAATATTGAGTTTAGATAAAAAAACAGGGTTGATCTCGTTGAACACCTGATGACAAAACGAGCAGAAAGCCGCATATTCCCGATACCCCATTTTACTCAGTTTTTCAGCCACCGACAACGGATCTCGATTGTGGGTGAATTGAGCACCCTTTTTTTAGCGTTTTCAATTTTGTATAATCAATACTAAGTTTAGATAGAGAGCATGGTCAATCTCATTGAAAACCTAATGACAAAACGAGCAGAAAGTCGCATAGGCCTGACACTCCATTTTATTCAGCTTCGCAGCCACCGATAATGGATCTCGATTGTGGGTGAATCGAACACTAGTTTTTGAACATTTTTTTTTTTTTTTTATACTTAATACTGAGTTTGGACAAAGTGCAGGGTCGATCTTGTCAAAAATCTGATGACAAAATGAGCAGAAAGGCGCATAGGCCCGATACCTCGTTTTACTCAAATTTTCCGCCACCAATAATGGATCTCAATTGTGGGTGAATCAAGCACTAGGTTTTAGGCGACATCATTTTTTTGTAATCAATACTTATTTTAGACCAATAGCAGAGTCGATCTTGCTGAAAACCTTATTACAAAACGAGCAGAAAGCCGCATAGGCATGATACCCCATTTTACTCAATTTTTCAGCCTCTAATAATGGATCTTGATTGTGGGTGAATCGAGCACTAGTTTTTGAGCATTTTCATTTTTGTATAATCAATATTGAGTTTAGACAAACATCAGTGCCGATCTTTTTGAAAACCCGATGACAAAATGAGAAGAAAGCCGTAAAGGCCCGATATCCCGTTTTACTCAGTTTTTTAGCCGCCGACAATGGATCTCCATTTCGGGTGAATCAAGCCCTAGTTTTTGAGTGTAATCAATACTAAGTTTAGACAAACAATAGGGTCGATCTCATTGAAAACCTAATGACAAAAAGAGTAGAAAGCCGTATATGCCCGATATCCCATTTCACTTAGTTTTTCAGCCATCGATAATGGATCTCGATTGTGGGTGGATCGAGCAATAGTTTTTGAGAGTTTTCATTTTTGTATAATCAATACTGAATTTAGAAAAACAGCAGGGTTGATCTCGTTGAAAACCTGATGACAAAACGAGCAGAAAGCCACATAGGCCCTATACCCCGTTTTACTCAAATTTTCAGCCACCAATAATGGATTTCGATTGTGGGTGAATCGAGCACTATTTTTTTAGCGTTTTCATTTCTGTATAATCAATACTAAGTTTAGACAAATAGCAGGGTAGATCTTGTTGAAATCATGATGACAAAATGAGTAGAAAATTTCATAGACCCGATACCCCGTTTTACTTAGTTTTTTAGCCACCGATAATGGATCTCGATTGTGGGTTAATCGAGCACCTATTTTTAAGCGTTTTTATTTCCGTGTAATCAATACTAAGTTTAGACAAATAGCAGGGTTGATCTGGTAAAAAAGTAGATGACAAAACGAGCAGAAAACCACATAGGCCCGATACCCTGTTTTACTTAGTTTTTCAGCCGCTTATAACTGATCTCCATTTTGGGTGAATCGATCACTAGTTTTTGAGTGTTTTCTTTTCTATATAATCAATACCAAATTTAAACAAACAGCAAGGTCAATCTCATTGAAACCCTGATGACAAAACGAGCAAAAAGCTGTATAGGCCCGATACCCCGTTTTACTCAGATTTTCAACTGCCAATAATGGATCTCCATTTCGGTAAATCGACCACTAGTTTTTGAGTGTTTTCTTTTCCTATAATCAATACTGAGTTTAGACAAATAACAAGGTAGATCTTATTAAAAATCTAATAACAAAACGAGCAGAAAGCCGCATAGGCCCGATACCCCATTTTACTCAGTTTTTCAGCCGCCGAAAATGGATCTCCATTTCGGTGGAATCGAGCACTAGTTTTTGATTGTTTTCTTTTCCATATAATCAGTATTGAGTTTAGACAAATAGTAGCATCGATCTCATCGAAAACTTGATGACAAAATGAGCAGAAAGCCACATAAGCACGATACCCGGTTTTACTTAGTTTTTTAGCCACCAATAAGGGATCCCGATTGTGGGTTAATCGAGCACTAGTTTTTGAGTGTTTTCATTTTCATATAATCAATACTAATTTAGGACAAACATTAGGGATAATTTCATTGAAAACCTAATGACAAAACGAGCAGAAAGCTGCATAGACCCAATACACCGTTTTACTTAGTTTTTCAGCCACCAATATTGGATCTCGATTGTGGGTGAATCGAGCACTGGTTTTTGAGCGTTTTCATTTTCGTATAATCAATACTGAGTTTAGACAAACAATATGTAATACCCAAGATATCAAAGGTATGTTCTTAACTCAAAATAGTCCTTTAGATGTTAATTTTATGTTAAAAAGCATAAAATCTAACTAAGGGCAAAATAGTCAATTCATTTGGAACGGTATGAATCAATTATCCATAGAGAGGCTTAGGGGCAAAATGGTTATTTTGCCTATGGATAAGCATTGAAAAAAGCAAGGATGAGTAGGCTTCATTGCATTTAATGACATTAATTAAGTAATAATTATGTCTAGTGTGAAATGACCAAAATGCCCTTATATGAAGAATTAAGGACTTATGAGTTATACAATTAAAATAATTGGGCCAATTGCATAATTTTGGAAAATAAATGAAATATTTTCCTATAAATGAGATGAAATTCGTTCAAGCCAAAGGAGAGAGCCTTTCTTCAACATTTCTTCCATTTTCTCTCAAATCTTCCATGAAACAAGCTTTCTTTCTCTAGGTTTTCAAGGAGTTTTGCATAATTTTTCAAGGAGAACAAGATAGGAGCCTTGGATCTTCAATTTGAAGGGTTTAAGGTAAGGATTAAAAACTTTAGTTTTGATGTGATTTGAAGATTTGAGGTAGATGTTGAGGTATAATGTTATATATGTAGGATTAAGGTGTAAAAGAAGTCAAAGGCAAAGGATTTGTTGGAGGAAGTCTTTAAAAAGGTAAGGAAGAACCTCCCATGACTTTAGGGTTTATGCTAGGGTTTGTAGATTTTTATGAAACCTTAAATTAAGGCTTTAAGGCATAGAATTAGTTGATGGCAAGTGTAGTTGAACTCATTTATTCTACTTATTGCCTTGAATTCATTATACATGAAGTTATTGCTCTTTATGTTTTATGAGTTGTTATGTTTGATTGAAGAAAATGAAGTGTGGATACTGATTGTGGCAAAAATTGTAGTATTGGAGGCCACATGGTGTTGAATGGTTGCTATTAGAAGTGTTGATGTGTTGTTTGCATTAGCTTACAATGTTATAGCAATAATGGATGATTATGGAAATGAGATTTTACACTTCCTTTAAGATGTTAAAGACTATTAAGGGGAGGTTTATTTGATCCACAAGTTAACCTATTGGTTAATGTCAATAGGAATTGATGTGGCATAGTTAATATGAAAATTCGGATTTAGTGGGCTTAGGGGTTTTGTTAACCCTGCTTCTGTATTTCGACTATAACTTGAGTTATAAAAATCTAAATGAGATGATTCTTGAAGCATTAGAAAGCTAAGACACAGACCTATAACTTTTATGTTTATGCCAAGAGCCAATTCGTTTGAGAAAAGGATGGAAAATGGCCTGAAGCATAAACTGGTTATTAAAGTTTAAGATTTAACATAATCAATTCTTATGATTATGAATTGATTATTAATGTATTATTGTAAGTATGCCATGTACTAATGTTTACCCATTAGTTAGATGATATTTGAAAGATATACATGGTCATGATGTTAATACATGATTAATGTTATGAAATGGCATGAAGTTGCAATATAATACATGTTTTAAGATGATGTATGTGAGCAAGAGGTAATGTAAGTGGATTGATAATCCATAGATGAATTAAAAGTATTAAGCTCACCAAAATATGTATTTACATGCCATAAGATGTTAGAGATGCAAATAGACATGATAGAGATGCATATAGACATGATGGAAAACGCGTAAGCATATCCTCGTATACCGGTTGAGGAAAGATGAATATATGCTTTAGATGCTAAATAACGCGTAAGCACGCCTCCCGATGATATGAGCTCTAGATGAAATTTGAGGCTAGATGATATGAAGTGCTTAAGATGCTAAGAAAGGTCCGATCGGCTAGACGTTAAATGTTTCATATGCATTTAGTTGCATTACATGAGTTATGATGTTATTTACATCATGAGATGATTTATACTCATGTTAGATGATTTTAGATGTTATGTCATGATATGTGATGTGTGTGTACTATGTTTACATACTTATTTGTATGTGTACACATTGATGTTTATCTAGCCATGGGATAAAATGATGAAAAGCATATGAATTAGTAATAAAAGGGGAAGTATCCCTAGATGTAAAAGATAAGTGATGTGTTAATAGATATGTTTAAATAAAGATCAAATAGTACATTTAGAATGAAACGGATCATTCCTTACTGAGCGATTAGCGCTCACCCTTTCATTGTTGATTGCTTTGCAGGTAGACTAGAAGCGAGGGATGCTAGAGACAGCGGGACTACACGTGAGGGGAGATGATTTATTATCATCTCGATGTTTTTATCTTGATGTAAATATGTAAATGATAAATATTTGTGAAATACCTTTGGAAGCTTCCACCCTATAAATATGTTTTGATTGTATAATTTCTTAAAGTTTGCAAATTATAAGTTTGGATACTGCGTGACATTTTATATGCATGTTTTGGATATTATTATTATTATCCTTACACATATTTTTTCTAAATACAACTCGTTCTCCAGACATGTATCCTCGGGATTCTCATTGAGGGATATTCAGAGGATACCTGACTGGAGGGGGGTTTTACACAGTAGGATTGATCTTGTCAAAAACCTGATGACAAAATGAGCAGAAAGTTGCATAGGCCCGATACCCTGTTTTATTTAGTTTTTAAGCCACTGATAATGGATCTCGATTGTGGGTGAATTGAGCACTAGTTTTTGAGTTTTTTATTTTTTGTATAATCAATATTGAGTTTAGAAAAACAGCAGGGTCAATCTCATTAAAACCATGATGACAAAACGAGCAGAGCGCCGCATAGGTTCGATACCCTATTTTACTCAGTTTTTTAGCCACCGATAATGGATCTCGATTGTGGGTGAATCGAGCACTAGTTTTTGAGTATTTTTTTGTATAATCAATAGTGAGTTTAGGCAAATAGTAGGGCCGATCTCGTTGAAAACCTGATGACAAAACGAGCAGAAAGCCGCATACGCCTGATATCCTATTTTACTCAGTTTTTCAGCTGTTGAAAATGGGTCTCCATTTTGGGTGAATTGAGCACTAGTTTTTGAGTGTTTTTTATTTTTTATTTTTTTTATTTTTTATAATCAATACTGAGTTCAGACAAACAGTAGCATCGATCTCATTGAAAACCTGATGACAAAACGAGTAGGATGCCGTATAGGCCTGATACCCCGTTTTACTCAATTTTTCAGCCACCAATAATGGATCTTGATTGTGGGTGAATTGAGCACTAGTTTTTGAGCGTTTTTATTTCTGTATAATCAATAATAAGTTTAGACAAGCAGAAAGATTGATCTCGTTGAAAACCTGATGACAAAATGAGCAGAAAGGCGCATAGGCCCGATACCTCGCTTTACTCAAATTTTCAGCCACCGATAATGGATCTTGATTGTGGGTGAATCGAGCACTAGTTTTTGAGCATTTTCCTTTTAGCATTATCAATACTGAGTTTAGTCAAAGAGCAAGGTTGATCTCATCGAAAACCTGAAACAAAATGAGCAGAAGCCGCATAGGCCCGATACCCCATTTTACTTAATTTTTCAGTAACCGATAATTGATCTCCATTTCATTTAAATCGAGCACTAGTTTTTGTGTATTTTATTTTTCATATAATCCATACTTTGTTTAGACACATAGTGGGGTCGATCTCATTGAAAACCTGATGAAAGAACGAGCAAAAAGTCGCATAGACCTGATACCCCATTTTACTCAGTTTTTCAACCACCGATAATAGATCTCGATTGTGGGTAAATCGAGCACTAGCTTTTGAGTATTTTCATTTTTGTATAATCAATACTGAGTTTAGACAAATAGCAGGGTAGATCCTTTTGAAAACCTGATAACAAAACGAGTAGAAAGCCGCATAGGCCCGATACCCCGTTTTACTCAGTTTTTCAGCCTTTGATAATGAATCTCGATTGTGGGTGAAACGAGCACTAGTTTTTGAGTGTTCTTATTTTTGTATAGTCAATACAAAGCTTGGACAAATAAAAGGGTCAATCTCGGTGAAAACCTGGTGACAAAACAAGTAGAAAGCCGCATAGGCCCGATTCCCCATTTTACTCAGTTTTTCAGCCACCGATAACGGATCTCATTTGTGGGTGAATCGAGCACTAGTTTCCAAGATTTTCTTTTCTGTATAAATAATACATGAGTTTAGGCAAATAGTAGGGTCGATCTTGTCGAAAACCTATTGGCAAAACAAGCAGAAAATCGCATTGGCCTGGTACCCCGTTTTACTTAGTTTTTCAGTCGCTTATAATGGATCTGCATTTCGGGTGAATCGAGCATTAGTTTTTGAGTGTTTCCTTTACTGTGAAATCAATACTGAGTTTAGACAAACAACAGGGTTGATCTCATTGAAAACCTGATTAAAAAACGAGCAGAAAGCCGCATAGGCCTGATACCCCATTTTACTTAGTTTTTCAGCTTCCGATAATGAATCTCGATTGTGGGTGAATCGAGTACTAGTTTTTGAGTGTTTTCATTTCTGTATAGTCAATACAAAGCTTGGACAAATACAAAGGTCAATCTTGGTGAAAACCTGATGACAAAATGAGCAGAAAGCCGCATAGACCCGATTCCCCATTTTACTTAGTTTTTCAGCCATCGATAATGGATCTAGATTGTGAGCGAATCGAGCACTAGTTTCCAAGCATTTTCTTTTCTGTATAAACAATACATGAGTTTAGGTAAATAGTAGGGTCGATCATGTCGAAAACCCAATGGCAAAACAATCAGATAGCCGTATTGGCCTGGTACCCCGTTTTACTTAGTTTTTCAACCGATTATAATGGATCTACATTTCGGGCGAATCGAGCACTAGTTTTTGAGTGTTTCCTTTACTGTGAAATCAATACTGAGTTTAGACAAACAACAGGGTTGATCTCATTGAAAACCTGATTACAAAACGAGCAGAAAGCCGCATAGGCCCGATACCCCGTTTTACTTAGTTTTTCAGCCTCTGATAATGAATCTCGATTGTGGGTGAATCAAGTACTAGTTTTTGAGTGTTTTCATTTCTGTAAAGTCAATACAAAGCTTGGACAAATACAAGGGTCGATCTTGGTGAAAACCTGATGACAAAACGAGCAGAAAGCCGCATAGGCCCGATTCCCCATTTTACTTAGTTTTTTAGCCATCGATAATGGATTTAGATTGTGGGCGAATTGAGCACTAGTTTCCAAGAATTTTCTTTTTTGTATAAACAATACATGAGTTTAGGCAAATAGTAGGGTCGATCTTGTCGAAAACCCAATGGCAAAACAATCAGAAAGCCGTATTGGCCTGGTACCCCGTTTTACTCAAATTTTTAGTCGATTATAATGGATCTACATTTCGGGCGAATCGAGCATTAGTTTTTGAGTGTTTCCTTTACTGTGAAATCAATACAGAGTTTAGACAAACAACAGGGTCGATCTCATTGAAAACCTGATTACAAAATGAGCACAAAGCCGCATAGGCTCGATACCCCGTTTTACTTAGTTTTTCAGCCTCCAATAATGAATCTCGATTGTGGGTGAATCGAGCACTAGTTTTTGAGTATTTTCATTTCTGTATAGTCAATACAAAGCTTGGACAAACAGAAGGGTCGATCTCAGTGAGACCTGATGACAAAATGAGCAAAAAGCCTCATAGGTCCGATTCCCTATTTTACTCAGTTTTTCAACCACTGATAATAGATCTCGATTGTGGGTGAATCGAGCACTAGTTTCCAAGCGTTTTCTTTTCCGTATAAACAATACATGAGTTTAGGCAAATAGCAAGGTCGATCTTGTAGAAAACCCGATGGCAAAACAAGTAGAAAATTGCATTGGCCCAGTACCCCGTTTTCCTCAGTTTTCCAGCCACTTATAGTGGATCTACATTTCGGGCAAATCGAGCACTAGTTTTTGAGTTTTTCCTTTACTGTGAAATCAATACTGAGTTTAGACAAACAACAGGGTCGATCTCATTGAAAACCTTATTACAAAACGAGAAGAAAGTCGCAGAGGCCTGATACCCCGTTTTACTCAGTTTTTCAGCCACCGATAATGGATATCGATTGTGGGTGAATCAAGCACTAATTTTTGAGTGTTTTCATTTCGTATAATTAATACTAAGTTTAGACAAACAGTAGGGATGATTTCATTGAAAATCTGAAGACAAAAAAGGCAGAAACCTGCATAGGGCCGATACCCTGTTTTACTCAGTTTTTCAGCCATCGATAATGGATCTCGATTGTGGGTGAATCGAGCACTAGTTTTTGAGCATTTTCATTTTTGTATAATCAATATTAAGTTTAGACAAACAACAAGATCGATCTTATTGAGAACCTGATGACAAAAAGAGCAGAAAGCTGCATAGGCCCGATACCCTGTTTTACTCAGTTTTTCAGCCACTGATAATGGATCTCGACTGTGGGTGAATCGAACACTAGTTTTTGAGCATTTTTTTTTTGTTTAATTAATACTGAGGTTAGACAACAGCAGGGTTGGTCTCGTTGAAAACCTGATGACAAAATGAGCAGAAAGCCGCATAGGCCCGATACCTCATTTTACTAAGTTTTTTAACCACTGATAATGGACCTCTATTGTGGGTGAATCGAGCACTAGTTTTTGAGTATTTTTATTTTTGCAAAATCAATACTAATTTTAGTCAAAGAGTAGGGTCGATCTCGTTGAAAACATGATGATAAAACAATCAGAAAGCCGTACAAGCCCGATACCCTGTTTTACTCAGTTTTTTAGCCACTGATAATGGATCTCGATTGTGGGTAAATCGAGCACTAGTTTTTGAGTGTTTTCATTTCCGTATAATTAATACTTAGTTTAGACAAATAGAAGGGTCGATCTCGTTAAAAACCTGATGACAAAACGAGCAAAAAGTCGCATATGCTCGATACCCCGTTTTACTCAGTTTTTCAGCCTCCGATAATGGATCAAAATTGTGGGTGAATTGAGCACTAGTTTTTAAGTGTTTTCATTTCTGTATAATCAATATAGAGTTTGGAAAAACAGTAGGGTTGATCTCGTTCAAAACCTTTAGACAAAATGAGGAGGAAGCCGCATAGGCCTGATGCCTCGTTTTACTTAGTTTTTTTGCCACCGATAATGGATCTTGATTGTGGGTGAATCGAGCACTAGTTTTTGAGTGTTTTCTTTTCTATATAATCAATACTAAGTTTAGCCATACAGTAGGGTCAATCTTGTTGAAAACTAGATGAACAAAAGAGCAAAAAGCCGCGTAGGCTCGATATCCCATTTTACTTAGTTTTTCAACCACCGATAAAGGATCTCGATTGTGGGTGAATCGAGCACTAGTTTTTTAGTGTTTTCTTTTCTTTATAATCAATACTGAGTTAGACAAACAACAGGGTCAATCTCATTGAAAACCTGATGACAAAACGAGCAGAAAGCCGCATAGGCCTAATATTAGTAACTGGCTGGATTCGCGCAGTGGAAAAACATAATATTTAAAATGAATCGATCAATTACATGAACCAAGATCCGAGTACAGATTATAACGTTTTCATGCATAAACTAAAACGTAAAATAAAACTGTATAAAAACAAATCCATACAAAGATTTAGTTCATATTGACGTTTGGAGGCTCCTCCGAATATCTCTGACTTCGGACACGAACACTGTCCACCAGATACTGATCACCGGTTACTGTTAACCGATTACGGTTCACCAGATACTGTTCACCAGACTATTCACGTGATTCTTCGTTAATCGATCCAATGTAGGATCGCACTCACGGAAGTCCACACAAAGATATTCCGTAGAACCCTTAATTATTTTGCTAAAACAATCAAGGGCTTCAAGAATCAAGATTGAAGAACAAGAAAATGTTTCTTCTTCACTCAAGAGTGTAACGTGAGAGAGAGAGAGAGAGAGAGAGAGAGAGAGAGAGAGAGAGAGAGAGAGAGAGAGGCTAGGGTTTTTAATTGAATGAATATATCTCCTTGTTTTAGTTTTAAGTTGCACTTATATAGTGCAATAATTAAAATCTTATTCCACTTAGGAATAGCCACGGGCTCCAACCCTAGTTCACCCTTGCAACCAAACGCACCCTTTATGGTATTTTAATTAATTAATTATTATTATAATTAAAATCAATTAATATATAATAATATATTAACATTTAATTAATAATAATAATTCATTTAAATATATACAAAAATATATTTAAATATAATCTCACTAATTTAATTTTAATATTAAAATTAAATACAGGCAACAACCTCAGCAAATTTAATTGCATTGTGAGATTACCAAAATACCCTTTCGTCTTGAAAGACGAAAACACCCTTCTCACAAATTGATTCTTCAATTATCTTCTAAGTGTATAGCCCGTAGGCTCTTCATCTTATCGGCAGTGTGTAGTATCGCAATTAACACTAATTAATCATCTCACTACATACAGATCAAGATTGACCCCTAGCAAGGCATCATGGCCACCCGATAGATTCGGATTCAGCGAAACCGCAACCTGTCAACAATATGGTTACCGTACAATCTAATCCTTTCATCATATGTTATCTCATCGAGACTGAGGTACAGAAATAGTGTCAACCTTAGATATCCTCGACATATTTGTATTTAGTTAATGGACTAATGACCGGAAAATTAATTGGATTGAGCATTAACTCAATCCCACTGTGGCCACAGATTTAGTGTTATTGCCATTTACTGAATTACCCAGTGAAATAACTTCTCCTGTACTCAAGAGTGATGAATCCTTTGTCGATCCACCATAGTCTCGATACACTTCTCAATGTAGCGAATCACTACCATATTGATAGCTCTTAATAGAACTACGTTGGGCTAGTGTCAAATTACACTAATTGGTGCACAAGGCGCTTCGGTGATCTCAAGTCTAAGGATCACATGCACCACTATTTGTTAGAGGACTTATTCCATAGACACTAGGGTTACCATCCATATGGAATCCTCTGGTGGGTCTGTCCAGTGAACTTGCCTCTAGCAAGCACCCATGCGTTGCACCAGGTTGTCGGTAAACAACCTTGACAAGTGAGATCAGTCACTGTCTTTCGACAGGGTTATTCAAAGCTATGATATCCTTACCGTATTATCTGTGTCCTTGGTTAGAATAATATTGAGGCTATGGACGTTTCTAAAATGGCCACCATATGTGATAATAGGGTTCTCACTATCAAGATTTGAAACACATGATACCCTTGTCATGATTCTACCATCTTAAGGACTTATATAATTACATATAACTATGATTTACACGATATAGAAGAATATGCATTTTATTGATAAATAAACATTTACTACAGAGTCAATTTTACAATAATAGATTGGCTCTAGGGCACCTACTCAAACACCCAATACCCCGTTTTGCTTAGTTTTTTAACCACCGATAATGGATCCCGATTATGGGTGAATCAAGCATTAGTTTTTGAGTGTTTTCATTTCTGTATAATCAATACTGAGTTTAGAAAAATAGTAGGGTTGATCTCGTTGAAAACCTTATGACAGAACAAGCAAAAAGTCGCATATGCCCGATACCCCATTTTACTCAGTTTTTCAGCCACTGACAATGGATCTCGATTGTGGGTGAATCGAGCACTAGTTTTTGAGCGTTTTCATTTCTGTATAATCAATACTGAGTTTAGACAAACAGCAAGGTCGATCTCATTGAAAACCTGATGACAAAAAAAGCAGAAAGCCGCATAGGCCTAATACTCTGTTTTACTCAACTTTTCAGCCACCGAAAATGGATCTCGATTGTGGGTGAATCGAACACTAGCTTTTGAGAGTTTTCTTTCTCGTATACTTAATACTAATTTTAGGCAAAGTACAAGGTCGATCTCATCAAAAACCTGATGACAAAATGAGCAGACAGGCACATAGGCTCGATACCCCGTTTTACTCAAATTTTTGGCCACCAATAATGGATCTCAATTAAGTGTGAATCGAGCACTAGTTTTTGGGCATCTTCATTTCTGTATAATCAATACTTAGTTTAGATCAACAGTAGGGCCAATCTCGTTGAAAACTTTATGAAAAAACGAGCAGAAAGCTACATAGGCCCGATACCCCGTTTTACTCAGTTTTTCAGCCTCTGATAATAGATCTCGATTGTGGGTGAATCGAACACTATTTTTTGAGTGTTTTCATTTATGTATAATCAATACTAGGTTTAGGCAAGCAGCAGTGTCGATTTTTTGAAAACCTGATGACAAAATGAGCAGAAAGCCGCATAGGCCCGATACCCCATTTTACTTAGTTTTTCAGCCGTCGATAATGGATCTCCATTTCAGGTGAATCGGGCCCTAGTTTTTTAGTGTAATCAATACTGAGTTTAGACAAACAATAGGGTCGATCTCATTGAAAACCCAATGACAAAACGAGTAGAAAGCTGCATATGCCCCATACCCCATTTCACTCAGTTTTTCAGCCACCAATAATGGATCTCGACTGTGGGTGAATTGAGCACTAGTTTTTTAGCACTTTCATTTTTGTATAGTCAATACTGAGTTTAGAAAAATAGCAGGGTTGATCTCATTGAAAACCTGATGAAAAAATGAGCAGAAAGCCGCATAAGCCCGATACCCCGTTTTATTCAGTTTTTCAGTCACTGATAATGGATCTCGATTGTGGGTTAGTCGAACACTAGTTTTTGAGTGTTTTCTTTTCCGTGTACTTAATACTAAGTTTAGTCAAAGAGTAGGGTCGTTCTCATTGAAAACCTAATGACAAAACGAGTTGAAAGTCGCATAGGCTCGATACCCATTTTACTCAGTTTTTTAGCCATCGATAATGGATCTTAATTATGGGTGAATCGAGCAATAGTTTTTGAGTGTTTTATTTTCTTCATAATCAATATTGAGTTTAGGCAAAGAGCAGGGTCGATCTCATTCATAACCTAATGACAAAATGATCAGAAAGCCGCATAGGCCCGATACCCCGTTTTACTCAGTTTTTTAGCCGCCGATAATGGATATCGATTGTGGGTGAATTGAGCACTAATTTTTGAGCATTTTCGTTTATGTATAATCAATACTTAGTTTAGACAAACAGTAGGGTTGATCACATTGAAAACTTGATGACAAAATGAGCAGAAAGTCGCATAGGCCTAATACCCAGTTTTACTCAGTTTTTTAGCCACCGATATTGGATCTCGATTGTAGGTGAATCGAGCACTAGTTTTTTAGCGTTATCATTTCTGTATGATCAATACTGAGTTTAGACAAACAGCTATGTCAATCTCGTTGAAAATATGATGACAAAACGAGCAGAAAGCCGCATAGGCCCGATACCTTGTTTTACTCAGTTTTTTTAGCCACCGATAATGTATCTCGACTGTGTGTGAATCGAGCACTAGTTTTTGAGCGTTTTATTTTTTGTATAATCAATACTGAGTTTAAACAAATAGGAGGGTCAATCTCATTGAAAACTGGATGACAAAATGAGCAAGAAGCTGCACAGGCCTGATACCTCGTTTTACTTAGTTTTTCAGCCACCGATAATGGATCTCGATTGTGGGTGAATCGAGTACTAGTTTTTGAGTTTTTTCTTTTTCGTATAATCAATACTGAGTTTAGAAAAATAGCAGGGTTGATCTCGTTGAAAACCTTATGACAAAACGAGCAGAAAGCCACATATGCTCGATACCCTGTTTTACTTAGTTTTTCAGCCACTGACAATAGATCTCAATTGTGAGTGAATCGAGCACTAGTTTTTGAGCATTTTCATTTCTGTATAATCAATACTAAGTTTAGACAAACAGCAGGGTCGATCTCATTGAAAACCTAATGACAAAATGAGTAGAAAGCCGCATAGGCCCGATACTCTATTTTACTTAGTTTTTCAACTATCGATAATGGATCTCGATTGTGGGTGAATCAAACACTAGTTTTTGAGCGTTTTCTTTTTTGTATACTTATTACTAAGTTTAGGCAAAGTGTAGGGTCCATCTCATCGAAAACCTAATGACAAAACGAGCAGAAAGGCGCATAGGCTTGGTACCCCATTTTACTCAGTTTTTCAGCCACCAATAATGGATCTCAATTATGGGTGAATCGAGCACTAGTTTTTAAGCGTTTTAATTTTTGTATAATCAATACTTAGTTTAGGCAAACAGCAGGGTCGATCTCGTTGAAAACCTTATAACAAAACGAGCAGAAAGATGCATAAACCCGATATCTCGTTTTACTTAGTTTTTCAGCCTCCAATAATGGATCTCGATTGTGGGTGAATCAAGCACTAGTTTTTTAGCGTTTTCATTTTTGTATAATCAACACTAAGTTTAGGCAAATAGCAATGTCGATCTTTTTGAAAACTTGATGACAAAACTAGTAGAAAGCCGCATAGGCCTGATACCCCTTTTTACTCAGTTTTTCAGCCGCCGATAATGGATCTCCATTTCGGGTGAATCAGGCCCTAGTTTTTTAGTGTAATCAATACTGAGTTTAGATAAACAGTAGGGTCGATCTCATTGAAAACTTGATGACAAAACGAGTAGAAAGTCACATATGCTCGATATCCTGTTTCACTCAGTTTTTCAGCCACCGATAATGGATCTCAATTGTGGGTGAATCGAGCACTATTTTTTGAGCGTTTTCATTATCGTATAATCAATACTGAGTTTAGACAAACAGCAAGGTCGATCTCGTTGAAAACCTAATGACAAAATGAGCAAAAAGCCGTATATGCCCAATTCCCCGTTTTACTCATTTTTTCAGCCACCAATAATGGATCTCGATTGTGGGTGAATCGAATAATATTTTTTTACCATTGTCTTTTCCGTATACTTAATATTGAGTTTAGGCAAAGAGCAGGGTCGTTCTCGTTGAAAACCTGATGACAAAACGAGCAGAAAGCCGTATAGGCCCAATACCCCATTTTTCTCAGTTTTTTAGCCACCGATAATGGATCTCGATTGTGGGTGAATCGAGCACTAGTTTTTCAATGTTTTCATTTCCGTATAATCAATACTAAGTGTAGACAAATAGCAAGGTCGATCTCGTTGTAAAACGAGTAGAAAGCCGCATCAGCCCGATACCCCGTTTTACTGAGTTTTTCAGCCGCCTATAATGGATCTCGGTTGTGGGTGAATCGAGCACTAGTTTTTGAGTGGTTTCTTTTTCGTATAATCAATACTGAGTTTAGAGAAACAATAGGGTCAATCTCATTGAAAACCTGATAACAAAATGAGCAGAAAGTCGCATAGTCCTGATACCCCGTTTTACTCAGGTTTTCAGCCATCGATAATCGATCTCGATTGTGGGTAAATCAAGCACTAGTTTATGGGAGTCTCCCACCTGTCCAAGCTCTATGCGATTTGAGGATATCTCCTATGTAATCGGCCAATGGGAAGCACAGTAGGAATTGTACTACACCTACCCACTTGCATATTTGTAATCATTACCCTAAAATCTTCTACTATAAATAGAGGGCTCCCTCTCTCATTATTGGGATTCTGATTAAAAACATGCATTCTAATTGCAACCTTTTATTCTCAGAACATAGATAACCTACGAGAAAGAGACTGACTTGATATTCTCTTTGAATAATCAGTCATTTGTACCTCTACTCACTGTTTGCTATATGCGATCTCCTGTAACCTCATATATATAAAAGAATAGTGGACGTAAGATTCGCTTTAAGCATCCAAACCATTTTAAAAATCATCTTCCATTTACTTCATTGCATTTTTTATTCACGTGTAATTTTTAAGTTAGCTTAGTACTTTACACGTGCGAATCATTGGTGTCAAAATCAAGCATCAACAAGAAGAAAAGCAACAATCTTTGCGTTCCTTTGGTTGAATGTTTTGTGAAGAAGAAGTGAGAGATTGGTTTAATGTTTTATGAAGAGGAACCAAGAGATTGAGTGTGGTGCTTGTTATAGAAATATAATTAAGATGACAATATAATCTAGTATTGGGTTGTATTAGTTAACTCTTTCATGAGCATTGATTTAAGGGGTGCTTGCTTTATTGAAATAATAAAAAAAGCGTGTTTTTTTTTTTTTTTTTTTTTGGGGGGGGGGGGGGGGGGGTGGTTAATTTGGGGTTTTTTAGATTATAAATGTCTAAGTCAATCTTAATTGTCACGTCAAAATGTCTAGTCAGCACACCAAAATTGTCATGTTAACGATTTTTTACGAAAAAAATGTCATGTCTCAATATTTAACTCCGTAGGAAAAAATATGAAAGTTTGGTACTTTAAATAGGAAAAACTTAAAGTTCGGTACCTTCAATAGAAATAATTGATAGTTTAGTATCTTCAACAAGAAAACAAATATAATTCGGTACCTTCAATAAGAAAACAGTGATAGTTTGGTACCTTCTGATGTAATTAAGCCTTAAAATTATTATAAATAATATTTATTATTTATCACATTTATTTAAAAATATTATTTTAAGATGTAATTAAAATTAAATTTATGGCAAATAACTAAATGTATAATTTTTATTATTTATCTAATTTTCCTTTTTGTAAATAACTAAATAATAAAATCTATAATTTAATTCGAGAATGTAATAACTTTACTATTAATTTAGGCTTAATTGTAAATCTATAATTTATCTAAAGAATGTAGTAACGTTATATTAGTTTAGGCTTAATATACATGTTAGTGGGTTAAACAGAATAAAAAAATATAAAATAACGTTATATTAGTCTCTATTTCAAAACCATCACATAACTATATAAGTTTCATAAATTTCTCGTTATAATCTACCTCGTACAAGTTCTAAATCAACATAATAAAACCATATAAGTCTAAAATCAAATTAAATAGTGTGAGTACAAGAATACAACTAAATAAGTCATGAATTAATCGATTTGTGTCCACTATTTTTCCATATCTTCTATCTCTTCTAGTTCTTCACTTGTCAACNAAAACCTGATGACAAAATGAGCAGAAAGCCGCATAGGTTTATTCACCATTTTACTCAGTTTTTTTAGCCACCAGTAATGGGTCTCGATTGTGGGTGAATCGAGCACTAGTTTTGGATCTTTTCTTTTTTGGTATAATAAATACTATGTTTAGAGAGCCAACAGAGTCGATCTCATCAAAAACTTGATGACAAAACGAGCAAAAAGTCGCATAGGGCCTATCCGCCATTTTACTCAGTTTTTTTAGCCACCAGTAACGGGTCTCGATTGTGGGTGAATCGAGCACTGCTTTTGGATCTTTTCTTTTTTGGTATAATCAATACTATATTTAAAGAGCCGACAGAGTCGATCTTATCAAAAACCTGATGACAAAACGAGCAGAAAGCTGCATAGGGCCTATACGTCATTTTACTAAGTTTTTTCAGACACCAGTAATGTGTCTCGATTGTGGGTGAATCGAGCACTAGTTTTGCATCTTTTTGTTTTTCGTATAATCAATACTATGTTTAGAGAGCCAACAGAATCGATCTCGTCGAAAACCTAATGACAAAATGAGAAGAAAGCCGCATAGGGCCTATTTGCCGTTTTACTCAGTTTTTTCAGCCACCAGTAATGGGTCTCGATTGTGGCTGAATCGAGCTCTAGTTTTAGATCTTTTCTTTTTGGTATAATCAATACTATGTTTAGACAGCCAATAGAGTCGATCTCACTGAAAACCTGATGGCAAAACGAGCAGAAAGCCACATAGGGCCTATATCCCGTTTTCCTCTGTTTTTTCAGCCACCAGTAATTGGTCTCGATTGTGGCTGAATCGAGCACCAGTTTCGGATCTTTTTGTTTTTGGTATAATCAATACTATGTTTAGAGAGCCAACAGAGTCGATCTCGTTAAAAACCTGATGACAAAACGAGCAAAAAGCCACATAGGGCCTATTTACCATTTTACTTAGTTTTTTCAGCACCCAATAATGGGTGTCGATTGTGGCTGAATCGAGCACTAGTTTCGGATCTTTTTGTTTTTGGTATAATCAATACTATGTTTAGAGAGCCAACAGAGTCGATCTCGTCAAAAACCTGATGACAAAACGAGCAGAAAGCCGCATAGGGCCTATACGCCGTTTTACTCAGTTTTTTCTGCCACCAGTAATGGGTCTCGATTTTGGCTGAATCGAGCACTAGTTTTTGAGCGTTTTCTTTTTGGTATAATCAATACTATGTTTAGAGAGCCAACATAGTCGATCTTGCCAAAAACCTGATGACAAAATGACCAGAAAGCGGCATAGGGCCTATATGCGATTTTACTCAGTTTTTTCAGCCACCAGTAATGGGTCTCGATTGTGGGTGAATCAAGCACTAGTTTTGGATCTTTTTGTTTTGGTATAATCAATAGTTTGTTTAGAGAGTCAACAGAGTCTATCTCCGCGAAAACCCGATGACAAAATGAGCAGAAAACCCCATAGGGCCTATACGCCGTTTTACTTAGTTTTTTCAGATACCAGTAATGGGTCTCGGTTGTGGCTGAATCGAGCACTAGTTTTGGAGCTTTTTATTTTTGGTAAAATCAATACTATGTTTAGAGAGCGAACAGAGTCGATCTTGTCAAAAACCTGATGACAAAACAAGCAGAAAGCCCTATAGGGCCTATACGCCGTTTTACTCAGATTTTTCAGCCACCAGTAATGGGACTCGATTGTGGGTGAATCGAACACTAGTTTCGGATCTTTTTGTCTTTGGTATAATCAATACTATGTTTAGAGAGCCAACAGAGTCGATCCTGTCGAAAACCTGATGGCAAAACGAGTAGAAAGCCCCATTGGGCCTATATGCTGTTTTACTCATATTTTTCAGCCACCAGTAATGGGTCTCGATTGTGGGTGAATCGAGTACTAGTTTTTTACCGATTTATTTTTGGTATAATCAATACTATCTTTGGAGAGCCAGCAGAGTCGATCTCACCGAAAACTTGATGACAAAACGACCAGAAAGCCACATAGGGTCTATACGCCGTTTTACTCAGTTTTTTCAGCCACCAGTAATGGGTCTCGATTGTGGGTGAGTCGAGCACTATTTTTGGATCTTTTTATTTTTGGTATAATCAATACTATGTTTAGAGAGCCAACAGAGTCAATCTCATCGAAAACCTGATGACAAAAGGAGCAGAAAGACGTATAGGGCCTATGCACCGTTTTACTCAGTTTTTTCAGCCATCAGTAATGGGTCTCGATTGTGGGTGAATCGAGCACTGGTTTTGGATTTTTTTTTTGGTATAATTAATACTATGTTTAGAGAGCCAACAGAGTCGATCTCGTCGAAAACCTGATGACAAAACGAGCAGAAAGCCGCATAGGGCCTATACGCCATTTTACTCAGTTTTTTCAGCCACCAGTAATAGGTCTCGATTGTGGGTGAATTGAGCACTGGTTTTTGATATTTTTGTTTTTTTGTATAATCAATACTATGTCTAGAAGCCAACAGAGCCGATCTCATCGAAAACCTGATGACAAAACGACCAAAAAGCCCCATAGGGCCTATATGCCGTTTTACTCAGATTTTTCAGCCACCAGGATTGGGTCTCGATTGTGGGTGAATCGAGCACTAGTATTTGGGTGTTTTCCTTTTGGTATAATCAATACTATATTTAGAGAGCCAACAGAGTCGATCTCACCGAAAACCTAATGACGAAACGACCAGAAAGCCGCATAGGGCCTATACACTGTTTTACTCAGATTTCTCAGCCATCAATAATGGGTCTCGATTGTGGGTGAATCGAGCACTAGTTTTGGATCTTTTTGTTTTTGGTATAATTAATACTATGTTTAGAAGCCAACAGAGTCGATCTGATCGAAAACCTGGTGACAAAATGAGCAGAAAGCCCCATAGGGCCTATATGCCGTTTTACTCAGATTTTTCAGTCACCAGTAATGGGTCTCGATTGTGGGTGAATCGAGCACTAGTTTTTGAGTGTTTTCTTTTTGGTATAATCAATACTATATTTAGAGAGCCAATAGAGTCGATCTCACCGAAAACCTGATGACAAAACGACCAGAAAGCTGCATAGGGCCTATACGCCGTTTTACTCAGTTTTTTCAGCCACCAGTAATAGGTCTCGATTGTGGGTGAATCGAGCACTGGTTTTGGATATTTTTGTCTTTGGTATAATCAATACTATGTCTAGAAGCCAACAGAGTCGATCTCATCGAAAACCTGATGAGAAAACGAGCAAAAAGCCCCATAGGACCTATATGCCGTTTTACTCAGATTTTTCAGCCACCAGTAATGGGTCTCGATTGTGGGTGAATCGAGCACTAGTATTTGAGTGTTTTCCCTTTGGTATAATCAATACTATATTTAGAGAGCCAACAGAGTCGATCTCGCCGAAAACCTGATGACAAAATGACTAGAAAGCCGCATAAGGCCTATACGCCATTTTATTCAGTTTTCTCAGCCACCAGTAATGGGTCTTGATTGTGGGTGAATCGAGCACTTGTTTTGGATCTTTTTGTTTTTGGTATAATCAATACTATGTCTAGAATCCAACAGAGTTGATCTCATCAAAAACCTGATGAGAAAACGAGCAAAAAGCCCCATTGGGCCTATATGCCGTTTTACTCAAATTTTTCAGCCACCAGTAACGGGTCTCGATTGTAGGTGAATCGAGCACTAGTATTTGAGTGTTTTCCTCTTGGTATAATCAATACTATATTTAGAGGGCCAACAGAGTCGATCTCGCCGAAAACCTGATGACAAAATGACCAGAAAGCCGCATAGGGCCTATACGCCGTTTTACTCAGTTTTTTCAGCCACCAGTAATAGGTCTCAATTGTGGTAAGGTGTTGCAACCCTATGTGTCACTCCATACTTACTCAACAGTGCATCCATTTGCCTATTGCAAAAATGAGATCCTCCATCACTAATGATTGCTCGTGGCACCCCAAACCTTGAGAAAATATTATTCCTCACAAACTTAATCACTACCCTAGCTTCATTAGTCAGCACTGCAACTGCCTCAACCCACTTCGACACGTAATCCACCACTACCGAGATATATGTGTTCCCAAAAGAACTTGGGAACAGACCCATGAAATCTATCCCCCACACATCAAAAAGCTCAACCACCAGGATGTTGTTCAATGGCATCTCATCTCTTTTTGAAATAGTTCCTATCCGTTGACATTGGTCACACTCTTGAATCATCCGGAAGGAATCTCTAAAGAGGGGTGGCCAATAGAATCCCAATTGTAAAACCTTGGCTGCTGTTCTAGCTCCCCCTAAATAGCCACCTGCTTCCTTCTCATGACAATGCCTTAGAATGCTCTCCATCTCCTCCTCCGGGACACATCTCCGTATCATTTGATCAGTACAGTGTCTGTATAGAAACGGTTCTTCCCAAAAGTAGTACTTCAAATCTGAGAAAAATTTTCTCTTTTGTTGATACGTCAATATATGTATCATCACAAATTAAAAAAAATGGTGTGAGTTTGGAATATTTTTGTTTTTGTGTATAATAATACATTTAGAGACCAACAGAGTCGATCTCGCCAAAAAACCTGATGACAAACGAGCAGCCAAGCTGCATAAGCTGTACGCAGCTTTTACTTAGTTTTTTTCAGCCGAGTAATGGGTCTCGATTGTGGGTGAATCGAGCACTGTTTTTGGATCTTTCTCTTTTTTGTATAATCAACACTATCTTAGAAGCCAACAGAGTCGATCTCATCGAAAACCTGATGACAAAACGCGCAAAGCCATATAGGCCTATACGCCGTTTTACACCAGTTTTTTTACCACCGTAATGGGTCTTGCGTTGTGGGGTGAATCGAGCAACTAGTTTCGGTCCTTTTTGTTTTCTTTTGTAACAATACTATGTTTGGAAACCAACAAGTCTACTCGTCAAAAAAACCTGATGACAAACAGTTAGAAAGCCTATAGGGCCTCTATGCCGTTTACTAGATTTTTCAGCCCCCAGTAATGGGTCTCGAGTGTGGTGAAATGAGCACAGTTTTTGAGCGTTTCTTTTTGGTATATTCATACTATGTTTACGGAGCCAACACAGTTGATCTAACCAAAAACCTATGACCAAACGACCAGAAAGGCATAGGCTTATACACCGTTTTACTCAGTTTTCCAGCCACCAGTAATGGTCCATTTGATGGGTGAATCAGGCACTAGTTTTGGATCTTTTTTTGTTTTTTCGTATATCAATACTATATTTAGAGAGCCAACAGAGTGGATCTCATGAAAACCTGATGACAAAACTAGCAGAAAGCCCCATAGGGCCAATATGCCGTGTTACTCAGATTTTTTCAGCCACCCAGTAATGGGTCTCGATTGTGGGTGAATCGAGCACTTTTTTGAGCGTTTTCTTTTTTTATAACATACTATTTTAGAGAGCCAAAGACCAATCTCGCCGAAAACCTGATGACAAATGACCAGAAAGCGCATGGGCCTATACGCCATTTTACTAGTTTTCAGCCACCAGTAATGGGTCTCGTTTTGGCGATCGAGCACTAGTTTTGGATCTTATTTTTCTTTGGTATAATCAATCTTTGTTTAGAGAGCCAACAGAGTCGTCTCGCCGAAAACCCTGATGACAAAATGAGCAGAAAGCACCATAGGCCTATACCGTTTTATTCTTAGATTTTTCAGGACCGATAATGGGTCTCGATTGTGGGTGAATCGAGCCTGTTTTTGGATTTTTGTTTTTGGTATAATCAATACTATGTTTAGAGAGCCAAAGAGTCGATCTGTCGAAAACCTGATGACATACGAGCAGAAAGCCGCATAGGGCCTATACCATTTTACTAATTTTTTCAGCCACCAGTAATGGGTCTCGATTGTGTGAATCGAGCACTAGTTTTGAGCTTTTTGTTTTTGGTATAATCATACATGTTTAGAGCCAACAGGTCGATCTTTCCAGAAAACCGATGATAAAACGCGCAACAGAAACCCCTAGGGCCTATATGCCGTTTTACTCGATTTTTTCAGCCACCAGTAATGTGTCTCGATTGTGGTGAATCGAGCACTATTTTTTTGTGTTTTTCTTTTTAGTATAATCAATACTATGTTTAGAACCCAACAGAGTTGATCCGGCCGAAAACCTGATACAAAAGACTAGAAAGCGCATAGCTTAGCCGTTTTACCAATTTTTTCAGCCCCCAGTAATGGGTCCTCGATTGTGGGATTGTGAGCACTAGTTTTGAATCTTTTTGTTTTTTGGTATAATCAATACCATGTTAGAGAGCCAACAGAGTCGATCTCCAAAAACCTGATGACAAAACAGCCGAAAGCGCATAGGCCTTACCCGTTTACTTAGTTTTTCAGCCACCGTAATGGGTCTCGATTTGGGGGAATCGAGCACTGTTTTTTGGTCTTTCTCTTTTTGGTATATCAATACTATCTTAGAGCGCCCGAAGTCGATCTCATCAAAAACCTGATGACAAAACGACAGAAAGCCGTATAGTGCCTATACGCCGTTTTTACCCAGTTTTTTCAGCCACGTTAAGGGTCTGATTGTGGGTGAATCGAGCACTAGTTCGGTCCTTTTGTTTTTGTGTAATCAATACTATGTTTGAGAGCAAACAGAGTCTGATCTCGTCGAAAACCTAATGACAAAACGAGTAGAAAGCCCTATAGGGCCTCTCTTGTCGTTTATACTCAATTTTCAGCCTCCAGTAATGGGTCTCGATTGTGGGTGAAATCAGTACCACTTTTTGAGCCTTTTTTTTGGTATATTCAATACTATGTTTAGGGAGCCACAGAGTTGATCTAACCAAAAACCTGATGACCAAACGACCAGAAAAGCCGCATAGGGCTTGTACACCGTTTTACTCAGTTTTCAAGCCAACCATAATGGGTCTCGATTGTGGTTGAATCGAGGACTAGTATTGGATCTTTTGTTTTTGTATAATCAACTATTTAGAGAGCCAACAGAGTTGATCTCATCGAAAACCTGATGACAAAACTAGCAGAAAGCCCCATAGGGCCAATATGCCGTTTTACTCAGTTTTTTCAGCAACCAGTAATGTGTTCTCGATTGTGGGTGAATCGAGCACTATTTTTGAGGTTTTCTTTTTGGTATAATCAGACTATGTTTAGAGAGCCAACAAGTCGATCTTGCAAAAACCTGATGACAAAATGACCAGAAAGCGCATAGGGCCTTATGCGATTTACTCGTTTTTCAGCCACCAGTAATGGGTCTCGATTGTGGGTGAATCAAGCACTGTTTTGATCTTTTTGTTTTGGTATAATCAATATTTGTTTAGAGAGTCAACAGAGTCGATCTCCGCGAAAACCCGATGACAAAATGAGCAGAAACCCCATAGGGCCTATACGCCGTTTTACTTAGTTTTTTCAGGTACCAGTAATGGGCTCGGTTGTGGCTGAATCGAGCACTAGTTTTGGAGCTTTTATTTTTGGTAAAATCAATACTATGTTTAGAGAGCGAACAGAGTCGATCTTGTCAAAAACCTGATGACAAACACACAGAAAGCCCTATGGGCCTATACGCCGTTTTACTCAGATTTTCAGCCACCAGTAATGGGACTCGATTGTGGTAATCGAACACTAGTTTTCGATCTTTTTGTCTTTGGTATAATCAATACTATGTTTAGAGACCAACAGAGTCGATCCTGTCGAAAACCTGATGGCAAAACAGTAGAAAGCCCCATTGGGCCTATATGCGTTTTACTCATATTTTTCAGCCACCAGTAATGGGTCTCGATTGTGGGTGAATCGAGTACTATTTTTTTACGATTTTTTGGTATAATCAATACTATTTGAGGAGCCAGCAGAGTCGATCTCACCGAAAACTGATGACAAAACGACCAGAAAGCCACATAGGGTCTATCCCCGTTTAAAAACCTGATGGCAAAACGAGCAGAAAGCAGCAAAGGGCCTATACGCCGTTTTACTCAGTTTCTTTAGCCACCAGTAATGGCTCTCGATTGTGGGTGAATCGAGAACTATTTTTTGAGCTCTTTCTTTTAGGTATAATCAATACTATGTTTATAGAGCAAACAGAGTTGATCTTGTCGAAAACCTGATGACAAAACGAGCAGAAAGCAGCATAGGGCCTGTACGCCGTTTTACTCAGTTTTTTCATCCACCAGTAATGGGTCTCGATTGTGGGTGAATCGCGCACTATTTTTTTAGTGTTTTATTTTTGGTATAATAAATACTATGTTTAGAGAGCCAACAGAGTCGATCTTGTCAAAAACCTGATGACAAAACGAGTAGAACGCAGCATAGGGCCTATATGCTATTTCACACAGTTTTTTCAGCCACCAGCAATGGGTCTCGATTTTGGCTGAATCGAGCAGTAGTTTTGGATATTTATGTTTTTGGTATAATCAATACTATGTTTATAGAGCCAACAGAGTCGATCTCACCAAAAACCTGATGACAAAGTGAGCAGAAAGTAGCAAAGGGCCTATACACTGTTTTACTCAGTTTTTTCAGCCACCAGTAATGGGTCTCGATTGTGGGTGAATCGAGCACTATTTTTTGAGCGTTTTCTTTTTGGTAGAATCAATACTATGTTTAGAGAGCCAACAGAGTCGATCTCGTTGAAAACCTGATGACAAAACGAGCAGAAAGTAGCATAGGACCTATATACCATTCCACTCAGTTTTTTCAGCCACAAGTAATGGGTCTTGATTTTGGCTGAATCGAGCACTAGTTTGGGATCTTTATAATTTTGGTATAATCAATACTATGTTTATAGAGCCAATAGATTTGACCTAATCGAAAACCTGATGACAAAACAAGCACAAAGCAGCATAGGGCCTACACGCCGTTTTACTTAGTTTTCTTAGCCACCAGTAATGGGTCTCGATTGTGGGTGAATCGAGCACTATTTTTTGAATGTTTTCCTTTTGGTATAATCAATACTATGTTTAGAGAGCCAACATAGTTGATCTCGTCAAAAACATGATGACAAAACGGGCAGAAAGCAGCGTAAGGCCTATACGCCATTTCACTCAGTTTTTTCAGCCACTAGTAATGGGTCTCTATTTTGGCTGAATCGAGCACTAGTTTTGGATCTTTAAATTTTTGGTATAATCAATACTATATTTATAGGGCTAACAGAGTCGATCTCGTAAAAAACCTGATGACAAAACGAGCAGAAAGCAGCAAAGGGCCTATACATCATTTTACTCAGTTTTTTCAGCCACCAGTAATGGGTCTTGATTGTGGGTGAATCGAACACTATTTATTGAGCATTTTCTTTTTGGTATAATCAATACTATGTTTAGAGAGCCAAAAGAGTTGATCTCGTCGAAAACCTGTTGACAAAATGAGCAGAAAGCCGCATAGGGCCTTTACGCCATTTTACTCAGTTTTTTCAGCCACCAGTAATGGGTCTCGATTGTGGGTGAATCGAGCACTATTTCTTGAGCGTTTTCTTTTTGGTATAATCAATACTATGTTTACAGAGCCAACAGAGTCGATCCCGTTGAAAACCTGATGACAAAACGAGCAGGAAGCAGCATAGGGCCTATACGATGTTTTACTCAGTTTTTTCAGCCACCAGTAATGGGTCTCGATTTTGGCTGAATCGAGCACTAGTTTTGGATCTTTTTGTTTTTGGTATAATCAATACTATGTTTATACAGCCAACAGAGTCGATCTCATTGAAAACCTGATGACAAAACGAGCAGAAAGCCGCATAGGGCCTATACGCTGTTTTACTCAGTTTTTTCAGCCACCAGTAATGGGTCTCGATTGTGGCTGAATTGAGCACTAGTTTTGGATCTTTTTCTTTTTGGTATAATCAATACTATGTTTACCCAATACCCCGTTTTACACAGTTTTTTAGCCACCGATAATGGATATGGATTTTGGGTTAATTGAGCACTAGTTTTTGAGCGTTTTCAATTCTGTACAATCAATACTAAGTTTTTGCATAAAGCAGGACTGATCACGTCAAAAAGCTGATAACAAAATGAACAGAAAGCCGCATAGGCCCAATACCCTGTTTTACTCAGTTTTTTAGCCACAAAAAATGGAACTCAATTATGGGGAAATCGAGCACTAGTTTTTGAGCGTTTTCATTTCTGTATAATCAATACTGAGTTTACGCATATAGCAGGATTGATCGCATTGAAAAGCTGATGAAAAAATAGGCAGAAAGCCGCAGAGGCCCAATACCCCGTTTTACTTAGTTTTTTTGCCACCGAATAATGGATCTGGATTTTGGGTGAATTGAGCACTAGCTTTTTAGCGTTTTCAATTATGTATAATCAATACTGAGTTTTTGATTATAGCAGGACTGATCGCGTCGAAAAGCTAAAGACAAAACGAGCAGAAAGCCGCATAGGCTCAATACCCCGTTTTACTAAGTTTTTTAGCCACCAAAAATGGATCTCAATTATGGGGAAATTGAGCACTAGTTTTTGAGTGTTTTCATTTCTGCATAATCAATACTGAGTTTTCATAAGTTGCAGGATAGATCGTATTGAAACGCTACAGATAAAACGAGCAGAAAGCCGCAGAGGCCCAATACCCCGTTTTACTTAGTTTTTTAGCCAGCGATAATGGATCTGGATTTTGGGTGAATTGAGCTCCAGTTTTTTAGTGTTTTCAACTCTGTACAATCAATACTGAGTTTTCACATATAGCAAGACTGATCACATCGAAAAGCTGATGACAAAACTAGCAGAAAGCCGCATAGGCCCAATACCCCATTTTACTCAATTTTTTAGCCACTGATAATGGATCTGGATTTTGGGTTAATTGAGCACTAGTTTTTTAGCGTTTTCAATTCTGTACAATCAATACTGAGTTTTTGCATATTGCAGGACTGATCACGTCAAAATGCTGAAGTCAAAACTAGAAGAAAGCCGCATAGGCCCAATACCCCGTTTTACTCAATTTTTTAGCCATCGATATTGGATCTGGATTTTGGGTGAATTGAGCACTAGTTTTTGANGAGCAGAAAGCCGCATAGGGCCTACACGCCATTTTACTCAGTTTTTTCAGCCACCAGTAATGGGTCTCGATTGTGGGTGAATCGAGCACTAGTTTTGGAACTTTTTGTTTTTGGCATAATCAATACTATGTTTAGAGAGCCAAAAGAGTCGATGTCGCCGAAAACCTGATGACAAAACGAGCAGAAACTCGCATAGGGCCTATACGCTGTTTTACTCAGTTTTTTTAGCCACCAGTAATGGGCCTCAATTTTTACTGAATCGAGCACTTTTTTTTGAGCGTTTTCCTTTTGGTATAATCAATACTAGGTTTAGACAGCCAACAGAGTCGATCTCGTTGAAAACCTGATGAAAAAACGAGCAGAAAGGCGCATAGGGCCTATACGCCGTTTTACTCAGTTTTTTCAGCCACCAGTAATGGGTCTCGATTTTGGCTCAATCGAGCACTAGGTTTTGAGCGTTTTCTTTTTGGTATAATCAATACTATGTTTAGAGAGCCAATAGGGGCGATCTCGTTGAAAACCTGATGACAAAACGAGAAGAAAGGCGCACAGGGCCTATACACCGTTTTACTCAGTTTTTTCAACCACCAGTAATGGGTCTCGATTGTGGGTGAATCGAGCATTAGTTTTGGATCTTTTGGTTTTTGGTATAATCAATACTATGTTTAGAGAGCCAACAAAGTCGATCTTGTTGAAAACCTGATGACCAAACGAGCAGAAAGCCGCATAGGGCCTATACGCCGTTTTACTAAGTTTTTTAAGCCACCAGTAATGGGTCTCGATTATGGCTGAATCGAGCACTAGTTTTTGAGCGTTTTCTTTTTGGTATAATCAATACTATGTTTAGAGAGCTAATAGAGTAAATCTCACTGAAAACCTAATGACAAAACGAGCAGAAAGCCGCATAGGGCCTATACGCCGTTTTACTCGGTTTTTTCAGCCACTAGTAATGGGTCTTGATTGTGGGTGAATCGAGCACTAGTTTTGGATCTTTTAGCTTTTGGTATAATCAATACGATGTTTAGAGAGCCAACAGAGTCGATCTTACCGAAAACCTGATGACAAAACGAGCAGAAAGCCGCATAGGGCCTATACGCTGTTTTACTCAGTTTTTTCAGCCGCCAGTAATGGGTCTCGATTTTTGCTGAATCGAGCACTAGTTTTTGAGCGTTTTCTTTTTGGTATAATCAATACTATGTTTAGAGAGCCAACAGAGTCGATCTCGTTGAAAACCTGATGACAAAACGAGCAGAAAGCCGCATAGGGCCTATACGCCGTTTTACTCAGTTTTTTTCAGCCACCAGAAATGGGTCTGATTTTGGCTGAATCGAGCACTAGTTTTGAGCTTTTCTTTTTGGTATAATCAATACTATGTTTTAGAGAGCCAACAGAGTCGATCTCGTTGAAAACCTAATGACAAAAGAGCAAAACCGCATAGGGCCTATACGCCGTTTTACTCAGTTTTTTTCACCACCTAATGTTCTCGATTTGGGTGAATCGAGCACTAGTTTTGGACTTTTTTTTTTTTTGGATATATCATACTATGTTTAGAGAGCCAAGAGTCGATCTCGGAAAACCTGATGACAAAACAGCAGAAAGCCGCATAGGGCCTATACGCTTTTTACTCAGTTTTTTCAGCCACCAGTAATGGGTCTCGATTTTGGCTGAATCGAGCAGCTTTTGAGCGTTTTTTTGGTGGATAATCAATACTATGTTTAGAGAGCCAACAGAGTCATCTCGTTGAAAACCTGATGACAAACGAGCAGAAAGCGCGACTAGCATATCCTTACGCCGTTTACTCAGTTTTTTCAGCACCAGTAATGGGTCTCGATTTGGCTGATCAGCACTAGTTTTGAGCTTTTCTTTTTGGTATATCAATACTATGTTTGGAAGCCAACAAGTCGATCTCGTTGAACTGATGACAAAACGCAGAAGGCCACAGGGCCTATACGCCGTTTTACTCAGTTTTTTCAGCCACCAGTAATGGGTCTCGTTTTGGCTAATCGAGCACTAGTTTTGAGTTTTTCTTTTTTGGTATAATCAATACTATGTTTGAGAGCCACAGAGTCGATCTCGTTGAAAACCTGATGACAAAACGAGCAGAAAGGCACGGGCCTATACGCGCTTTTTACTCTTTTTTTCACCACCATAATGGTCTCGATTTGGGTGAATCGAGCACTAGTTTTTGACTTTTTTCTTTTTGGTATATTCTACTATGTTTGAGAGCCAACAGAGTCGATCTTGAAAAACCTAGACAAAACGGCAGAAACCCGCATAGCCTATACCCTTTTACTCAGTTTTTTCAGCCACCAGTAATGGGCCTCGATTGTGGGTATCAAGCACTAGTTTTGGATCTTTTTTTTTTGGTATAATCAATACTATGTTTAGAGAGCCAACAGAGTCGATCTCGTGAACCTGATGACAAAACGAGCAGAAAGCGCATGGGCCTATACCGTTTTACTCAGTTTTTTCGCCACTATAATGGTCTCGATTGTGGTGAATCGAGCACTAGTTTTGGATCTTTTTTTGTTTTGGTATAATCAATACTATGTTTAGAGAGCCAACAAGTCGATCTCGTTGAAAACCTGATGACAAAACGAGCAGAAAGCCACAAGGGCCATAGCCGTTTTACTCAGTTTTTTCACCACCAGTAGTGGTCTCGATTGGTTTGAATCGAGCACTTTTTGGATCTTTTTGTTTTTGGTATAATCAATAATGTTTAGAGAGCCAACAGAGTCGATCTCGTGAAAACCTGATGACAAAACGAGCAGAAGCCGCATAGGCCTAACGCGTTTTACTAATTTTTTCAGCCACCAGTAATGGTTCTGATTGTGGCGAATCAAGCATAGTTTTGGATCTTTTTGTTTTTGGATAATCAATCTATTTTAGAGAGCCAACAGAGTTCTCGCTGAAAACCTGATGACAAAAGACAAAAGCCGCATAGCCTATACGCCTTTTACTCAGTTTTTTCAGCCACCTAGAATGGGTCTCGATTGTGGGTGAATCGAGCACTAGTTTTGATCTTTTTGTTTTGGTATAATCAATACTATGTTTAGAGAGCAACAGAGTCGATCTCGTTGAAAACCTGATGACAAAAAGCAGAAACCGCATAGGGCCACACGCGTTTTACTCAGTTTTTCAGCACCAGTATGGGCCTCGATTGTGGGTTAATCAGCACTAGTTTTGGATCTTTTCTTTTTGGTATATCAATATTATGTTTGAGAGCCAAAGAGTCGATCTCCGAAAACCTGATGACAAAACGAGCACAAAGCCGCATAGGGCCTATACGCCGTTTTACTCAGTTTTTTCAGCCACAAGTAATGGGCCTCGATTGTGGGTTAATCAAGCACTAGTTTTGGATCTTTTTTTTTTTGGTATAATCAATACTATGTTTAGAGAGCCAACAGAGTCGATCTCGCCGAAAACTTGATGAAAAAACGAGCAGAAAGCTGCATATAGTCAGAAGTGAATTAGTAGAGACATGCATGCCAAGTGGACTCAGTTTCTGCAGAAATTTCCTTTCAAGCTAAGACACAAAGCGGGAATACAGAATAAAGTAGCAGATTCATTGAGTAGACGCACTGATTTATTGGTGACTATGGGACAGGAAGTTGTGGGGTTTGAGACAGTGAAGGAATTATATGAAACAGATGAAGATTTTCAAAAGATATGGGAACAGTGTGTTACAAACCAATCTTCTGGAGACTTTCACATTCATGATGGGTTTCTCATGCAAGGCAACTAGCTTTGCATCCCTAAAGTTTCCTTGAGAGAGAAGCTCATTCGAGATTTGCATGGTGGAGGTATTGCTAGTTACTTAAGGCGTGACAAAACGCTTGTTGTTGTTGGTGACCAATATTATTGGCCACACTTGAGGAGAGACGTGACAAAGTTTGTGTAGTGATGTTACATATGCCAAACTAACAAGGGGCAGTCCCAAAACACTGGTTTGTATATGCCTTTACCTGTTCCAAAAAATATTTAGGAGTATTTATCTATGGATTTTTTGCCTAGATTGCCTCGACATAAAGGGGTGTAGATTCTGTTTTTGTTGTGGTTGATAGGTTTTCTAAGATGGCACACTTTATACCTTATAAGAAGACATTAGACGCAAACAGAATAGCCAGATTGTTTTTCAAGGAGGTTATCCGTCTACATGGGGTGCCTAAATCCATTACTTCTGATCAAGACAGCAAATTCCTTGGCCACTTTTGGAGAACATGGTGGAGGAAGTTTGATTCGTCCCTGAATTACAATAGTACTGCTCATCCACAAATCAACGACCAAACTGAAGTTGTGAACAAAACTCTTGGCAATTTGATTCAAAGTATTTGTGGTGATAAACCAAAACAGTGGAATGTAGCTTTATCGTAGGTTGAATTTGCCTACAACAGCGCTACTCATAGCACCACAGGGAAGCCTTCTTTTTCTATTGTGTACACCAAGCCCCCACAAGATGCTCTCGGCTTGATCAAGTTGCTGAAAGTTCTTGGTGTTAGTGTAGCTGCAGAAAACATGGCTACTCAGTGGCAAGATGTTCAAGCAGAGGTGAAGCAGAAGTTAGAGCAAGCTAATACCAAGTATAAGAGAGTTGCAGACCAACATCGTAGAAAATAGATTTTTGACATGGGTGATCAAGTGATGGTGTTTCTTCAAAAGGAAAGGTTTCCAGTAAGGACTTATAACAAGCTGTAGACTAAGAAGTTTGGGCCTTACCAGATTTTGAAAAAGATCAATGACAATGCCTATGTTGTGGATCTGCCATATACAATGGGAATTTCCAAGACGTTTAACGTGGCGGATATTTGCCCATTCCACTCTTCTGAAAAACCCTTGTATCCTGATGCCCAACTTAACTCGAGGTTGAATTTTTCTCAGGTGGAGGGGAATAACATAGAACGTCTGGTGGATGAATTCATGGAGCGGGCTGAACGTCAGAAGTCCATGTGTAAAGCCCAAAGGGCTTAAATGAGCATGCCCCATTCAAACGGCCATAACTTTTGATCCGGGAAGTGTTACGTGGCCTGTAAGATACTGTTGGAAAGCTTATTTCAAGCTCATAAATTTGACAACTATTAGTAAACAGTCCCGTATATGCAACGGAAACAAAAATAAATAATATAACAGGATCATTTACATGAGCCAAGATCAAGGGTATATTTTACAATTTTATCATAATAAGAATCTGCAGAAATATTAATCATGAGTTAAGAGAAAACAAACGCACGTTGGAGGCTCCTCCAAATTTGTTGACGAATGTTTTACTACTGATCCAAGTGTAGGATCGAACCCACGTAGTCCACACGAAGACAATCTCAAAAGAACTAAGGAGGGATTTGCTAGATCCTCCTTAGCCTTATGAATCAAGAAGACAAATCAAATGAATTGATTTTGGGCCAAAAATTGGATTCTGCCGTGGGAGTGTAAAATGGGGGCTGTGTGTTTTGTTTTTCAAAGAAAAAAAATCTTTTTAGAAAAATCACACACTTTTCTTTTTTATATTAAAAACAATTTGCCCTAATCCCATAAGGAATAGGCTTGGGCTCCAACCCAATTGCCCCATGTTGCCAAACACTCCCAATTTGATTTATTTTATTTTCCATCATTATCTCAATTAAAATCAATTAATATATATTTAAATATATATTAACATTTAACAATAACGATAATATATTTAAATATGTGTGAACACACATTTAAACGTAATTTCACTTATTTAATTTTTTTAACAAATTAAATAAAGGCTACGACCTCAGCAAATTTAATTGCACTGTGAAATTACCAAAATACCCTTTCGCCTTAAAAGACGAAAACGCCCTTCTTTCTTCTTGCATCTTAAATTGTCTTCTATGTGTGTGACCCTTAGGCTCCTCATCATATCGGCAGTGTATAGTATTGCGATTAACACCAATTAATCGTCTCACTAATACACAGACCAAGATTGGCCCCTAGCAAGGCATCATGGCCACCCGATAGATTCGGATTCAGCAAAGTAGCTACCTGTCAACGATATGGTTACCGTGCAATTCGATCCTTTCATCATACGTTATCTCGACGAGACGAAGGCATAGAAATAGTGTCAACCTTCGGTTACTCTCGATATTATTTATTCAGTTTCTGGACCAATGACCCGTATTATAAACTGGATAGAGCAACAACTCAATCCCACTGTGGCCACAGTTTTAGTGTCATTGCCATATACTGAATTGCGCCGTGAGATAACTTTCTCCCGTACCCGGGAGTGATGAATCCTCTGTCAATCCACCATAGTCTTGATACACTCCTTGATGCAGCCAATCACCACCGTATTGACAGCTCTGAAAAGAACTGCGTTAGGCTAGTGTCAAACTACACCAATCGGTGCACAAGGCGCTCCGGTGATCTCAAGTCTAAGGATCACATGCACCACCATTCGTTAGAGGATTTGTTCCATAGACACTGGGGTTACCATCCATATGGAATCCTCTGGTGGGTCAGTCCAGTGAACTTGCTGCGGTATATCCGCCTACAACAAGCACCCATGTGTTGCACCAGGTTGTCACCAAACAACCTTGACAAGTGAGATCAGTCACTGCCTTTCGACAGGGTCGTTCAACACTATGATAGCCTTACCGTATTATCTGTGCCCTTACTTCAGAATAATACTGGGGCTACGGACGTTTCTAGAATGGCCACCATATCTGCTCATAGGGTTCTCACTATCAAGATTTGAAACACTTGATACCCTCGTCACGGTTCTACCATTCTAAGGACATATATCAATACATATTGCAATAATAATGATTTACGTGATATAGAATAAAATGCCTTTTATTGATTAATGAACATTATTACAAAGCGTCAATTCTACAATAATTTATTAGCTCTAGGGCATCTACTCTAACAACAACTGCTTTAGTTAGTTGGAGGTCATTTTTGTGGTCAAATTCCATCGTTTTGGTGTGTTTCAAGGTTGTTTTAGTTATTTGCACATTTTTTCCTATTTTATTTTGAATTTTCATGTTTTAATTGATTTAGTTTTTGTTTCCTTTTGTTATTAGGAGTCTTATTAGGGTTGGTTGTCACCCTATATAAACTTATTTTTCATTTTGGAGACCATTCAATACATTATTCAAATTTTCTTCAGATTTCACAATTTAAGTTTCTGAATGAGACTTGTTTATTAGTTCTAAAGGTGTAGTCGAGTGCTACCCTTGTTTATTCACGCTAACTCGCTGTGTCATTAGGAGTTGAGTTTTTGGTGAGTTTTGTTCCAATTTTGAGGTATTTGGAGAGATGTGCAAGTGTGGCTAACCAAGTACTTGTATGTGCATGTAAATTGTTTGATGAAAATTCAAAAAGAAATGCATGCATAAATTTGTTGAATATTACTGAAGATATTGTTTGACAAAGGAAATAATTGATGTTAAAATGTTGTATTAGACTTGACCAAGTATAAGTTTAAGTGTTTAAGAGTGCATTTTGTTATGCCAAAATTTAGAATAACACTTGGTTATGTTAGTTTAATGAAATGAATGGCCTTTAGTGCATGGTTCAAGTTGCTTGAGCTTTTAGCATTAGTTTGAATGGCATATTGTATTTAGTCATTGAATTATGAGTTTTGAAACTTATGACTTTAGAAAAGTGATGGCAAGAATTTCATATTAAATTGTTGCAATAGTGTAGTATTGATGATAGTAAAAGATGAGTGATTATATTATAATATTACAATATGCCACCCTAAATTGTCAAGCTTGTATGGTTGAAATTAGAAAGATCATCCAAATAATGGCTTGGCCAAATGAGTATATTGTTGTTTCTTGTTTTGAGATTAGTTATAAACAATATGTAATAAGTGATTTTATTGTATAAAGAATAGAAAAGCTTTCCCAAGTATAGATATCAAAGGAAACATCAAAGAAATAGAAGTTTGGTTTATGAATTAAATACATGACCATTTTAGAAATTGATAGGTATGAGTATAGTTTTCATGCCTTATTATATATTACAAGCTATACAATTGTGCTAGAAGATCTTGAGAATATTTTGTATTGGCCAAAAGTTTAGTTAAGAATGTTAGAAAGAAATTAGAATTTAGCCAAAGTATATATGTTGTGCCATATGTTAAATTGTTTTTACAATGATTAATATGGCAATATAGATTAATGTATAAATGTAGCCAAAAGGAAAGAAGAAAGAAGGGCATGTATAACAATTGAAGTTGATGGTCATGTTAAGAGAATGCAAATTTATGGCATTAAAATTTGTATTTAGAAAGTTGTACAAGGCATGTTTGTTATATTAGAAAAATATTAGAGAGTTGTTTAATGACATGGTTATGTGATATATAAATTTGAGAAATCTAGTAGCATAATTGAGCATGTTGGTAGACTTAATACCTAAGTTGTGGCATAGATTTTTATAGAAGAAATTAGATTGCCCAAAATGTAGAATTCATTCCCTAGTTGAATTGTGCCGTTTTAATACCTCACTAATAGAATTATAGAAGAGTAGAATTTTTTAGAGATAATGTAATTGTGTACGTGTATATTTTACTTTGCATGATAGAATTGAAGAATTACAGAATTATGTAGAGATTATAGAATCGCGTACGTACACACGATGCATAGAATTCATAAATAAAGAATAAAATAGAAAATGTTTAAGTTAAGCGTGTTATTAGAATAGAACTTTGGGCTTTCCAGAAAAATATAGAAATAAAAGCCTTATAATTAATAAAATACATGTCAGAGTTAGACACGTATTTTGGGATCATGCATAGACAGCATATAAATACACGACATAGCATAGCATATATTTCAAAAATTTTAAAATGATTGGAAAATGTCTAGCTAGTTATTTTTCAGATTTACAGAGCATGTTTTCAGAGGGTTGTTGCGATGGGGAACCTGTGAGCATTCGCTACGTTAGCTTGTGGCAATAGAGATGCAGAAGTTTCCCACATCCACGTCACCATTAGGGAGCAGCCTCAGAATAGAAAACAGAATTGTATAGTCCGCTAGAAGTGCATGTGGATGAAGACTTGTTAAAGTAGATGCCCTAGAGCCAATCAATTATTGTAGAATTGACTCTTTGTAATAATGTTCATTAATCAATAAAAGGCATTTTATTCTATATCGCGACAGTAGTGGATCTCGATTTGTGGTTGAATCGAGCACTAGTTTTGATCTTTTTGTTTTTGGTATAATCAATACTATGTTTAGAGAGCCAACAGAGTCGATCTCGTCGAAAACCTGAGACAAAACGAGCAGAAAGCCGCATAGGGCCTACACGCGTTTTACTTATTTTTTCAGCCACCAAATGGGTCTGATTGTGGGAATCAAGCATAGTTTTGCTTTTTGTTTTTGACAAATCAAATATATTTAGAGAGCCAACGCGGTATACGCTGAAAACCTGATGACAAAAGAGCAGAAAGCCGCATAGGGCTATACGCCTTTTACTCAGTTTTTCAGCCACTAGTAATGGGTCTCGATTGTGGGTGAATCGAGCACTAGTTTTGGTCTTTTTGTTTTGGTATAATCAATACTATGTTTAGAGAGCAACAGAGTCGATCTCGTTGAAAAACCTGATGACAAAAAAAGCAGAAAGCCGCATAGGGCCTACCCGTTTTACTCAGTTTTTCAGCCACCAGTAATGGGCTCGATTGTGGGTAATCAGCACTAGTTTTGGATCTTTCTTTTTGGTATAATCAATATTATGTTTAGAGAGCCAATAGAGTCGATCTCGCGAAAAACCTGCGACAAACGAGCAAAAAGCCGCATAGGGCCTATACACCGTTTTACTCAGTTTTTTCAGCCACAAATAATGGGCTCGATTGTGGGTTAATCAGCACTAGTTTGGATCTTTTTTTTTTTTTGGTATAATCAATACTATGTTTAGAGAGCAACAGAGTCGATCTCGCCGAAAACTTGATGAAAAAACGAGCAGAAGCTGCATATAGTCAGAAGTGAATTAGTAGAGACATGCTGCCAAGTGGACTCAGTTTCTGCAGAAATTCCTTTCAAGCTAAGACACAAAGCGGGAATACAGAATAAAGTAGCAGATTCATTGAGTAGACGCACTGATTTATTGGTGACTATGGGACAGGAAGTTGTGGGGTTTGAGACAGTGAAGGAATTATATGAAACAGATAAGTTTCAAAAGATATGGGAACAGGTGTACAAACCAATCTTCTGGGACTTCACATTCATGATGGGTTTCTCATGCAAGGCAACTAGCTTTGCATCCCTAAAGTTCCTTGAGAGAGAAGCTCATTCGAGATTTGCATGGTGGAGGTATTGCTAGTTATTAAGGCGTGACAAACCGTTGTTGTTGGTGACCAATATTATTGGCCACAATTGAGGAGAGACGTGACAAAGTTTGTGTGTGATGTTACATATGCCAAACTAACAAGGGGCAGTCCCAAAACACTGGTTTGTATAGCCTTTACCTGTTCCAAAAAATATTTAGGAGTATTTATCTATGGATTTTTTGCCTAGATTGCTCGACATAAAGGGGTGTAGATCTGTTTTTGTTGTGGTTGATAGGTTTTCTAAGATGGCACACTTTATACCTTATAAGAAGACATTAGACGCAAACAGAATAGCCAGATTGTTTTTCAAGGAGGTTATCCGTCTACATGGGGTGCCTAAATCCATTACTTCTGATCAAGACAGCAAATTCCTTGGCCACTTTTGGAGAACATGGTGGAGGAAGTTTGATTCGTCCCTGAATTACAATAGTACTGCTCATCCACAAATCAACGACCAAACTGAAGTTGTGAACAAAACTCTTGGCAATTTGATTCAAAGTATTTGTGGTGATAAACCAAAACAGTGGAATGTAGCTTTATCGTAGGTGAATTTGCCTACAACAGCGCTACTCATAGCACCACAGGGAAGCCTTCTTTTTCTATTGTGTACACCAAGCCCCCACAAGATGCTCTCGGCTTGATCAAGTTGCTGAAAGTTCTTGGTGTTAGTGTAGCTGCAGAAAAAATGGCTACTCAGTGGCAAGATGTTCAAGCAGAGGTGAAGCAGAAGTTAGAGCAAGCTAATACCAAGTATAAAGAGTTGCCAGACCAACATCGTAGAAAATAGATTTTTGACATGGGTGATCAGTGATGGTGTTTCTTCAAAAGGAAAGGTTTCCAGTAAGGACTTATAACAGCTGTAGACTAAGAAGTTTGGGCTTACCAGATTTTGAAAAGATCAATGACAATGCCTATGTTGTGGATCTGCCATATACAATGGGAATTTCCAAGAAGTTTAACGTGGCGGATATTTGCCCATTCCACTCTTCTGAAAAACCCTTGTATCCTGATGCCCAACTTAACTCGAGGTTGATTTTTCTCAGGTGGAGGGGAATAACATAGAACGTCTGGTGGATGAATTCAGGAGCGGGCTGAACGTCAGAAGTCCATGTGTAAAGCCCAAAGGGCTTAAATGAGCATGCCCCATTCAAACGGCCATAACTTTTGATCCGGGAAGTGTACGTGGCCTGTAAGATAGTTGGAAAGCTTATTTCAAGCTCATAAATTTGACACTATTAGTAAACAGTCCCGTATATGCAACGGAAACAAAAATAAATAATAACAGGATCATTTACGAGCCAAGATCAAGGGTATATTTTACAATTTTATCATAATAAGAATCTGCAGAAATATTAATCAGGTTAAGAGAAAACAAACGCACGTTGGAGGCTCCTCCAAATTTGTTGACGAATGTTTTACTACTGATCCAAGGTAGGTACGAACCCACGTAGTCCACACGAAGACAATCTCAAAAGAACTAAGGAGGGATTTGCTAGATCCTCCTTAGCCTTATGAATCAAGAAGACAAATCAAATGATTGATTTTGGGCCAAAAATTGGATTCTGCCGTGGGAGTGTAAAATGGGGGCTGTGTGTTTTGTTTTTCAAAGAAAAAAAAATCTTTTTAGAAAAATCACCCACACTTTTCTTTTTATATTAAAAACAATTTGCCCTAATCCCATAAGGAATAGGCTTGGGCTCCAACCCAATTGCCCCATGTTGCCAAACACTCCCAATTTGATTATTTTATTTTCCATCATTATCTCAATTAAATCAATTAATATATATTAAATATATATTAACATTTAACAAAACGATAATATATTTAAATATGTGTGAACACACATTTAAACGTAATTTCACTTATTTAATTTTTTTTAAACAAATTAAATAAAGGTCGACCTCAGCAAATTTAATTGCACTGTGAAATTACCAAATACCCTTTCGGCTTAAAAGACAAAAACGCCCTTCTTTCTTCTTGGATCTTAAATTATTCTATGTGTGTGACCGTAGGCTCCTCATCATATCGATAGGTATAGTATCGCGATTAACACCAATTAATCGTCTCATAATACACAGACCAAGATTGGCCAGCAAGGCATCATGGCTACCGATAGATTCAAATTCAGCAAAGTAGCTACCTGTCAACGATATGGTTACCGTGCAATTTGATCCTTATCATACGTTATTTCGACGAGACGAAGGCATAGAAATAGTATCAACCTTCGGTTACTCTCGAATTATTATTCAATTTCTGGACCAATGACTCGTATTATAAACTGGATAGAGCGACAACTCAATTCCACTGTGGCCACAGTTTTAATGTCATTGCCATATAATGAATTGCGCCATGAGATAATCTCCCGTACCCGGGAGTGATGAATCCTCTGTCAATCCACCATAGTCGATACACTTCTTGATACAGCCAATCACACAGTATTGACAGCTCTGAAAAGAACTGCGTTAGGCTAGTGTCAAACTACACCAATCGGTGCAAAGGCGCTTCGGTGATCTCAAGTCTAAGGATCACATGCACCACCATTTGTTAGAAGATTTGTTCCACAGACACTGGGGTTACCACATATGGAATCCTCTGGGGGTCAGTCCAGTGAACTTGCTGCGGTGTAATCGCCTACAGCAAGACCCATGTGTTGCACCAGGTTGTCACCAAACAACCTTGACAAGTGAGATCAGTCACTGCCTTTCGCAGAGTCGTTCAACACTATGATAGCCTTACCGTAATCTGTCCCTTACTTTATACCTGAATCGAGCCCTAGTTTTGGATCTTTTTTTTTTTTTGGTATAATCAATACTATGTTTAGAGAGCCAACAGATTTAATCATCGAAAACCTGATGACAAAACGAGCAGAAAGCAGCATACGGCCTATACGCCGTTTTACTCATTTTTTCAGCCACGAGTAATGGGTCTCCATTGTGAGTGAATCGAGCACTAGTTATTGAGTGTTTTCTTTTTGGTATAATCAATAATATGTTTAGAGAGCCAACAGAGTCGATCTCCTCGAAAACCTGATGACAAAACGAGCAGCAAGCAGCATAGGGCCTATACGCCATTTTACTTAGTTTTTTCAGCCACTAGTAATGGGTCTCGATTTTGGCTAAACCGAGCACTAGTTTTGGATCTTTATGTTTTTGGTATAATCAATACTATGTTTATAGAGCCAACAGAGTTAATCATCGAAAACCTGATGACAAAACGAGCAGAAAGCAGCATAAGACCTGTACGCCATTTTACTCATTTTTTTCAGCCACCAGTAATGGGTCTCCATTGTGAGTCAATCGAGCACTATTTTTTTGAGCGTTTTCTTTTTGGTATAATCAATAATATGTTTAGAGAGCCAACAGAGTCGATCTCGTCGAAAACTTGGTGACAAAACGAGCTGGAAGCAGCATAGGGCCTATACGCCATTTTACTCAGTGTTTTCTGCCACTAGTAATGGGTCTCGATTTTGGCTCAACCGAGCGCTAGTTTTGGTTCTTTATGTTTTTGGTATAATCAATACTATGTTTATAGAGCCAATAGAGTTAATCGATGAAAACCTGATGTCAAAACGGGCAGGAAGCAGCATAGGGCCTATACGCCGTTTTACTCAGTTTTTTAAGCCACCAGTAATGGGTCTCCATTGTGAGTGAATCGAGCACTAGTTTTTGAGCGTTTTTTTCTTTTGGTATAATCAATAATATGTTTAGAGAGCCAACAGAGTTGATCTCGTCGAAAACCTGATGACAAAACGAGCAGGAAGCAGCATAGGGCCTATACGCCATTTTACTCTGTTTTTTCAGCCACTAGTAATGGGTCCCGATTTTGGGTGAATCAAGCACTAGTTTTGGATCTTTATGTTTTTGGTATAATCAATACTATGTTTATAGAGCCAANCGCATAGGGCCTATACGCCATTTTACTCAGTTTTTTCAGCCACCAGTAATGGGTGTCGATCGTGGCTAAATTGAGCACTAGTTTTGGATCTTTTTGTTTTTGGTGTAATAAATACTATGTTTAGAGGGCCAACAGAGTTGATCTCGTCGAAAACCTGTTGACAAAACGAGCAAAAAGCCGCATAGGGCCTACACGCCGTTTTACTCAGTTTTTTCAGCCACCAGTAATGGGTCTCGATCATGGCTGAATCGAGCACTAGTTTTGGATCTTTTTGTGTTTTGTGTAATCAATACTATGTTTAGAGAGTCAACAGAGTTGATCTCGTTGACAACCTGATGACAAAACGAGCAGAAAGCTGCATAGGGCCTATACGTCGTTTTACTCAGTTTTTTCAGCCACCAGTAATGGGTGTCGATTGTGGGTGAATCGAGCTCCAGTTTTTGAGCGTTTTCTCTTTGGTATAATCAATACTATCTTTAGAGAGCAAACAAAGTCGATCTCATCGAAAACCTGATGACAAAATGAGCAGAAAGCTGGATAGGGCCTATACGCCGTTTTACTCAGTTTTTTCAGCCACCAGTAATGGGCCTCGATTGTGGCCGAATCGAGCACTAGTTTTGGATCTTTTTGTATTTGGTGTAATAAATACTATGTTTTGAGAGCCAACAGAGTTGATCTCATCGAAAACCTGATGACAAAACGAGCAGAACGCCTCATAGGGCCTATACACCGTTTTACTCTGTTTATTCAGCCACCAGTAATGGGTCTCGATTGTGGCTGAATCGACCACTAGTTTTTGAGCGTTTTCTCTTTGGTATAATCAATACTATTTTTAGAGTGCCAACAGAGTCGATCTCGTCGAAAACCTGATGACAAAACGTGCAGAATGCTGCTTAGGGTCCATAAGCCGTTTTACTCAGTTTTTTAGGCCACCAATAATGGGTCTCGAATGTGGGTGAATCAAGCACTAGTTTTTTAGCGTTTTCTCTTTGGTATAATCAATACTATCTTTAGAGAGCCAACAGAGTTGATCTCATCGAAAACCTGATGACAAAACGAGCAGAAAGCCGGATAGGGCCTATACGCCGTTTTACTCAGTTTTTTTAGCCACTAGTAATGGGTCTCGATTATGGGTGAATCGAGCACTAGTTTTTGATCTTTTTGTTTTTGGTATAATCAATACTATTTTTAGAGAGCCAGCAGAGTTGATCTCATCAAAAACCTGATGTCAAAACGAGCAAAAAGCCGCATAGGGCCTATAAACCGTTTTACTCAGTTTTTTTCAGCCACCAGTAATGGGTCTTGATTGTGGGTGAATCGAGCACTAGTTTTTGAGTGTTTTCTCTTTGGTATAATCAATACTATCTTTAGAGAGCCAACAGAGTTGATCTCATCGAAAACCTGATGAGCAAACGAGCAGAAAGCTGGATGGGGCCTATATACCATTTTACTCAGTTTTTTCAGCCACCAGTAATGGGTCTCGATCGTGGCTGAATCGAGCACTAGTTTTGGATCTTTTTGTTTTTGGTGTAATAAATATTATGTTTTGAGGGCCAACAGAGTTGATCTCAACGAAAACCTGATGACAAAAGGGGCAAAAAGCCACATAGGGCCTATACGCCGTTTTACTCAGTTTTTTCAGCTACCAGTAATGGGTTTCGATTGTGGGTGAATCGAGCACTAGGTTTTGAGCGTTTTCTCTTTGGTATAATAAATACTATGATTAGAGAGCCAACAGAGTTGATCTCATCGAAAACCTGATGACAAAACGAGCAGAAAGCTGGATAGGGCCTATACGTCGTTTAACTCAGTTTTTTAGCCACCAGTAAGGGGTCTCGATTATGGGTGATTCAAGAACTAGTTTTGGATCTTTTTGTTTCTGGTGTAATAAATACTATGTTTAGAGAGCCAACAGAGTTGATCTCGTCGAAAACCTGATGACAAAACGAGCAGAAAGCCATATAGGGCCTATACGCCGTTTTACTCAGTTTTTTCAGCCACCAGTAATGGGTCTCGATTGTGGGAGAATCGAGCACTAGTTTTTGAATGTTTTCTCTTTGGTATAATCAATACTATGTTTAGAGAGCCAACAGAGTCGATCTCATTGAAAACTGGATGACAAAACGAGCAGAAAGCCGGATAGGGCCTATATGCATTTTTACTCAGTTTTTTCAGCCACCAATAATAGGTCTCGATTGTGGCTGAATCGAGCACTAGTTTTGGATCTTTTTGTTTTTGGTGTAATAAATACTATGTTTAGAGAGCCAACAGAGTTGATCTCGTCGAAAACCTGTTGACAAAACGAGCAGAAAGCCGCATAGGGCCTATACGCCGTTTTACTCAGTTTTTTCAGCCACCAGTAATTGGTCTCGATTGTGGGTGAATTAAGTACTAGTTTTTGAGTGTTTTCTCTTTGGTATAATAAATACTATGTTTAGAGAGCCAACAGAGTCGATCTCGTCGAAAACCTGATGACAAAACGAGCAAAATGCCGCTTAGGGCCCATATGATGTTTTACTCAGTTTTTTCAGCCACCAGTAATGTGTCTCGATTGTGGGTGAATCGAGCAGTAGCTTTTTAGCGTTTTCTCTACAGTCAATACTATCTTTAGAGAGCCGACAGAGTTGATCTCATCAAAAACCTGATGACAAAACGAGCAGAAAGCCGGATAGGGCCTATATGCCGTTTTACTTAGTTTTTTCAGCCACCAGCAATGGGTCTCGATCGTGGCGGAATCGAGCTCTAGTTTTGGATCTTTTTATTTTTGGTGTAATAAATACTATGTTTAGAGAGCCAACAGAGTTGATCTCGTCGAAAACCTGATGACAAAAGGAGCAGAAAGCCGCATAGGGCCTATACGCCGTTTTACTCAGTTTTTTCAGCCACCAGTAATGGGTCTCGATTGAGGGTGAATCGAGCACTAGTTATTGAGCGTTTTCTCTTTGGTATAATCAATACTATGTTTAGAGAGCCAATAGAGTCGATCTCGTCAAAAATCGGATGACAAAACGAGCAGAAAGCCCCATAGGGCCTATATGCCATCTAACCCAGTTTTTTCAGCCACCAGTAATAGGTCTCGATTGTGGCTGAATCGAGCACTAGTTTTGGATCTTTTTGTTTTTCATATAATCAATAATATGTTTAGGGAGCCAACAGAGTTGATCTCACCGAAAACCTGATGACAAAACGAGCTGAAAGCCGCATAGGGCCTATGCGCCGTTTTACTCAGTTTTTTCAGCGACCAGTAATGGGTCTTGATTATGGGTGATTCAAGAACTAGTTTTGGATCTTTTTGTTTTTGGTTAATAAATACTATGTTTAGAGAGCCAACAGAGTCGATCTCATCAAAAACTTGATGACAAAACGAGCAGAAAGCTGGATGGGGCCTATACACCGTTTTACTCGGTTTTTTTAGCCACCAGTAATGGGTCTCGATTGTGGCTGAATTGAGCACTGGTTTTGGATCTTTTTGTTTTTGGTATAATCAATACTATGTTTAGAGAGCCAACAGAGTCAGTCTCGTCGAAAACCTAATGACAAAACGAGCAGAAAGCCGTATCGGGCCTATACACCGTTTTACTCAGTTTTTTCATCCACCAGTAATGGGTCTTGATTGTGGGTGAATCGAACGCTAGGTTTTGAGCATTTTCTTTTTGGTATAATCAATACTATGTTTAGAGAGCCAACATAGTCAATCTCATCAAAAACCTGATGACAAAACGAGCAGAAAGCTGGATTGGGCCTATACGCCGTTTTACTCAGTTTTTTTAGCCACTAGTAATGGGTCTGGATTGTGGGTGAATCGAACACTAGTTTTTGAGCATTTTCTTTTTGGTATAATCAATACTATGTTTAGAGAGCCAACAGAGTCGATCTCGTCAAAAACCTGATGACAAAACAAGCAAAAAGCCAGATGGGGCCTATACGCCGTTTTACTCAGTTTTTTCGGCCACTAGTAATGGGTCCTGATTGTGGGTGAATCGAACACTAGTTTTTGAGCGTTTTCTTTTTGGTATAACCAATACTATGTTTAGAGAGCCAACAGAGTTGAACTCGCCAAAAACTTGATGACAAAACGGGCAGAAAGCCCCATAGGGTCCATATGCCATTTAACTCAGTTTTTTCAGCCACCAGTATTGGGTCTCGATTGTGGCTGAATCGAGCACCAATTTTGGATGTTTTTGTTTTTTGTATAATGAATACTATGTTTAGAGAGCTAAGAGAGTCGATCTCACTAAAAACCTGATGACAAAATGAGCAGAAAGCCGCATAGGACCTATACGCCGTTTTACTCAGTTTTTTCAGCCACCAGTAATGGGACTTGATCTTGGCAAAATCGAGCACTAGTTTTGCAATAATATGTTTAGAGAGCCAAAAGAGAGGATCTCACTGAAAACCTGATGAGAAAACGAGCAGAAAGCTGTATAGGGCCTTTATGCCGTTTTACACTGTTTTTTCAGCCACCAGTAATGGGTCTCGATTGTGGATGAATCAAGCACTAGTTTTGGATCTTTTTGTTTTTGGTATAATCAATACTATGTTTAGAGAGCCAACAGAGTTCTTTTTTGTATAATCCATACTATGTTTAGAGAGCCAATAGAGTCGATGAGCCTCCTTTGCTACTCTGTCCCTTGATTCCCATGGAAAGTCCAATGTGCTTCCTTAAAGCAGGGGCATCGTTTGTGCCGTCACCAGTTACTGCTACAACATGGCCCTTTTTCTTCAATGTATAGGGCCTATACGCTGTTTAAATACATATTGCAATAATAATGATTTACGCGATATAGAATAAAATGCCTTTTATTATTGATTAATGAACATTATTACAAAGAGTCAATTCTACAATAATTGATTGGCTCTAGGGCATCTACTCTAGGGCCTATACGGCATTTTACTCAGTTTTTTCAACCACCAGTAGTGGGTCTCGATTGTGGGTGAATCGAGCACTAGTTTCGGATCTTTTTATTTTTGGTATAATTAGTACTATTTTTAGAGAGCCAACATAGTCGATCTCATCGAAAACCTGATGATAAAACGAGTAGAAAGCCCAATGGGCCTATACGTTATTTTACTCCGATTTTTCAGCCACTAGTAATGGGCCTCGATTCTGGGTGAATCGAGCACTATTTTCTATTCTTTTCGCTTTTGGTATAATCAATACTATGTTTAGGAAGCCAATAGAGTCGATCTTGTCGAAAACCTGATGACAAAACGAGCAGAAAGCTGCGTTGGGCCTATACGCCGTTTTACTCAGTTTTTTCAGCCACTAGTAATGGGTCTCGATTGTGGGTGAATCGAGCACTGGTTTTGGATCTTTTTATTTTTCGTATAATCAATACTATGTTTAGAGAGTCAACACAGTCTATCTCATCGAAAACCTGATGACAGAACGAGCAGAAAGCTGCGTAGGGCCTATGCGCTGTTTTACTCAGTTTTTTCAGCCACTAGTAATGGGTCTCGATTGTGGGTGAATCGAGCACTAGTCTTGGATCTTTTTATTTTTGGCATAATCAATACTATGTTTAGAGAGCCAACACAATCTATCTCATCAAAAACCTGATGACAAAACGAGCAGAAAGCTACGTAGGACCTACACGCCGTTTTACTCAATTTTTTCAGCCACCTGTAATGGGTCTCGATTGTGGGTGAATCAAGCACCAGTTTTGGATCATTTTGTTTATGGTATAATCGGTATTATGTTTAGAGAGCCAACAGAGTCGATCTCGTAGAAAACCTGATGGCAAAACAAGCAGAAAGCCCCATAGGGCCTGTATGTCGTTTTACTCAGATTTTTCAGCAACTAGTAATGGATCTCGATTGTGGGTGATTTGAACACTAGTTTTGGAGGTTTTTGTTTTTGATGTAATCAATACTATGCTTAGAGAGCCAGCAGATTTGATCTCGCAGAAAACCTGATGACAAAACGAGTAGAAACCCGCGTAGGGCCTATACGCCGTTCTACTCAGATTTTTTAGCCACCAGTAATGGGTCTCGATTCTGAGTGAATCGACCACTAGTTTCTGTTCTTTTTGCTTTTGGTATAATCAGTACTATGTTTAGAGAGCCAACAGAGTCGATCTTGTCGAAAACTTGATGACAAAACGAGCAGAAAGCTGCGTTTGGCCTATAGTAATGGGTCTCGATTGTGGCTAAATCGAGCACTAGTTTTGGAGCTTCTTGTTTTTGGCATAATCAATACTATGTTTAGAGAGCCAACAGAGTTGATCTTGTAGAAAATCTGACGGCAAAACGAGCAGAAAGCCTCATAGGGCCGGTTGGCCGTTTTACGCAGATTTTTCAGTCACCATTAATCGGTCTCGATTCTGGGTCAATCTAGCACTAGTTTCTGTTCTTTTTGCTTTTGGTATAACCAATACTATGTTTAGAGAGCCAACAAACTCGATCTTGTCAAAAACCTGATGACAAAACGAGCAGAAAGCTGCGTTGGGCCTATACGCTGTTTTACTCAGTTTTTTCAGCCACCAGTAATGGGTCTCGATTGTGGGTGAATCAAGCACTAGTTTTGGATCATTTTTTTTTTGGTATAATCGGTATTATGTTTAGAGAGCCAACAGAGTCTATCTCGTAGAAAACCTGATGGCAAAACGAGCAGAAAGCCCATAGGGCCTGTATGTCGTTTTACTCAGATTTTTCAGCCACCAGTAATGGGTCTCGATTGTGGGTGATTCGAACACTAGTTTTGGAGGTTTTTTTTTTTGGTATAATGAGAACTATGTTTAGAGAGCCAACAGAGTCGATCTAGCCGAAAACCTGATGACAAAATGACCAGAAAGCCGCATAGGGCCTACACGCTATTTTACTCAGTTTTATCAGCCACCAGTAATGGGTCTCGATTGTGGCTAAATCGAGCACTAGTTTTGGAGCTATTTGTTTTTGGCATAATCAATACTATGTTTAGAGAGCCAATAGAGTCGATCTTGCAGAAAACCTGATGGCAAAACGAGCAGAAAACCCCATAGGGCCTGTAGGCCGTTTTACTTAGTTATTTCAGCCACCAGTAATGGGTCTCGATTGTGAGTGAATTGAGCACTAGTTTTGGATCTTTTGGATTTGGTGTAATCAATACTATGTTTAAAGAGCCAACACAGTCTATCTCATCAAAATCTTGATGACAAAACGAGCAGAAAGCTGCATAGGGCCTATACGCCGTTTTACTCAGATTTTTTAGCCACCAGTAATGGGTCTCGATTGGGGGTGAATCGAGCACTAGTTTTGGATCTTTCTATTTTTTGTATAATCCATACTATGTTTAGAGAGCCAATAGAGTCGATGAGCTCTCCTTTGCTACTTCTGTCCCTTGAATTCCCATGGAAAGTCCAATGTCTGCTTCCTTTAAAGCAGGGGCATCGTTTGTGCCGTCACCAGTTACTGCTACAACATGGCCCTTTTTCTTCAATGTATAGGGCCTATACGCTGTTTAACTCAGTTTTTTCAGCCACCAGTAATGGGTCTCGATTGTGGGCGAATCGAGAACTGGTTTTCAAGTATTTTTTATTTGGTATAATCAATACTAAGTTTAGAGAGCCAACAGAGTCGATCTCGCCGAAAACTTGATGACAAAACGATTAGAAAGCCGCATAGGGCCTATACGCTGTTTTACTCAGTTTTTTCAGCCACCAGTAATGGGTCTCGATTGTGGGCGAATCGAGAACTGGTTTTCGAGTATTTTTTTATTTGGTATAATCAATACTATGTTTAGGGAGCCAACAGACTAGATCTCGCCGAAAACCTGATGACAAAGCGACTAAAAAGCCGCATAGGGCCTATACGCCGTTTTACTCAGTTTTTTCAGGCACCAGTAATGGGTCTCGATTGCGGGCGAATGGAGCACTAGTTTTTGATCACTTTTTTGATTGGTATAATCAATAATATGTTTACCTAGAGAACAGAGTTGATCACGCCGAAAACCTGATGACAAAACAAGCAGAAACCCACATAGGGCCTATACGTCGTTTTACTCAGTTTTTTCAGCCACCAGTAATGGGTCTCGATTGTGGGTGAGTCGACCACTATTTTTTGAGTTTTTGCTTTTTGGTATAATCAATACTATGTTTAGAGAGCCAACAGAGTCGATCTCGCTGAAAACCTGATGACAAACCGAGTAGAAAGTCACATAGTGCCTATACGCCGTTTTACTCAGTTTTTTTAGCCACCAGTAATGGGTATCGATTGTGGCTGAATCGAGCACTGGTTTTGGATATTTTTGTTTTTGGTATAACCAATACTATATTTAGAGAGCCAATAGAGTCGATCTCGTCGAAAACCTGATGAGGAAATGAGCAGAAAGCCACATAGGGCCTATACGCCGTTTTACTCTGTTTTTTCAGCCAGCAGGAATGGGTCTCGATTGTGGCTGAATCGAGCACTGGTTTTCGATCTTTTTGTTTTTGGTGTAATCAATACTATTTTTAGAGGGCCAAAAAAGTTGATCTCACTGAAAACCTAATGACAAAACGACCAGGAAGCCGCACAGGGCCTATACGCCATTTTACTCAGTTTTTTTAGCCACCAGTAATGGGTCTCGATTATGGGTGATTCAAGCACTAGTTTTGGATCTCTTTGCTTTTGGTATAATCGATACTATGTTTACAGAGCCAACAGAGTCGATCTTGCCGAAAACCTGATGACAAAACGAGCAGAAAGCCTTGTAGGGCCTACGCGTCGTTTTACTCAGTTTTTTCAGCCACCAGTAATGGGTCTCGATTGTGGGTGAATCGAGCATAGGTTTTGGATCTTTTTGCTTTTGGTATAATCGATACTATGTTTAAAGAGCCAATAGAGTCAATCTCGCCAAAAACCGGATGACAAAACGAGTAGAAAGCCACGTAAGGCCTATACGCCGTTTTACTCAGTTTTTTCAACCACCAGTAATGGGTCTCGATTGTGGGTGAATCGAGCATTATTTTTTGAGTGTTTCCTTTTTGGTATAATCAATACTATGTTTAGAGAGCCAACAGAGTCGATCTCGCCGAAAACCTAATGACAAAACGAGCAGAAAGCCACATTGGGCCTATAGGCCATTTTACTCGGTTTTTTCAGCGACCAGTAATAGGTCCCGATTGTGGGTGAATCGAGCACTAGTTTTGGATTTTTTTCTCTTTGGTATAATCAATACTATGTTTAGAGAGCCAACAGAGTCGATCTCGCTGAAAACCTGATGTCAAAACAAGCAGAAAGCCACATTGGGCCTATAGGCCATTTTACTCGGTTTTTTCAGTCACCAGTAATAGGTCTCGATTGTGGTTGAATCAGGCACTGGTTTTGGATCTTTTTGCTTTTGGTATAATCAATACTATGTTTAGAGAGCCAACAGAGCCAATCTCGTCAAAAATTTGATGACGAAATGAGCAGAAAGCCACATAGGGCCTATGTACCGTTTTACTCAGATTTTTCAACCACCAGTAATGGGTCTCGATTGTGGGTGAATTGATCGCTAGTTTTTTAGGGTTTTCTTTTTGGTATAATCAATACTATGTTTAGAGAGCCAACAGAGTCGATCTCGTCGAAAACCTAATGACAAAACGAGCAAAAAGCCCTATATAGCATGTATGCCGTTTTACTCAGATTTTTCAGCCACTAGTAATGGGTCGCGATTGTGGGTAATTCGAGTACTAGTTCTGGAGGTTTTTCTTTTTGTCATAATCAATACTATGTTTCAAGAGCTAACTGAGTCGATCTCGCCAAAAACCTAATGACAAAACGACCAGAAAACCGCATAGGGCCTATAAGCTGTTTTACTCAGTTTTTTCAGCCACCAGTAATGGGTCTCAATTGTGGGTGAATCGAGCACTAGTTTTGGATCTTTTTGTTTTTGCTATAACCAATACTATGTTTAGAGAGCTAACAGAGTCGATCTCATCGAAAACCTGATGGCAAAACGAGCAAAAAGCCCCATATGTGCTGTATGCCGTTTTACTCAGATTTTTTAGCCACTAGTAATGGGTCCGATTGTGGGTAATTCAAGCACTACTTTTGGAGGTTTTTCTTTTTGGTATAATCAATACAATGTTTCTAGAGGCAACAGAGTTGATCTCATCAGAAACCTGATGACAAAACGAGCAGAAAGCCCCATAGGGCTTATATGCCATTTTACTTAGTTTTTTCAGCCACCGATAATGGGTCTCGATTGTGGCTGAATCGGGCACTGGTTTTGGATCTTTTTGCTTTTGGTATAATCAATACTATGTTTAGAGAGCCAACAGAGTCGATCTCGTCGAAAACCTGATGATGAAATGAGCTGAAAGCCACATAGGGCCGATGTGCCGTTTTACTCATATTTTTCAGCCACCAGTAATGGGTCTCGATTGTGGGTGAATCGAGCACTAGTTTTTTAGTGTATTCTTTTTGGTGTAATCAATACTATGTTTAGAGAGCCAATAGAGTCGATATCACCAAAAACCTGATGGCAAAACTACCAGAAAGCGGCATAGGGCCTATACGCCGTTTTACTCAGTTTTTTCAGCCACTAGCAATGGTTCTCGATTGTGGGTGAATCGAGCACTGGTTTTGGATCTTTTTTCTTTTTGTATCATCAATACTATGTTTAGAGAGCCAACAGAGTCAATCCCACCGAAAACCTGATGACAAAACGAGCAGAAAGCCACATAGGGCCTATATGCCGTTTTACTCAGTTTTTTCAGCCAACAGTAATGGGTATCGATTGTGGCTGAATCGAGCACTGGTTTTGGATCTTTTCATTTTTGGTGTAACCAATACTATGTTTAGAGAGCCAATAAAGTCGATCTCGTCAAAAACCTGATGACAAAATGAGCAGAAAGCACCATAGGGCCTATATGCCGTTTTACTTATATTTTTCAGCCACCAGTAATGGGTCTCGATTGTGGGTGACTCGAGCACTAGTTTTTCAGTGTTTTCTTTTTGGTTTAATCAATACAATGTTTAGAGAGCCAATAGAGTCGATGTCACCAAAAACCTGATGGTAAAACTACCAGAAAGCCGCATAGGGCCAATACGCTGTTTTACTCAGTTTTTCCAGCCACCAGTAGTGTGTCTTGATTGTGGGTGAATCGGGCGCTAGTTTTGGACCATTTTATTTTTGGAATAATCAATACTATGTTTAGAGAGCCAACAGAGTCGATCTGGTCAAAAACCTGATGGCAAAACTACCAGAAAGCCACATAGGGCTAATATTCCATTTTACTCAGTTTTTCAGCCAATAGTAATGGGTCTCGATTGTGGCTGAATCGAGCATTGGTTTTGGATCTTTCTATTTTTGGTATAACCAATACTATGTTTAGAGAGCCAATAGATTCGATCTCGTCAAAAACCTGATGACAAAACGAGCAGAAAGCCACATAGGGCCTATACGCCGTCTTACTCAGTTTTTCCAACCACCAGTAATAGGTCTCGATTGTGGGTGAATCGAGAACTAGTTTTTTAGGGTTTTACTCAGTTTTTTCAGCCACCAGTAATGGGTCTCGATTGTGGGTGATTCGAGCACCAGTTTTGGAGGTTTCTCTTTTTGGTATAATCTATACTATATTTAGAGAGCCAACAAAGTCGATCTCGCCGAAAACCTGATGACAAAACAACCCAAAAGCCGCATAGGGCCTATACGACGTTATACTCAGCTTTTTCGGCCACCAGTAATGGGTCTTGATTATGAAGAATCGAGCACTAGTTTTGGATCTTTTCATTTTTTATAATCAATACTACGTTTAGAAAGCCAATAGAGTCGATCTCATCAAAAACCTGATGACAAAATGACCAGAAAGCCTCATAGGGCCTATATGCCGTTTTACTCTGTTTTTTCAGCCACCAGTATTGGGTCTCGATTGTAGGTGATTCGAGTCCTAGTTTTGGAGGTTTATCTTTTTGGTATAACCAATATTGTGTTTATAGAGCCAATAGAGTCGATCTCATTGAAAACCTGATGGCAAAACGACCAGAAAGCCGCATAGGGCCTATATGCCGTTTTACTTAGTTTTTTCAGCCACCAGTAATGGGTCTCGATTGTGGGTTAATCGACCACTAGTTTTGGATCATTTTGTTTTTGGTATAATCGGTACTATGTTTAGAGAGCCAACAGAGTCGATCTCGTAAAAAACCTGATGGCAAAACAAGTAGAAAGCCCCATAGGGCCTATATGCCGTTTTACTTAGATTTTTCAGCCACCAGTAATGGGTCTTGATTGTGGGTGAATCGAGCAATAGTTTTGGATCATTTTGTTTTTGGTATAATCGGTACTATGTTTAAAGAGCCAACAGAGTCGATCTTATCGAAAACCTGATTAGAAAACGAGCAGAAAGCCCCATAGGGCCTATATGCCCTTTTACTTAGATTTTTCAGCCACCAGTAATTTATTCTACACCTAAGGAGCTTTACGAAGGGAATGCTCGACATGAAAGGTATAAGGTGTCAAAAGTACTGTTTGAAAGTAGCCTGACCGAGGGAACCCAAGTTGGCCCTCATGTGCTCAAAATGATCGAGCACATGGAGAGGCTTGATTGGGGTTTGAGTTGGATGCAGAATTACAAGTGGATTTAATTATGCAATCCTTGCCTGACTCTTATGCACCGTTCATAATGAACTTCAATATGAACGCTATGGTGAAAACCCTGTCAGAGCTTTTGAACATGCTAAGAACTACAGAGCAGGACTTGAAGAAGTCCAAGCCTGTTTTACTAGTAGCTGACAGTAAAGGAAAAGGTAAGGGCAAGGAAAGGCCAAGGCCAATCCCAAGCCCAAGCCTAAAGGATAGGATGCTTTAAAGCCTGCGGGTGCGTTGGGAAAGGTGGGAAGGTAGTCTGCTTCTATTATGGCAAACCTAGCCATTGGAGGAAGCACTGCAAGGCTTTCCTCGCAAACAAGAATAAGTCAGATGCTTCAACTTCAAGTATGTTTATAATTGAGATTACCTTCTCTCCTTCAACATCTTGGGTCTTGACACAGGATGTGGTACTCACATTTATACTGATGTGTAAGGACTAAGGCAGAGTAGATTGCTTACCAGAGAAGTGGACCTACGAGTTGGAAATGGAGCCACATGTGACTGCATTAGCTATAGGGACTTATTGTTTGTCTTTGCCTTCGTTTTATTATTAGAACTCAAAGACTGTTATTTTGAACCTGTGATTTCTAGAAACTTATTTCGGTATCCGTTTTGATAATATAGGATATCGTTTTGAGATTTTTAATGGATTGTGTCCTTTAGTTTGAATGGTATTCTATTTAGAATTGCAAGGTTATATAACGATTATATGTTCTTGATTTGAACAATAAGGATATTCTCAACGTTGAAACTAAGAAAGCTGAAGATAGCGAACAAAACCTACATACCTTTGGCATTGTAGATTGGGTCATGTTAATCAGACCCGCATTGCAAAACTTCAAAGGATGGAGTTTTAGACCTTTTTTACTTCCAGTCATTGAGGTATGGCAGTCATGCCTTTTAGGCAAGATGACCAAGTCCCCTTTCACAAGACAAAGTGAAATGGCTACTGAACTGTTAAGCATCATCCACAGTGATGTATGTGGTTCACTACAAGTTGAAGCTAGAGGTGATATTCCTACTTCATCACATTTACTGAAATTTCTTAGATATGGTTATGTCTACCTCATGAGACATAAATTTAAAGTCTTTGATAAGTTCAAGGAATTCAGGAATGAAGTACAAATATGTTGCAAAAGTATTAAAGCTCTTCGTTGGATCGAGGAGGTAATACTTAAGCTCAGGGTTTTCTGAATACCTGAAGGAATGTGGATGGTATCTAACTCACCCCTCCGTATACACCCCAACACAATGGAGTGTCTGAAATGAGGAATATGACCTTACTTGACATGGTTAGGTTCATGATGAGTTTAGTGATTTACCTGCATCATTCTGGGGTTATGCCCTAAAGACTGCGACTCATATTTAATCGTATGCTGTCAAAGTCTGTAGACAAGACTCCATTTTAACTATGAATGGGAAAAGCCCATTTGTCTTATCTAAAGATTTGGGGTTGCGAAGCTTAGTCAAGAAATTGACTTCAAACAAGCTGGGCCCAAAATCCACTATGTTATATTTGTGGGATATCTAAAGAGACCAAAGGATACTATTTCTACCATCCAGAAGAGTGCAGATTTTTTATTGCTTGTACTGGTGTCTTCCTAGAAAAGGAATTTTTTCTAAGAAGTTCTAGTGGGGAAGTAGAATTCGATGAAGTTCTAGAGCCACCAGATATACTAGACGAAGGACGGAAGATGTGCCACAAGCAGTGGTTAACATCAGGAGGATGTTACTCCATAACTTGTGGATCAAAGTGAACCACCTCAAGTAGCATAGGAGCTACGTAGATCTAGGAGAGTACGTCATGAGCCTAAGAGATACAGTTATCTCGTGACTCAACATGGTGATGTACTTGTCTATTAAGACGATGAACCTAGAACCTATGAAGACGCTATATCGGATCTAGATTCCGTTAAATGGCTTAAAGCCATGAAATCTGAGATGGATTCCATGTTCCAAACCAAGTATGGCTCTTGATGAACACCTGAAGGGGTAAACCCATAGGTGTAAATGGGTCTTCAAGAAGAAGACTGATATGATGGCAAGGTGCACACTTATAAAGCCACGACTGGTTGTCAAAGGTTTCAAACAAATTATGGTATTGACTATAAGGAACCTTTTCATTGGTTGCCATGATTAAATCCATCCAGATTATGCTTGCGATTGCTGCATATCATGATTATGAGATTTGGCAATGGATGTCAAAACAGCTTTCCTGAACAGAAACCTTGAAGAGGATGTGTATGTGACACAACCCGATGGTTTCGTTCTTGATGGGCAGCTGAGATGGTATGCAGTTACAAAGATCCATTTATGGACTCAAGCAGCTTCAAGGAGCTGGAACATTCATTTTGATGAAGCCGTAAAAGAATTCAGTTTTATCAGAACGAAGATGAGCCCTATGTTTAAAAAAAGTGAGTGGGAGCGCAGTGGCTTCCTAATGTTGTATGTTGATGACATACTCTAATCAGAATGATATACCAACTGGCAGTCGGTAAAGACCTGGTTATCCAAGTGCTTCTCCATAAAAGTCTTAGGAGAAGCAGCCTACATCCTCGAAATAAAGATCTACCGAGATAGATCACGTAGGTTGCTTGGCCTAAGTCTAGTACATACATTGACAAGGTACTGAAGAGATTTAGTATAGAAGAATCCAAGAAGAGATTTCTTCCTATGTCATATGGTGTCTATCTCTCTAAGGATATGTGTCCTAAACACACTATAGAGAGATAGAATGAAGAGGATCCCATATGCGTCAACAATTGGGTCCATCTTGTATGTCATGTTATGTCTGATTGTGTCTCAGCGTTATTACTTGTAGAGATATCAATCGAATCCGGTGAGCATCACTAGATAGCTGTCAAAAACATCCTTAAGTACCTAAAGAGGACTAAGGACAGTTCTTGGTTTATGAGGGGAAGATGACTCACTGTAAGAGATACAGTGATGCTAGTTTCCAAACAGATAAGATGATTATCGATCGCAATCAGGTTTTTATTTGTCTCAATGAGGGTGTAGTAAGCTAGAAGGCTCTAACAAAGCATTGTAGCAGACTCTACAATGGAGGCTAAGTATATTGCTTATCCGATGCGGCCGGACGTAGTCTAGATTAGAAGTTCGTCACCGAACTTGGTATGGTTTCCATGATTGTTAATCCGATAGATGTCTATTGTGACAACAATGGAGCAATTGCTCAAGCAAGAACCACGGTTTCCAGAAGTCCAGACACATACTCAGATGTTTCATCTCATTAGAGAAATGGTTGAGAGGAAAGATGTATAGATCAATAAACTGCATACTGATGACAATCTTACCGTCCACTGATGAGCCTCTGTCACAGCAGAAGCATGAAAACACTTAGGTCATTTATATTAAATACATGAATGATTGGCATAGTACAAGTGGGAGATTGTTAGAGTAGGTGCCCTAAGCCAATCATTGTAAAATTGACTTTGTAATAAATGTTTTTTATCAATAAAGGCATATTCTACTATATCATGTAATCATATTATATGTGTATATATGTCCTTAGGGTGGTAAACCATGACGAGGGTATCAAGTGTTTCAAATCTTGATAGTGAGAACCCTATGATCACATATGGTGGCCATTCTAGAAAGTCCGCAGCCTCATTATTATTCTAACCAAGGACACAAATAATACAGCAAGGTTATCATAGTGTTGACGACCCTGTCGAAAGGTAGTGACTGGTCTCACTTTTCAATGTTGTTTGCCGATAACCTGGTGCAATGCATGGGTTCTTGCTAGAGGCAAGTTCACTGGACAGACCCACTAGAGATTCCATATGGTGGTAACCCTACTGTCTATGGAATAATCTCTAACAGATGTGGTACATGTGATCTTAGACTTGAGATCACCGGAGCACTTTGTGCACCAATTGGTGTAGTTTGACACTAGCCCAACGTAGTTCTATTCAGAGCTATCATACAGTAGTGATTGCTACATTGAGAAGTGTATCGAGACTATGGTGAATGGTGGATCGACAAGGATTCATCACTCCTAGGTACGGGAGAATTTATCTCACTAGGTAATTCAATAATGGAAAAAACACTAAATCTGTGGCCACGGTGGGATTGAGTTAATGCTCAATCCAATTTAATATTCCTGTCATTGGTCTAGTAACTGAATACAAACATGTCGAGGATTCTTAGGTTGACACTATTTTTGTACCTCAGTTTCATGGATGACAATTGTGAAAAGATTTGATTACATGGTAACCATACTGTTGACAGGCTATGGTTTCACTGATCTGAATCATCGGGTGGCCATGATGCTTGCTAGGGGCCAATCTGGCTGTATGAGTTAGACGATAATTGGTGTTATCTGATACACACACTATCGATATGATGAGGAGCCTACGGGTCCACACTTAGAAATAATTTAAGAATCAATTTGTGAGAAGGGTATTTTTATCTTTTAGGATGAAAGGGTATTTTGCTAATTTCACAGTGTAATTAAATTGCTGGTTGTTGCCTTTTTTTAATTTTAATAGTAATTAAATTAGTGAGATTTATTTAAATATCTTTGTATATATTAAATGAATTATTTTATAATTAAATGTTAATATTTATTATATATTAATTTATTTTAATTAAATATTAATTAATTAATTAAAATACCATAAAGGGTGTGTTGGTTGTAAGAGTGAACTAGGGTTGGAGCCCATGGCTATTCCTAAGTGGAATAGGGTTTTAATTGTTGCACTATATAGTGTAACTTAAAATTTAAACAATGATGGAATTATTCATTCAATTAAAACCCTAGCCACCCATCTCTCCTCTCTCAAGAAGAAAACTTTTCTTACTCTTCTTTCTGATTCTTTAAGCCCTTGATTGTTCTAGCAAATAATCAAGGGTTCTGCATATTATCTTCGTGTGGACTTCATGAGTACGATCCACTTTGGATCGATTGCAAAAAATCACGTAACAGTAGATGGTTAACAGTAATCATGAACATAATGGCGAACAGTAACGCGAACAGTGTTCCTGTCCAAAATCAGAGATATTCGAAGGAGCCTCTAAACGTACGTAAGTATTCTAATCCTTGAATGGATTTACTTTATACAGATTTATGTTATAAACATGTAAACGGTATAATCTATATTCGGATCTAGGCAAAGAAAGGTAATTGATTTACCGATTGAATTTGTGTTTTCCGTTGCGTATGGTAGATCAATTACTTACAGACTTGAGGGAAGATATTGGTCAAAGAAATTACACTGTTCAGCATGTAATGGTTATTTAAGAACCTAGATACGCAGCGTTTTATACTAGAATGTTAAAATGTTGTGTTTTGTAAATCTACAACTACCTATATATTAGTCGCCTTGCTGTATTTGTTTACTAATTGAAGAAAATAACAATTCTGTTTTTCCAGACTTTTCTACTAGTTTTCTGCTATATTTTTTTCTTGCCTCTTTTTTCTTTGCATCTTTCTTTTCTTCTCTCGATACCTAAATCCCTTCACAACCTAACCCACTTTGTTCCCCTTTAATAATACTAATAATTAAATATTGGTTAGAGTGAGTTCACTTGACTTGATGCAGGAGGAAATAACTATATATCTTTTTATTATTATAATGACTGATTTGTTATTGATTTGACATCGAAGGCCTCAAGAAAAAACATAAAAGAAAGTGGGAAATCAACCCAAATTCAAGGCAAGTACCCCATAGTTGGTCTACGAAATTACACTAAGAAGGCATGAACATTGACATTATAATTTGAGAACCTACAATTTACCGTTATAGTTTGTATGATACCAATTGATCCCCTTTAACAATTCCAACAATTAATATTGGTTAGAGTGATTATACTTTCTATTTCACTTAGTTCATTTGATTTGAGGCAGGAGAAACAGATTATATCTTTTATTATTAATATGATGAATGATACTGATTTGTCATCGAAGACTCTCAAGAAAACATAAAAGAAAGTCGGAAATCAACCAAATTTAGGGTAAGTACCCCATAGTTGGTGCTACGAAATTACACGAAAGAAGCACAGACATTGAGATTATACTTAAAGAAAGCCTAAGTTGTTACGGTTATATGTTTATATGGTATCACAATTAATTAGTCATGAATGATACTAGTTATTTTATTTAGTGACTATCAACAAACATTCAATATAAGATAAATGAGAGAAAAAAAAATTATGAATTGCAAAAATTCATTATTGGTAACATGGATGATTGTATATGCGATAAATAGATAGTATTCTAATTTTTTCTATAATTCATGATTTGAAGTCAATTACTCTCCAGGATTCCGGAACCCTTGTTAGAGCACTAAAATCCAAGACGAAAATGTTTAGTGACGAGGGGAAGGGGTCCAATCAGCTTATTTGTTGGGTCAGCAGTATCCCCATTAATCATGCAGTTCTGCATACAATTGGCGAAACCTTTTTAACTTCTCGTTCAATTGCAACTTCAATGTCTACTTTACGCTATCTAATTATTACTTCCGCAAAGCTTCATTTTTCGGGTCATGCAACCTGAAAGAAACATACGAAGTCGAGATCTCTTCCAAGGTCTTTACATCATTGTCTTCCTTTCAATTTCAAAACATAAAATATTAGCGGAAAAGCTGGTTCAGTGTCTAAACCACGTTTAAAACCTACACTAATATATAATGGTGCAACACTTCATGCATGTTACACGTTGTTGTGTAAGCTATCACGAATTCATCATATCTCACCATTTAATCGCCAGTCTTTTGTGATATCTATCATAATTTTACATTAGTGATGCGAGATATGACAAAAAACATTTATGAAATTGTACTTCTTAAAGAGTACTTCATGAGTATCCTTTTTCCTAAATTCTAAATAATTCTTTCGAATTATCGTGCATGTAGCACCGGTAACTTTCTATAATAAATTGTGGCTTTGCAAAGGTTTCAATCTCAAACACTTCGATCATGTTTCTTGCCTTATTTATGTTTCCATCCTAACTCTCGGCTATTGACTTCTAATTTCCTTTGCCCCCTATTCTCACCAATTACCAAGCGGGGTTTCACTTCCCTAACTGGTAGCTTTTTACCGAGTAAAGATAGGGCTTTTCCAGACAATAGACGATTAATAAAACCTAATAATGAATGTAGGTTTTTGGGGTAGTGGCTGGTGAATGATATAGATAGTTATTCATAAATCATAGCATGTGATGATACATGGCATTATATCTTGAACGGTCACCACGTTAGTTAAATGAGGTGGTGGGACTGTCCCACATAATTTTTTCTCGGTACACCCGACCCCAGTACTGAGTAGTGTGCTAACTGCATGGCAGCTGGAAAACCTTTGCAATTTCCTGTTCAATTGCCAACTTCAAGCCTACTTCACGCTATAATAATTAATTACTTCAAAAAAAGAAACATAGGAAGTCAGGATGTCATCAAGGTCTTACATCGTAGTCTTTCCGTTCATTTTCAGAAGACATAAACTATCATGCCGTCTCTTGAAGTTGGTACAATAGGGTTTTCTTAGCATGATTTTCTCTTATTTATAACAGATGCTTTGGGTACCATGCTTCAGCCTTCTAGATTTTTCTTTGTGACATAAAAACGTTATAAATCTGCGAAACAAGTTAAAAAAATTTGAAGTTTCAAATAAGTTTTTTTATTAATTTTTATTTTTAAGTTTTAAAATGATAAAAAAAATATTCCAATATTATTTTAGATTGATATGTTCAAAATTTAAACAATTACCTAAGTATAATATACACATGATTGCATAAATAAAGCTTATGAGAGTTCATCATATCTCGTCATTGATGCATAATTGCCTTAAGTTTACGAATAACCTAACCCACACGGCTAGACACATTACTGGTGGCTGAAAAATCTGAGTAAAACAACGTAGAGGCCCTATGCGGCTTTCTGGTCGTTTTGTCATTAGGTTTCTGGCGAGATCGACTCTGTTGGCTCGCTAAACATAGTATTAATTATAGAAAATAGAAAACGCTCAAAAACCAGTGCTCGATTCGCCCACAATCGAGACCTATTACTCGTGGCTGAAAAAACTGAGTAAAACCGTGTATAGGCCCAACGCGGCTTTCTGGTCGTTTTGTCATCAGGTTTTCAGCGACATCGACTCTGTTGGCTCTCTAAACATAGTATTAATTATACCAAATAGAAAATGCTGAAAAACCAGTGATCAATTCCCGCATAAACAAGACACATTACTGGTGGCTAAAAAAACTGAGTAAAAGAGCATAGATGCCCTATGCGGCTTTCTGGACGTTTTGTCACCCAGTTTCTGGCGAGATTGACTCTGTTGGCTCTCTAAACATAGTATTAATTATACCAAATAGAAAACGCTCAAAAACCAGTGCTCAATTCACCCACAATCGAGACCTATTACTGGTGGCTGAAAAAACTGAGTGAAACGGCATCTGGGCCCTATGCGGCTTTCTGGTCGTTTTGTCATCAGGTTTTCGGCGTGATTGACTCTATTGGCTCTCTAAAAGTAGTATTAATTATACCAAATATAAAATGCTCAAAAACCAGGGCTCGATTCACCCACAAACAAGACCCATTACTGGTGCCTGAAAAAATTGAGTAAAACAACGTATAGGCCCTATGCGGCTTTCTAGTCGTTTTATCATCACGTTTTTGGCGAGATCAACTCTGTTGGTGCTCTAAACATAGTATTAATTATACCAAATAGAAAATGCTCAAAAACCAGTGCTCGATTCGCCCACAAACGAGACCCATTACTGGTGCCTGAAAAAACTGAGTAAAATGGCGTATAGTCCCTTTGTGGCTTTCTGGTCGTTTTGTCATCACGTTTTCGGCGAGATCGACTCTATTGGCCCTCTAAACATAGTTTTAATTATACCGAATAGAAAACACTAAAAAACCATTGCTCGATTCGCCCACAAACGAGACCCATTACTCGTGGCTGAAAAAACTGAGTAAAACGACGTATAGACACTATGCGGCTTTCTGGTCGTTTTGTCATCAGGTTTTCAGCAAGATCGCCTCTGTTGGCTCTCTAAACATAGTATTAATTATACCAAATACAAAACGCTAAAAAACCAGTGCTCGATTTGCCCACAAACGAGACACATTACTGGTGGCTGAAAAAACTGAGTAAAATAACGTAGAGGCCCTATGCGGCTTTCTGGTCGTTTTGTCATCAGGTTTCTGGCGAGATCGACTCTATTGTCTCTCTAAACATACTATTAATTATACCAAATAGAAAACACTCAAAAACCAGNTTTTTGGTATAATCAATACTATGTTTAGAGAGCCAACAGAGTGGATCTCGTGCAAAACCTGATGACAAAACGAGCAGGAAGCAACATAGGGCCTATGCGCCGTTTTACTCAGTTTTTTCAGCCACTAGTAATGGGTCTCGATTGTGGGTGAATCGAGCACTATTTTTTGGGAATTTTCTTTTTGGTATAATCAATACTATTTTTAGAGAGCCGACAGAGTCGACCTCATCGAAAACCTGATGACAAAACGAGCAGAAAGCAGCATAGGGCCTATACGCCGTTTTACTCAACTTTTTCAGCCACCTGTGATGGGTCTCGATTGTTGGTGAATCAAGCAATATTTTTTGAGCGTTTTCATTTTGGTATAATCAATACTATTTTTAGAGAGCAACAGAGCCGACCTCATCGAAAACCTGATGACAAAACGAGCAGAAAGCAGCATAGGGCCTATTTGTCGTTCTACACAATTTTTTCAGCCACCAGTAATGGGTTTCGATTTTGGCTGAATCGATTACTAATTTTGGATGGTTTTGTGTTTAGAGTGCCAACAGAGTCGATCTCGTCGAATACCTGATGACAAAACGAGCAGGAAGCAGCATAGGGCCTATACACTATTTTACTCAGTTTTTTCAGCCACCAGTAATGGGTCTCGATTGTGGGTGAATCGAGCACTATTTTTTGAGTGTTTTGTTTTTGCTATAATCAACACTATTTTTAGAGAGCCAACAGAGGCAACCTCGTCGAGAACCTGATGACAAAACGAGTAGAAAGCAGCATAGGGCCTACACGCCATTTTACTAAGTTTTTGCAGTCACCAGTAATGGGTCTCGATTTTGGCTGAATCGAGCACTAGTTTTGGATATTTTTGTTTTTCTATAATCAATACTATGTATAGAGAGCCAACAGAGTCAATCTCATCGAAAACCTGATGACAAAGTGAGCAGGAAGCAGCATAGGGCCTGTAAGCTGTTTTACTCAGTTTTTTCAGCCGCCAGTAATGGGTCTCGATTGTGGGTGAATCGAGAACTATTTTTTGAGCGTTTTCTTTTTGGTATAATCAATACTATCTTTAGAGAGCCAACAGAGTCAACCTCGTCGAAAACCTGATCACAAAACGAGCAGAAAGCAGCATAGGGCCTATAAGCCGTTTTACTCAGTTTTTTCTGCCACCAGTAATGGGTCTCGATTTTGGTTGAATCGAGCACTAGTTTTTGAGCGTTTTCATTTTGGTATAATCAATACTATGTTTAGAGAGCCCACATATCGGCCAAAATCGAGACCCATTACTAGTGGCTGAAAAAACTGAGTAAAACGACGTATAGACCCTGTGCGGCTTTCTGGTCGTTTAGTCAATAGGTTTTCGGCGAGATCTTGCCTGTTGGCTCTCAAAACATAGTATTGATTATACCAAATAGAAAATGCTCGAAAACCAGTTCTCGATTCGCCCACAATCGAGACCCATTACTTGTGGCTGAAAAAACTGAGTAAAACGGCATATAGGACCTATGCGGCTTTTCGGACGTTTTGTCATCTGGTTTTCAGTGAGATCTCATATGTTGGATCTCTAAAGATAGTATTGATTATACCAAATAGGAAATTCTTGGAAACCAGTTCTCGATTCGCCCACAATCGAGACCCATTACTAGTGGCTGAAAAAACGGAGTACAACGGCGTATATGCCTTATGTGGCTTTCTGGTTGTTTTGTCATAAGGTTTCCGGTGCGATCGACTCTGTTGTCTAGGTAAATATAGTATTGATTATACCAAATAGAAAACGCTCAAAAACCAGTGCTCGATTCACCCACAATCGAGACCCATTACTGGTGGCTGAAAAAACTGAGTAAAACGGCGTATAGGCCCTATGCGGCTTTCTGGTCGTTTTGTCATCAGGATTTTGGCGCGATCGACTCTTTTGTGTAGGTAAATATAGTATTGATTATACCAAATAAAATCGCTCAAAAACCAGTGCTCGATTCGCCCACAATCGAGACCCATTACTGGTGGCTGAAAAAACTGAGTAAAATGGCATATAGGCCCTATGCGGCTTTCTTGTCGTTGTGTCATCAGGTTCCCAGTGAGATCTTGTCTGTTGGCTCTCTAAACATTGTAATGATTATACTAAGTAGAAAATGCTCGAAAACCAGTTCTCGAATTGCCCACAATCGAGACCCATTACTGGTGGCTGACAAAACTAAGTAAAACGGCATATAGGCCCTATGCGGCTTCTTGGTCGTTTTGTCATCAGGTTTCTAATGAGATCGACTCTGTTGGCTCTCTAAACATAGAATTAATTATACCAAATCAAAAACGCTCAAAAATCAATGCTTGATTCGCCCACAATCGAGACGTATTACTGGTGGCTGAAAAAACTAAGTAAAACGGCGTATAGGCCCTATGCGGCTTTCTTGTCATTTGTCCTCAGGTTTTCGGCGCGATCGACTCTGTTTTCTAGGTAAATATAGTATTGATTATACCAAATAGAAAACGCTCAAAAACCGGTGCTCGATTCTACCACAATCGAGACCCATTACTGGTGGCTGAAAAAACCGAGTAAAACAGCGTATAGGCCCTATACGGCTTTCTGGTCGTTTTCTCATCAGGTTTTTGGCGAGATCCAGTATGTTGGCTCTCTAAACATGGCATTGATTATACCAAATAGAAAATGCTCAGAAACAAGTTTGCAATTCGCTCACAATCGAGACCCATTACTGGTGGCGGAAAAAATTTAGTAAAACGGCGTATAAGCCCTATGCGGCTTTTTGGTCGTTTTGTCATCAGGTTTTCGGCGCGATCAACTCTATTGTCTAGGTAAATATAGTATTGATTATACCAAATAGAAAACGCTCAAAAACCAGTGCTAGATTCACCCACAATCGAGACCCATTACTGGTGGCTGAAAAAACTAAGTAAAACGGCGTATAGGCCCCATGCGGCTTTCTTGTTATTTTGTCATTAGGTTTTCGACTCGATTTACTCTGGAATATAGGTAAATATAGTATTGATTATACCAAATTGAAAAGGCTGAAAAACCAGTGCTCGATTCGCCCACAATCGAGGCCCATTACTGGTGGCTGAAAAAACTGAGTAAAACGGCGTATAGGCCCTATGCAGCTTTCTGGTCGTTTTGTCATCAGGTTTCTGGTGAGATCTTTTCTGTTGGCTCTCTAAACATAGTATTGATTATACCAAATAGAAAATGCACAAAAACCAGTTCTCGATTCGCCCACAAAAGAGACACATTACTAATTGCTGAAAAAATTGAGAAAAACAACGTAGAGGCCCTATGCGGCTTCCTGGTCGTTTTGTCATCAGGTTGCTAGCGAGATCAACTCTGTTGGCTCCCTAAACATAGTATTAATAATACCAAATCAAAAACGCTCAAAAATCAATGCCCGATTCGCCCACAATCAAGACCTATTACTGGTGGCTGAAAAAAATGAGTAAAACGGCGTATAGGCCCTATGCGGCTTTTTGGTTGTTTTGTCAACAGGTATTCGGTGAGATCAACTCTTTTGGCTCTTTAAACATAATTTTAATTATACCAAATAGAAAACACTCAAAAACCAGTTTGCGATTCGCCCACAATCGAGACCCATTACTGGTGGCGGAAAAGACTGAGTAAAACGGCGTATAGGCCCTATGCGGCTTTCTAGTCGTTTTGTCATCAGGGTTTCAATGAGATCGACTCTGTTGGCTCTCTCAACATAGTATTGATTATACCAAAAACAAAAAGATCCAAAACTAGTGCTCGATTCACCCACAATCGCGACCCATTACCGGTGGCAGAAAAAACTGAGTAAAACGGCGTATAGGCCCTATGCGGTTTCTGGTCGTTTTGTAATCAAGTTTTTCGCGAGATCAACTCTGTTGTCTAGGTAAATATAGTATTGATTATACCAAATAGAAAATGCATAAAAACCAGTGCTCGATTCCCTCACAATCGAGACACATTACTGGTGGCTGAAAAAACTGAGTAAAACGGTGTATAGGCCCTATGCGGTTTTCTTGTCGTTGTGTCATCAGGTTCTCAGTGAGATCTTGTCTGTTGGCTCTCTAAACATAGTATTGATTGTACCAAGTAGAAAATTCCCGAAAACCAGTTCTCGATTCGCCCACAATCGAGACCCATTACTGGTGGCTGAAAAAACTGAGTAAAACGGCGTATAGGCCCTATGTGGCTTTCTTGTCGTTGTGTCATCAGGTTCTCAGTGAGATCTTGTCTGTTGGGTCTCTAAACATTGTAATGATCATACTAAGTAGAAAAGACTCGAAAACCAGTTCTTGAATCGCCCACAATCGAGACCCATTACTGGTGGCTGACAAAACTGAGTAAAACGGCGTATAGGCCCTATGCGGCTTTCTGGTCGTTTTGTACTCAGGTTTTCCGTGAGATCGACTCTGTTGGCTCTCTAAACATAGTATTAATTATACCAAATAGAAAACGCTCAAGAACCAGTACTCGATTCGCCCACAATCGAGACCCATTACTGGTGGCTGAAAAAACAGAGTAAAACAGGGTATTGGCCCTATGCGTCTTTCTTGTCGTTTTTTCATTGGGTTTTCGACACGATTGACTCTGTTGTCTAGGTAAATAAAGTATTGATTATACCAAATAGAAAAGGCTCAAAAACCAGTGCTCGATTCGCCCACGATCGAGCTCATTACTGGGGTTGAAAAAACTGCGTAAAACGGCGGAGAGGCCCTATGTGGCTTTCAGGTCGTTTCGTAATCAGGTTTTCGGCGCGATCAACTTTGTGGTCTAGGTAAATATAGTATTGATTATACCAAATAGAAAACGCTCAAAAACCAGTGCTCGATTCACCCACAATCGAGACCCATTACTGGTGGCTAAAAAAATTGAGTAAAACGGCGTATAGGCCCTTTTGCGGCTTTCTGGTCGTTTTGTCATCAGGTTTTCGGCGCGATTGACTCTTTTGTGTAGGTAAATATAGTATTTATTATACCAAATAGAAATCGCTCAAAAAGCAGTGCCCGATTCACCCAGAATCGAGACCCATTACTGCTGGCCGAAAAAACTGAGTAAAACGGCCTATAGGCCCTATGCGGCTTTCTGGTCGTTTTGTCATCAGGTTTTTGGCGTGATCGACTCTGTTGGCTCTTTAAACATAATATTGATTATACGAAATAGAAAAGGCTCAAAAACCAGTGCTCGATTCGCCCACAATCGAGACCCATTACTGGTGGCGAAAAAAATTGAGTAAAACTGCGTATAGGCCCTTTTGCGGCTTTCTGGTCGTTTTGTCATCAGGTTTTCAGCGAGATGGACTATGTTGTCTAGTTATATATAGTATTGATTATACCAAATAGAAAAGGCTCAAAAACCAATGCTCGATTCGCCCACAACCGAGACCCATTACTGGTGGCTGAAAAAACTGAGTAAAACAGCGTTTAGGCCCTATGGGGCATTCTGGTCGTTGTGTCATCATGTTTTCAGCGAGATCTTGTCTGTTAGCTCACTAAACATAGTATTGATTATACCAAGTAGAAAATGCTCGAAAACCAGTCCTCGATTCGCCCACAATCGAGACCCATTGCTGGTGGCTGAAAAAACTGAGTAAAACGGCGTATAGGCCCTATACGGCTTTCTTGTCGTTTTGTCATTAGGTTTTCGGTGCGATTGACTCTGTTGTCTAGGTAAATAAAGTATTGATTATACCAAATAGAAAAGGCTAAAAAACCAGTGCTTGATTCGCCCACAATCGAGACTCATTATTGGTGTTGAAAAAACTAAGTAAAACGGCATATAGGCCCTATGCGGCTTTCTGGTCGTTTTGTAATCAGGTTTTCGGTGCGATCAACTCTGTTGTCTGGGTAAATATAGTATTGATTATACCAAATAGAGAACACTCAAAAACCAGTGCTCGATTCGCCCACAATCGAGACCATTACTGGTGGCTGAAAAAATTGAGTAAAACGGCGTATAGGCCCTATGCGGCTTTCTGGTCGTCTTGTCCTCAGGTTTTCCGCGAGATCAACTCTGTTGGCTCCCTAAACATAGTATTAATTATACCAAATAGAAAACGCTAAAAAACCAGTGCTCAATTCGCACACAATCGAGACCTATTACTAGTGGCTGAAAAAACTGAGTAAAACGGCAAATAGGCCCTACGCGGCTTTTTGGTCGTTTTTTCATCAGGTTTTCGGTNGATCTTTTTGTTTTTGGTATAATCAATACTATGTTTAAAGAGCCAACAGAGTTGATCTCGTCAAAAACTTGATGACAAAACGAGCAAAAAGCAGCATAGGGCCTATACGCCGTTTTACTCAATTTTTCCCGCCACCAGTAATGTGTCTCGATTTTGGCTGAATCGAGCACTAGTTTTGGATCTTTATGTTCTTGGTATAATCAATACTATGTTTATAGAGCCAACAGAGTGGATCTCATTGAAAACCTGATGACAAAACAAGCAGGAAGCAGCATAGGGCCTATACGCTGTTTTACTAAGTTTTTTCAGCCGCCAGTAATGGGTCTCGATTGTTACTGAATCGAGCACTATTTTTTGAGCGTTTTCCTTTTGGTATAATCAATGCTATTATTAGAGAGCTAATAGAGTCGATCTCGTCAAAAACCTGATGACAAAACGAACAGAAAGCAGCATAGGGCCTATACGCCATTTTACTCAGTTTTTTCAGCCACTAGTAATGGGTCTCAATTTTTGCTGAATCGAGCACTAGTTTTGGGTATTTTTGTTTTTGGTATAATCGATACTATCTTTAGAGAGTTAATAGAGTCGATCTCGTTGAAAACCTGATGACAAAACGAGCAGAAAGCCGCATAGGGCCTATACACAGTTTTACTCAGTTTTTTCAGCCACCAGTAGTAGGTCTCGATATTGGGTGAATCGTGCACTAGTTTTTCAGTGTTTTATTTTTGGTATAATCAATACTATGTTTAGAGAGCCAACAGAGTCGATCTCATCGAAAAACTGATGTCTAAACGAGCAGGAAGCAGCATAGGGCCTATACGCCGTTTTACTTAGTCTTTCCAACCACCAGTAACGGGTGTCGATTGTGAGTGAATTGAGCACTATTTTTTGAGCGTTTTCGCTTGGTATAATTAATACTATGTTTATAGAGCCAACAGAGTCGATCTCGTTGAAAACCTGATGACAAAACGAGCAGAAAGCACCATAGGGCCTATACGCCATTTTACTTAGTTTTTTCAGCCACCAGAAATGGATCTCGATTTTGGGTGAATCGAGCACTAGTTTTGGATCTTTTTGTTTTTGGTATAATCAATACTATGTTTAGAGAGCCAACAGAGTCAATCTCAACGAAAACCTGATGACAATACGAGCAGAAAGCAGCATAGGGCCTATACGCCGTTTTACACAGTTTTTTCAACCACCAATAATGAGTCTCGATTTTGGCTGAATCGAGCACCAGTTTTGGATCTTTTTGTTTTTGGTATAATCGATACTATCTTTAGATAGCTAACAGAGTCGATCTCGTTGAAAACCTGATGACAAAACGAGCAGAAAGCCGCATAGGGCCAATACGCAGTTTTACTCAGTTTTTTTAGCCACTAGCAGTGGGTCTCGATTGTGGGTGAATCGAGTGCTAGTTTTTGAGCGTTTTCTTTTTGGTATAATCAATACTATGTTTAGAGAGCCAAGAGAGTCGATCTCGCGAAAAACCTGTTGACAAAACAACCAGAAAGCCGCATAGGGCCTATACGTCGTTTTACTCAGTTTTTTCAGCCACCAGTAATGAGTCTCGATTTGGGTGAATCGAGCATTAGTTTTGGATATTTATGTTTTTGGTACAATCAATACTATTTTTAGAGAGGCAACAGAGTCGATCTCATCGAAAACCTGATGACAAAATGAGTAGAAAGCAGCTAGGGCCTATATGCCGTTTTAATTAGTTTTTTCAGCCAGCAGTAATGGGTCTCGATATTGGCTGAGTAGAGCACTAGCTTTAGATCTTTTTGTTTTTTTTATAATCAATACTATGTTTAGAGAGCCAACAGAGTTGATCTCGTCGAAAACCTGATGACAAAACGAGCAATAAGCAACATAGGGCCTATACGATGGTGCACTTAGTTTTTTCAGCCACCAGTAATGGGTCTCGATTTTGGCTGAATCAAGCACTAGTTTTGGATCTTTTTGTTTTTAGTATAATCAATACTATGTTTACAGAGCCAACAGAGTCGATCTCGTCGAAAACCTGATGACAGAATGAGCAGAAAGCATCATAGGGCCTATACTCCATTTCACTCAGTTTTTTCAGCCGCCAGTAATGGGTCTCGATATTGGCTGAGCAGAGCACTAGCTTTAGATCTTTTTGTTTTTGGTATAATCAATACTATGTTTAAAGAGCCAACAGAGTTGATCTCGTCAAAAACTTGATGACAAAACGAGCAAAAAGCAGCATAGGGCCTATACGCCGTTTTACTCAATTTTTCCCGCCACCAGTAATGTGTCTCGATTTTGGCTGAATCGAGCACCAGTTTTGGATCTTTTTGTTTTTGGTATAATCGATACTATCTTTAGATAGCTAACAGAGTCGATCTCGTTGAAAACCTGATGACAAAACGAGCAGAAAGCCGCATAGGGCCAATACGCAGTTTTACTCAGTTTTTTTAGCCACTAGCAGTGGGTCTCGATTGTGGGTGAATCGAGTGCTAGTTTTTGAGCGTTTTCTTTTTGGTATAATCAATACTATGTTTAGAGAGCCAAGAGAGTCGATCTCGCGAAAAACCTGTTGACAAAACAACCAGAAAGCCGCATAGGGCCTATACGTCGTTTTACTCAGTTTTTTCAGCCACCAGTAATGAGTCTCGATTTGGGTGAATCGAGCATTAGTTTTGGATATTTATGTTTTTGGTACAATCAATACTATTTTTAGAGAGGCAACAGAGTCGATCTCATCGAAAACCTGATGACAAAATGAGTAGAAAGCAGCTAGGGCCTATATGCCGTTTTAATTAGTTTTTTCAGCCAGCAGTAATGGGTCTCGATATTGGCTGAGTAGAGCACTAGCTTTAGATCTTTTTGTTTTTTTTATAATCAATACTATGTTTAGAGAGCCAACAGAGTTGATCTCGTCGAAAACCTGATGACAAAACGAGCAATAAGCAACATAGGGCCTATACGATGGTGCACTTAGTTTTTTCAGCCACCAGTAATGGGTCTCGATTTTGGCTGAATCAAGCACTAGTTTTGGATCTTTTTGTTTTTAGTATAATCAATACTATGTTTACAGAGCCAACAGAGTCGATCTCGTCGAAAACCTGATGACAGAATGAGCAGAAAGCATCATAGGGCCTATACTCCATTTCACTCAGTTTTTTCAGCCGCCAGTAATGGGTCTCGATATTGGCTGAGCAGAGCACTAGCTTTAGATCTTTTTGTTTTTGGTATAATCAATACTATGTTTAAAGAGCCAACAGAGTTGATCTTGTCAAAAACTTGATGACAAAACGAGCAAAAAGCAGCATAGGGCCTATACGCCGTTTTACTTAGTTTTTTCAGCCACCAGTAATGGGTCTCGATTTTGGCTGAATCGAGCACTAGTTTTGGATCTTTACTTCTTGGTATAATCAATACTATTTTTATAGAGCCAACAGAGTGGATCTCATTGAAAACCTGATGACAAAACAAGCAGGAAGCAGCATAGGGCCTATACGCTGTTTTACTCAGTTTTTTTAGCCACCAGTAATGGGTCTCGATTGTTAGTGAATCGAGCACTATTTTTTGAGCGTTTTCCTTTTGCTATAGTCAATACTACTTTTAGAGAGCCAACAGAGTTGATCTCGTCGAGAACCTAATGACAAAACGAGCAGAAAGCAGCATAGGGCCTATACGCCATTTTACTCGGTTTTTTCAGCCACCAATAATGGGTCTCGATTTTGGCTGAATCAACCACTAGTTTTGGATCTTTTTGTTTTTGATATAATCAATACTATGTTTAGAGAGCCAACAGAGTCGATCTCGGGGAAAACCTGATGACAAAATGAGCAGAAAGCAAAACAGGGCCTTTACGCCGTTTTACTCTGTTTTTTCAACCACCAGTAATGGGTCTCGATTTTGGCTGAATCGAGCACTAGTTTTGGATCATTATGTTTTTGGTGTAATCAATACTATGTTTATAGAGCCAACAGTGTCAGTCTCATCGAAAACTTGATGACAAAAAGAGCAGAAAGCAGCACAGGGCCTGTACGCCGTTTTACTCAGTTTTTTCAGCCACTAGTAATGGGTCTCGATTTTGGCTAAATCGAGAACTAGTTTTGGATCTTTATGTTTTTGGTATAATCAATACTATGTTTATAGAGCCAACAGAGTCGATCTCGTTGAAAACCTGCTAACAAAACGAGCAGAAGGCAGCATGGGGCCTATACGCCGTTTTACTCAGTTTTTTCAACCACCAGTAATGGGTCTCGATTTTGGCTGAATCGGGCACTAGTTTTGGATCATTGTGTTTTTGGTATAATCAATACTATGTTTACAGAGCCAACAGAGTTGATCTCGTCGACAACCTAATGAAAAAACGAGCAAAAAGCAGCACAGGGCCTATACACCATTTTACTCAGTTTTTTCAGCCACCAGTAATGGGTGTCGATTTTGGCTGAATCGAGCACTAGTTTTAGATCTTTTTGTTTTTTTATAATCAATGCTATCTTTAGAGAGCCATCAGAGTTGATCTCCTCGAAAACCTGATGACAAAACGAGCGGAAACCAGATAGAGCCTGTACGCCGTTTTAATCAGTTTTTTCAGCCACCGGTAATGGGTCTCGATTGTGGGTGAATCGAGGACTATTTTTTGAGCGTTTTCTTTTTGGTATAATCAATACTATGTTTAGAGAGCCAACAGAGTCGATCTCATCGAAAACCTGATGACAAAACGAGCAGAAAGCAGCATAGGGCTTATACGCCGTTTTACTTTGTTTTTTCAGCCACCAATAATGGGTCTCGATTTTGGCTGAATCGAGCACTAGTTTTGGATCTTTATGTTTTTGGTATAATCAACACTAGTGTTTAGAGAGCCAAAGAGTCGATCCGTCTAGAACCTGGTGACAAACAAGAAAAGCCCCATAGGGCCTACTGCGTGTTTACTCAGTTTTTCACCACCAGTAATGGGTCTCGATTGGCATCGAGCACTAGTTTGTTGAGCTTTTTTTTGGTATAATCAATACTATGTTTAGAGCCAACAGATCGATCTGCCGAAAACTGATGAGACAAACGACCAGAAAGCGCATAGGGCCTATACGCCGTTTACTCACTGTTTTTTCAGCACCATAATGGGTTCGATTGGCTAATCGAGCACTAGTTTTGAGCTTTTTGTTTTTGGTAAAATCAATACTATGTTTAGAGCCAACAGAGTCGATCTCGAAACCTATGACAACGAGCGAAAGCCGCATAGGCCTATACGCCGTTTTACTCAGTTTTTCAGCCACCTAATGGGTCTCGATTTGGCTGATGGAGCACTAGTTTTGGATTTTTGTTTTTGGTATAATCAATACTATGTTTAGAGACCAACAGAGTCGATCTCTCAAAATGATGACAAACGAGCAGAAAGCCCCATAGGCCTATACGCCGTTTTACTCAGTTTTTTGGCCACCATAATGGTCTCGATTGTGGCAATGAGCCTAGTTTTGGACTTTTTTTTTTGGTAATTCAATACTATGTTTAGAGAGCCCAGAGTCGACTCGGCAAAAACACTGCAAAAACGACCAGAAAGCCGCATAGGGCCTATACGCCGTTTTACTCAGTTTTTTACCACCATAATGGGTCTCGATTGTGTGAATCGAGCACTAGTTGGATCTTTTGTTTTTGGTAAATCAATACTATGTTTGAGAGCCAACAGATTCAATCTCTGAAAACCTGATGACAAAACAGAAAGCCCCATAGGGCCTATAGCCGTTTTATTTAGTTTTCAGCCACCAGTAATGGGTCTCATTTTGGTGAATCGAACATTTTTTGAGCTTTTTTTTTGGTAATAATCAAATTTTGGAAGCCAACAGAGTCGATCTCGAAACTGATGACAAACGACCAAAGCCGCATAGGGCCTATACGCCGTTTAACTCATTTTTTCACACCAGTAAGGGTCTCGTTGTGCTGAATCGAGCACTAGTTTTGGATCTTTTTTTTTGGTATAATCATACTATGTTATAGAGCCAACGAGTCGATCTCGCGAACCTGATGACAAACGACCAGAAAGCCGCATAGGCCTATACGCCGTTTTACTAGTTTTTTTAGCCACAGTAATGGTCTCGATTTTGTGAATCGACACTATTTTGATCTTTTTGTTTTTGGTATACAATACTATGTTTAGAGGCCAACAGAGTGATCTCGTTGAAAACCTGATGACAAAAGAGAGAAACCCATAGGGCCTATACGCCGTTTTACTATTTTTTCAGCCACCAGTAATGGGTCTCGATTTGGTTGAATCGAGCATTATGTTGGATCTTTTTTTTTTGGTATAATCTACTATGTTAGAGAGCCACAGGTCGATCTCAAAAACCTAATGACAAAAGACCAGAAACCGCATAGGGCCTATCCTTTTACTAGTTTTTTACCACCAGTAATGGGTCTCGATTGTGCTGAATCGAGCACTAGTTTTGGATCTTTTTTTTTTGGTATAATCAATACTATGTTTAGAGCCAACGAGTCGATCTCGTCGAAAACCTGATGACAAAACGAGCAGAAAGCCCATAGGGCCTATACCCTTTTACTCAGTTTTTTTAGCCACCAGTAATGGGTCTCGATTGTTGAATCGAGCACTAGTTTTGGATCTTTTTTTTTTTGTATATCAATACTATGTTTAGAGAGCCAACGAGTCGATCTCGCGAAACTGTGATAACAAACGAGCAGAAAGCCGCATAGGCCTATACGCCGTTTTACTAGTTTTTTAGCCACCAGTAATGGGTCTCGATTTGGGTGAATCGAGCACTAGTTTTGGATCTTTTTGTTTTTGGTATAATCATACTATGTTTAGAGACCAAAAGAGTCGATCTCGCCAAAACCTGATGACAAAACGAGCAAAAGCCGCATAGGGCCTATCGCCGTTTTACTATTTTTTTCACCACAGTAATGGGTCTCGATTTGGCTGAATCGAGCACTAGTTTTTGGATCTTTTTGTTTTTGGTATAATCAATACTATGTTTAGAGCCAACAGAGTCGATCTCTGAAAACCTGATGACAAAACGAGAAAAGCCGCATAGGGCCTATGTAATAACGCTTCATACTAATACCTAGAAATACATCAAGTAAACTATATTTTATTAGCAAAAGTAATGGGCCACCAAATTTTTCTTTTAATACATTTAATCATCTTTATACAAAGTAAGGCATCATAAGTAAAAGTTATCAAAACAGTGGACTTAGCTATTACTCCTCGCGTGCCGATGCCCTCCGCGCGTCCTCACCTAGATCCTGCAAACACAAGAAAACAACGGGAGGCACAAAAATAATGCTCAGTAGTAAATCCTCTACTCATCTATCCCGTACTCTTTCTCTTAATTCTTTCCTTACACTCTTCTCATCTCATTTATTTTCTCTTTTGTTTCCTTTTCACATAGCTCTTTTCTATTAACTTTTTGTTGCATGTCACGGCCTCACTTAACCGGAGGCATGGCTGAGTGGAGATCACAAAGCACCCACCCCACTCTCTGACTTCTACTCTTTCTCTTCCTCTATTCTTTCTTATATTTTCATTCTTTCTCACTGGAATGTCACGGCCTCATCTTACCGGAGGCACGAACCGGGTGAGTTCACAAAGCACCAACCACTCTTCGTGACTTCCGTTGGAGTTCAACAACACCAACCCACTCTTCGTGACTTTCGGTTGGATTCCACAAGCCCAACCCACCTTCGTGACTTCCGGTGGAGTCACAAAGCCCAACCCTTCTTAGATTTCTCATCTTCTCTTTGCTTTTAGAGTAGCCCATTCACAAAGTTCTCTACTCTTTCTCAAACTACTTCTCAATGCCACAATTAATTCATAAGGTGGTTCATGCTTAAAGTTCTTACTTATGCACTTTTGAAATGCACAAATGCAATATTGCATCAAAACTGTCATCTGTGCAGGTCACACTCAGAAGCATAACTTGAGTTATGCACGTCGATTGCTACGGTTTTGGTCTATTTTTAAGCTTGAGAAAGGGCTAAACTTTTATGTTTTGATCTAAACCCAGTTCAAATCCGTAAGATGCCCAAAAATCACTCAGAAAGTCACGGCTGTGACAGGGCAGTTTGGTAACTGTTTTTCACTTAGCATTTCATCAAACATTAATTGTGCATAAACAAACCCTAATTCAATTATCATTCTATAATTAGTTCTCAAACCATCCAAAATAGAAAAAAACTCTCTTGTAGCATCAGATACCTACATGGCAAACACACCCCAACAAAATTTCTCCAATTCTTTTCCCATTTCAACCCATCATCAAATCATCACATATACTTCTCATATTCAATAATATCCAACACACAAGCATAATTCATCATCAATCTCATATCAATTTCTCAATAACAAAACATATGCATTTAGAAGAAATCTCAACTCACTTGAATCTTAAATTTTGGCTTGAGTTGGATTTTGAGTGGAATTATTTACCTTGTGCTTGAGTATTCTCTCCTAAGCTCTCTTTTCTTGTTGATTCCAGCTTCTCTTAACCCTAACATAAACTTCATAAACTCAAATTTTCCAACATAATAGTCATAGATAAAGACTTGATTCCTTACCTTTTGATGCCTTGAAACAAAACCCTATGAAAATCTACTCAAAGCCTCAAATTCCTTGGAAAAGTGAATGAAAATTTGAGAGAAAAAAGGAGGAGGACTGTGGGGGGGTGGATACGAAAAAAAATGAGGGTTTCAAACCCTTAACACTTTAATTTATAACCACACTTTCCCTTTTGCCCTTGCTCTTTCTTAGAATTTCCATCTATGTCCCTTAGTCAATTACAATATGCCCTCATTTTAATGCATTCTCTATTAAATTCTATACTTTTCATTCCCCACAGTTCAACTAATTTTAGTGAAAAGACCATTTTACCCTAATGAAGTTTAAGGGATTTTCTCTACATTTTCTCCAAATAACTTAACAAAAATTCAACTAGGGCCAACCAACCAATATTAACAATAATCGACCCAAATAAAAACAAAACAATAAACATTTAAGCAATACACCATAACTTAACTATGTACTCAAGTGGGCGTTACAATTCTCCCCCCTTAAAGAATTTCGTCCCGAAATTCCACAAACAACTCCGGGAAACGATTCTGCATGTCTGCTCTACCTCCCATGTGGCCTCTTCTACCTTGTGATTCTCCAAAGGACTTTTACTAGTGGAATGCCTTCTTCCGGAGCTCTTTAATCCTCGGTCTAAAATCTGTACTGGACGCTCTTCATAACACAGGTTCTCCTCTAGGTCAATATCCTCTATTCTCAAGATATGGGAGGGATCACTTACGTACTTCCTAGCATCGAGACATGGAAACATCATGTCTCTTGTCCATGCTAGGTGATAGTGCCAATCTGTAGGCACCTTTCCCACTCTGCAATACCTCAAAGGGACCTACGTATCTCGGTGCTAACTTCCCTTACTTCCAAAGCGCATTACTCGCTTTAGGGGGAAATTTTCAGAAACACTTTTCACCCCTTGGAATTCAACTTCTTTTCTTTTCAAGTCAGCATAACTCTTCTAACGATCTGGCTTGCTCATTCTTTTCTGATTACCTTTTTCTTCTATCATTTTCTGAGTCCATCTCTGGCCCAGAGCGTACTCAACTCATCCTTTTCGCCTATCTCATCCCATGTAGTGGAGACCACATTGTCTACCATACAAGGCCTCGAGGCGCCATCTTAATTGTAGCTGGTAACTATTGTTGTAGGCAAACTCCACTAAGGGTAACATCTCATGCCAAGATACTTTAAATCCATACAACAGGCCTCAACATATCCTCAAGCACCTGATCGTTCTCTCTGTTTGGCCATCCGTCGAGGATAATAGGCGGTACTGATGCTAAATGGGTACCACAGATTCTCTGTAAACTCCTAGAAAGCTGAAACAAACCTGAATCTCTATCTGACACTATGTCTGGGCACACCAGTAACCTAACTATCTCCTTAGTATAAATCTGAGCCCATGATCCGTAGTGGTGCTCTCCTTTACTGGAAGGAAATGGGCTGACTTGGTTAGCCTATCCAAATCACCCATATAGCATTATACCCTCGCTGACTCTGGGGAGACCTGTAATAAAATCCATCGAAAGCTCTCCCATTCCATTCTGGATACTAAGGGCTGAAGTGACCCTGAGTGCCTTTGGTTTCTGCTTTCACCTACTGACAAACCAGGCACTTAGCTACAAATTCTGCAATATCCTTCTTCATACCTGGCCACCAGTAGCTTTTCTTTACGTCTTGATACATCTTGGTTGCTCCAGGATGAGCAGTGTACGGTGTGTCATGGGCCTCTGTAAGTATTCTCTTATTCTTAACTCATCATTTTGAGGGATACACAACCGATTCTGAAATAGAGGACCCTCTATTAAGTAGAACTCCATACCTTGCCCTCATGTACTTGCTGAAACTATTCTCTGACACCACTCATCGGCCACTTGCTTATCTCTGACTTCCTCCTAAAGTAGACTGACCTCTAACCTGGCATCCTTCCTGAATCACTTCAATTTGTTCTCTACACAATTCTTCTATCAACTCTTTTTGCTTAGTAAGCCGGGATAGTAAGCTTTTCTACCAAGGCTTGCTACTACATTTGCTTTCCCCGGTTTACTTGATCTCACCCTCTAATCCTTAACCAGCTCTAACCACTTCCCTGTCTCATATTCAGTCTCTTCGAGTAAAGAATACTTTAAACTTTTATGATGCGTGTAGATATTCTCTTGGCACCATAAAGGTAATGCCTCCAAATCTTAATGCAAGACCACGGCTGCCAACTCGAATCATGCGTAGGTATCTCGTCTCATACTCTTTCAATTGCCAGAGCATATGCTATCACCCTACCTAACTGCATTAATACGGCACCAAGTCCTTGCAGTGAGGCATCTGTATAAATGTCATAATCTCACCCTCATGTGTGCCACTAACACGGGAGCTGTTGTTAACCTCTTCTTTAACTCCTGGAAGCTCTCCTCACATGCTTCTGACCATACAAAAGAGTTCTCTGTTTGGTAAGACTATCAATGTTTAGCCAACTGGGCGAACCCTGCCAAATTCGCCGTAATCCTGCTAGGCCAGAAACTTCTAACCTCTTTTACTGTTTTTGGCCTCTGCCATTCAGGATGGCCTTCACTTTACTCGGATCCACTGAAATCCCTTCCTTCAACACAGTATGGCCCGAAATACACTGATCGCCAAAACTCACACTAGGAAATTTGAGCATACAACTTCTTTTCCCTTAACCGTTGCAACACTATTCTCAGAGTGTTTCTCATGCTCTTCTTCTTGACTTAGAATAAATCAGGATATCGTCAATGAAACCACTATAAATGATCCAAATAATCTGGAATACCGGTTCATCAAGTCCATAAAAACTGCTGGGGCATTAGTCAAGCCAAACGGCATCACTACAAATCATAATGCCCTACCGTGTACGGAAAGCAGTTTGGCTATATCTTGCTCGGCCACTCTTCCTGATGATACCCTGACCTCAAACAATTTTAGAGACCACAGGGCTCCTTTCACTGATCGAACAAATCATCAATACGTAGGTAGCGGTACTTATTCTTCAACTGTCACTTTATTCAACTCTTTATATCAATACACATCCGTAGTGACCCATCTTTCTTTTTCAAACAAAATTGGAGCTCCCCAAGAGAATGACTCGTCGGATAAAGCTTTACAGTCAAGCTCTTGAGTTGCTTTCTTTAATCCTGAACTCTGCTGGGCCATTCGATAGGGAGCTTGGATATGGTGCTGTTCGCCTGGTCTAGTTCATACTAAACTCAACCTCCCTTTCTGGAGGCAAGCCCGGTAACTCTTCCGGAAACACATCTAGAAATTCTCGAACTACTGGCACCCTCTGAAGCTCTGCTGTGGAACATCACCACTCTGCACTACATGGGCAATAATCCCGAACACCCCTTTCTCAACATCTTTCAGCCTTCACACTGCTAATCAGCATACTCAATGATGGCCCTCTCCAAACTAAACTTGTCCTCACTATCGAGATTATCTCGCTTTCTTTTCCGACAATCAATTTCTACTCCATACCTCCCTAGAAATCCATGCCCAAATCACATCAAAGTCGGGCATATCAAAACTATTAGATCAACTTTCTCTCTACCGGATCACCACGACTCTCCTAACACATCTCTGCGTCAGAACCTAACCCATCAGTAAACTCATCTTAATGGGTTGGCTCACTTCTAGTAGGTTTCAAACCAATCTTTCTATCATCCCATAAGATATAAAAGATGAGTGGCTCCTGAATCATTAAGGCATATAAAAATAGCATGGAATAATAACTGACCAGTAACTGCTGATGACTACCTCTGTCTTCACCCTGTGCCACTGTAAACACTCTGGCATTAGTATATCTCTAGAACTCTGTGTTGGTGGTGGAGAGGGAGCTTTACAATCTCTATCAAGTGCCCGGTGTCGGCACCTATAACACACCCTCTGGTCCCTTAAACACTCTCCTGAATGTTTCCTCCCACGTTGGGCAAAAGAGGAAAACCCTTCCGTCCGGGCCGCTTACTCCTTCCACTTCTCTGTTCTGTCTAGACTGAAACTTCTTCTTATTTTTGTATTTCTTTGCTTTTCACACCCTCAATTTCTCTCTCTGTGGGGCGGAAGATGGCTCACTTGGTCTGTCGAGGAACCTACTGGTGGAATTTTATTCTCAAATATTCCGCCCTCATTCCGCCTCACGGCTTCACTATAGTTTCGAGGGGGATCAGAACTCATCATTATATCGCGAGCTATCTCTGGCTTCAAACCTGTACAAACTGTCTCGTCTCAATGCCGGAGTACTAACTATTCGTTGCAAACCTTGCAAGGGAATTGATTTCACTGAGTACTCCTTCACGTTACTAGACCCCTTGCAAACTGATAAATTCTTGGACCTTCTCTGAAAACCGGTCCTCTGTCCTGTACTCGGCCTCAAACTCTTGTCTAATTCTTCCAGAGTCATCAACTGCCACATCTGGGTATCTTCTATTAATTCCCACCAAATTCGGGCATCACCCCGAAATAAGAAACTCGCATACGGATCTTCTCTCGGTCCGTCATGGGAAACAAGGCTGTTTAACGTTCACGACTTAAACCATTCTTCTGCTACTACTGGGTCCGTAGTACCCTTAAACTCTGACGGTTGATGTTGGCTGGGAAGACCATAAATTGGTTCGATTCTGTTCTGTACTGGGGGAGGTACCGGTTGTTCCTTTCTCACATTAGTGGTTGGTGGTACTTGTAAGGGGTTCCCAACTCTCCCTTGGCTTTTCTGCCATAACTTGCTGTACAATCCCCCGAACTCTAGCTCATCCAAGGGAGGGGGCGTAGCTTCTGTCGGTTAGAAGGTCTCCTTCATTCATCACAACCCTTATCACCTTTCGGTACTACGCCTCACTACAAAAACAACCACTTTAATCAATTCGAGAAACACTTTTTAGGAAAGAATTAACTCACACAGTCGGTTATCGGACGTCGGAGCGATGAGAATAGTACACTGTCAATCCCAAAATCGCGGCTCTGATACAAAAATGTAATAACTGCTTCATACTAGGATACGTATAGAAATACATCAAGTAAATATATTTATATTAGCAAAGTAAATGGGCCACAATTTTCTTTTAATACATTTAATCATTCTTTATAAAAGTAAGGCATCATAAGTAAAGTATCAAAACAGTGACAGTGTAGCTATTACTCCTCGCTTTCCGATGCCCATCCGACCGCGTCCTCAACCTAGATCTGCAAACACAAAGAAAAACACAGGATGAGCACAAATAATGCTCAGTAAGTAAATCCTCTACCATCTATCCCTCGTAACTCTTTCTTTAATTCTTTCCTTACACTCTTCCTCATCTCGTTATTTTCTCTTTCTATTTCTCTTTCACTAGCTCTTTTCTCTTAACTTTTGTCATGTCGCCTCATCTTACCGGAGGCATGGCTTGGAGATCACAAAGCACCCAACCCACTCTTCGTGACTTCTACTCTCTTCTCTTCCTCTATTCTTTCTTATATTTCTCATCTTTCTCACTGGAATGTCACGGCCTATCTTACCGAGCCGGCCTGGGTGGATTCACAAGCACCAACCCCACTCTCTCGTGACTTCCGTTGGAGTTCACAAAGCACCAACCCATTCTTAGATTCTCTCATTCTCTTTGCTTTTAGAGTAGCCCATTCACAAAGTTCTCTACTCTTTCTCAAACTATTCTCAATGCACAATTAATGCATAAGGATGGTTCATGCTTAAGTTTCTTACTTAATCACTTTTGAAATGCACAAATGCAATATTGCATCAACCTATCATTCTGCGCAGGTCCACGAAAGGGCATAACTTGAGTTTACACGTCGGATTGCTATGGTTTTGGTCTCGTTTTAAATTAGAGATAGGGCTATAACGTTTATGTTTGATATAAACCCAGTTCAATCCGTAAGATGCCCAAAAAATCACTCAGAAAGTCACGGACTGTGACAGGGCAGTTTGGTAACATGTTTTCACTTAGGCATTTCATCAAACATTAATTGTGCATAACAAACCCTAATTCAATTACATTCTATTTAGTTCTCAAACCATCCAAAGTGAGAGAAAAACTCTCTGTGAGCATCACATACCTACATGGCAAACACACTCCACAAAATTTCTCCAATTCTTCCATTTCAAACCCATCATCAAATCATCACATATACTTCTCATATTCAAATATATCCAACAACAAGCATAATTCATCATCAATCTCACTCACATTTCTCATAATTAAAACATATGCTATTTAGAAGAAATCTCAACTCACTTGAATTCTTAAATTTTCAGCTTGAGTTGGATTTTGAGTGGAATTTACTTACCTGTGCTTGAGTAGTCTCTCCTAAGCTCTCTATTCTTGTTGGATTCCAATCTTCTCTAACCCTAAGCATAAACTCATAAGAACTCAAACTTTACACAAATAATCATAGATAAAGAGCTTGATTTCTTACCTTTGATGCCTTGAATCAAAACCCTATGAAAATCTACTCAAAAGCCCTCAAATTCCTTGGAAAAGTGAATGAAATTTGAGAGAAAAAAGAGAGGAGTGTGGGGGGGTGGAATGAACGAAAATGAGGGTTTCAAACCCTACACTTTAATTTATACCACACTTTCCCATTTTGCCCTTGCTCTTTCTAGAAATTCCATCTATGTCCCTTAGTCAATTACAATAATGCCCTCATTTTTAATGCATTCTCTATAAATTCTATCTCTTTTCACTCCCCCAAGTTCAACTAATTTTGAGTGAAAAGACCATTTTACCCTATGAAAGTTTAAGGGATTTCTCTACATTTTTCGCAAAATAACTTTAAAAAAATTCAACTAAGGGCCAACCAACCAATATTAACAATATATCGACCAATAAAAACACAAACAATAACATTTAAGCATACACCTAACTTAACTATGTACCTCAAGTGGGGCGTTACAGCAATACGCCGTTTTCCTCGTTTTTCAGCCACTACTAATGGTCCTCGATTGTGGGTGAATCGACCACTAGTTTTGGATCTTCTCTTTTTGGTATAATCAATAATATGTTCAAAGAGCTTCAGAGACGATCTCATCGAAAAGATGATGACAAAACGAGCAGAAAGCGGCATAGGGCCTTACGCCATTTTCCTCAGTTTTTTGCCACTAGTAACGGGTCTCGATTGTGGGTGAATCGAGCACTAGTTTTGATCTTCTCTTTTTGGTTATAATCATGCTATGTTTAAAAGCTTACAGGACGATCTCGTCGAAAACATGATAAAAACAAAACGAGTAGAAAGCTGCATAGGGCCTATACATCGTTTCACTCATTTTTTCAGCCACAGTAATGGGTCTCGATTGTGGGTGATTCGAGCACTAGTTTTTGGAGCTTGTTGTTTTTGGTATATCAATACTATGTTTAGAGGCCAACGAGTCGAGTGGTCATCGCCAAAAACCTGATGACAAAACGAGCAGAAAGTCGCATAGGGCCTATAAGCCGTTTTCCTCAGTTTTTTCAGCCACTAGCAATGGGTCTCGATTGTGGATGAATCGAGCGCTAGTTTTGGATCTTCTCTTTTTCTGTATAATCAATACTATGTTTAAAGAGCTTACAGAGACGATCTCATGGACCACATGATGACAAAACGAGCAGAAAGCTGCATAGGGCCTATACACCGTTTTACTCAAATTTTTAAGCCTCTAGTAATGGGTCTCGATTGTGGGTGAATCGAGCACTAGTTTCAGATCTTTTGGTTTTTGGTAAAATTAATACTATGTTTAGAGAGCCAACAGAGTTGATCTCGTTGTAAACCTGATGACAAAACTAGCAGAAAGCCCCATAGGGCCTATACGCTATTTTACTCAGATTTTTCAGCCACCAGTAATGGGTCTCGATTGTGGGTGATTCGTGCACTATTTTTGGAGGTTTTTGTTTTTGGTATAATCAATACTATGTTTAAAGAGCTTACAGAGACGATCTCGTGGAACACATGATGACAAAACGAGCAGAAAGCTGCATAGGGCCTATACACCGTTTTACTCAAATTTTTAAGCCTCTAGTAATGGGTCTCGATTGTGGGCGATTTGAGCAACAGTTTTGGGGATTTTTGTGTTTGGTTTAATCAATACTATGTTTAGAGAGCCAATAGAGTCGATCTCATCAAAAACCTGGCGACAAAACGACTAGAAAGCCGTATAGGGACTATACGCCGTTTTGCTCAATTTTTTAAGCCACCAGTAATGGGTCTCGATTGTGGGTGAATCGAGTACTAGTTTTGGATATATTTTTTTTTGTTATAATGAATACCATGTTTAGAGAGCCAACAGAGTTGATCTCACCAAAAACCTGATGACAAAACAAGCAGAAAGCCGCATAAGACCTATATGTCGTTTTACCTAGTTTTTTCAATCACCAGTAATGCGTCTCGATTGTGGGTGAATCGAGCACTAGTTTTTGATCTTTTTGTTTTTTGTATAATCAATACTATGTTTGGAGAGCCAACAGAGTCTATCTCGTCGAAAACCTATAGACAAAACGAGCAGAAAGCCCCATAGGGCCTATATGCCGTTTTACTTAGATTTTTCAGCCACCAGTAATGGGTCTCGACTGTGGGTGAATCGAGCACTAGTTTTTGAGCGCTTCTTTTTGGTATAATCAATACTATGTTTAGGGAGCCAACAGAGCCGATCTAACCAAAAACCTGATGACAAAACGATACTATGTTTAGAGCGCCAACAGAGTCAATCTCATGGAAAACCTGATGAAAAACAAGTAGAAAGCTGCATAGGCCCTATACGCCATTTTACTCAGATTTTTCAGCCACCGGTAATGGGTCTCGATTGTGGGTGATTTGAGCACTAGTTTTGGAGGTTTTTGTTTTTGGTATAATCAATACTTTGTTTAGAGAGCCAACAGAGTCGATCTCGTCGAAAAGCTAATGACAAAACGCGCAGAAAGCCACATAGGGCCTATACGCCGTTTTACCCAGATTTTTCCACCACCAATAATGGGTATCGATTGTGGGTGATTCGAGCACTAGTTTTGGAGGTTTTTGTTTTTGGTATAATCAATACTATGTTTAGAGAGCCAACAGAGCCGATCTCGTCGAAAAGCTGATGACAAAACGCGCAGAAAGCCCCATAGGGCCTATACGCCATTTTACTCAGATTTTTCCGCCACCAATAATGGGTCTGGATTGTGGGTGATTTGAGCGCTAGTTTTGGAGCTTTTTGTTTTTTTATAATCAATACTATGTTTAGAGAGCCAATAGAGTCGATCTCGCCGAAAACCTAGCGACAAAACGACCAGAAAGCCGCATAGGGCCTACACGCTGTTTTGCTCAGTTTTTTAAGCCGCCAGTAATGGGTCTCGATTGTGGGTGAATCGACCACTAGTTTTGGAGCTTTTTGTTTTTGGTAAGATCAATACTATGTTTGAAGAGCCAACAGAGTTGATCTCGTCGAAAACCTGATGACAAAACGAGAAGAAAGCTCCATAGGGCCTATACGCCGTTTTACTCAGTTGTTTCAGCCACTGGTAATGGGTCTCAATTGTGGGTGAATCGAGTACTAGTTTCGGATCTTTTTGTTTTTGGTATAATCAATACTATGTTTAGAGAGCCAACAGAGTCTATCTTGTCAAAAACCTGATGACAAAACGAGTAGAAAGCCCCGCAGGGCCTATATGCTGTTTTACTCAGATTTTTCAGCCACCAGTAATGGGTCTCGATTGTGGGTGAATCGAGCACTAGTTTCGGATCTTTTTGTTTTTGGTATAATCAATACTATGTTTGGAGAGCCAACAGATTCGATCTCGTTGAATACCTGATGACAAAAAGAGCAGAAAGCCCCATAGGGCCTATATGCCGTTTTACCCAGATTTTTCAACCACTAGTAATGGGTCTCGATTGTGGGTGAATCGAGTACTAGTTCTTTAGCGTTTTCTTTTTGGTATAATCAATACTATCTTTGGAGAGCCAACAGAGTCGATCTCACCGAAAACTTGGTGATAAAACGAATAGAAAGCCGTATAGGGCCTATACGCCGTTTTACTCAGTTTTTTAAGGCACCAGTAATGGGTCTCGATTGTGGCTAAATCGAGCACTAGTTTTTAGCTTTTTTTTTTTTTTTTTTTAGCCACCGAAATGGGTCTCGTTTGGTGAATCGAGCACTAGTTTTGGATCTTTTTTTTTTTATAATCATACTATGTTTAGAGAGCCAACAGTCGATCTCGAAAACCTGATGACAAAACGAGCAGAAAGCCGCATAGGGCCATACGCCGTTTTACTAGTTTTTTGCCACCAGTAAGGGTCTCGATTTGGTGAATCGAGCACTAGTTTTGGATCTTTTGTTTTTGGTAAATCAATACTATGTTTAGAGAGCCAAAAGAGTCGATCTCGCAAAAACCTGTGACAAAACGAGCAGAAAGCCGCATAGGGCCTATACGCCGTTTTACTAGTTTTTTTCAGCCACAGAAGGGTCTCTGATTTGGCTGAATCGAGCACTAGTTTTGGATCTTTTTGTTTTTGGTATAATCAATACTATGTTTAGAGAGCCAACAGAGTCGATCTCGAAAACCTGATGACAAAACGGAGAAAAACCGCATAGGGCCTATGTAAAACTGCTTCATACTAGGATCTACGCATAGAAATACATCAAGTAAACTATATTTAGTAGCAAAAGTAAATGGGCCACAATTTTCTTTTAATAATTTAATCATCTTTATACAAAGTAAGCATCATAAGTAAAAGTTATCAAAACAGTGGACAGTGTAGCTATTACTCCCGCTGTGCCGATGCCCATCCGCCGCGTCCTCACCTAGATCTGCAAACACAAAGAAAACAACGGATGAGCACAAAAATAATGCTCAGTAAGAATCCTCTACTCATCTATCCCGTAACTCTTTCTCTTAATTCTTTCCTTACACTCTTCTCATCTCATTTATTTTCTCTTTATGTTCTCTTTCACATAGCTCTTTTCTATTAACTTTTTGTTGCATGTCACGGCCTCATCTTAACCGGAGCATGGCTGAGTGGAGATCACAAAGCACCCACCACTCTCGTGACTTCTACTCTTTCTCTTCCTCTATTCTTTCTTATATTTTTCATCTTCTCACTGGAATGTCACGGCCTCTATCTTACCGGAGGCACGGACCGGGTGGAGTTCACAAAGCACCAACCCAACTCTTCGTGACTTCGGTTGGAGTTCAAAAGCACAACCCCACTCTCGTGACTTTGGTTGGTTCAAACAGCCAACCCACTTTCGTGACTTCCGGTGGAGGTCACAAAGCACCAACCCATTCTTAGATTTTCTCATTCTCTTTGCTTTAGAGAGCCATTCCAAAGTTCTCTACTCTTCTCAAACTACTCTCATGCACAATAAGCATAAGAGGGTTCATGCTTAAAGTTCTTACTTATGCACTTTTGAAATGCACAAATGCAATATTGCATCAAAACTGTCATTCGTGCAGGTCACACTCAAGAAGGCATCATTGAGTTAGCACGTCGATTGCTACGGTTTTGGTCTATTTTTAAAGCTTAGAGAAAGGGCATAACTTTTATGTTTTGATCTAAACCAGTTCAATCCGTAAGATGCCCAAAAATCACTCAGAAAGTCACGGCTGTGACAGGGCATTTGGTAAATGTTTTCACTTAGGCATTTCATCAAACATTAATTGGGCATAACAAACCCTAATTCAATATCATTCATAATAGTTCTCAAACATCCCAAAATGAGAGAAAAACTCTCTTGTAGATCAGATACCTACATGGCAAACACACTCCACAAAAATTTCTCCAATTCTTCCCATTTCAACCCAATCACAAATCATCACATATACTTCTCATATTCAAATATATATCAACAACCAAGCATAATTCATCATCAATCTCATATCAATTTCTCAATAATCAAAACATATGCCTATTTAGAAGAAATCTCAACTCACTGAATCTTAAATTTTAGCTTGAGTTGGATTTTGAGTGGAATTTACTTACCTTGTGGCTTGAGTAGTCTCTCCTAAGCTCTCTATTCTTGTGGATTCCAAGCTTCTCTTAACCCTAACAAAACTTCATAAGAACTCAAATTTTACACAAATAAATCATAGATAAAAGAGTTGATCCTTACCTTTTGATGCCTTGAAATCAAAACCCTATGAAAATCTACTCAAAAGCCCTCAATTCCTTGGAAAAGTGAATGAAAATTTGAGAGAAAAAGGAGGAGGAGGGGTGGGGGGGTGGAAAATAAACGAAATGAGGGTTTCAAACCCTTAAACTTTAATTTATAACCACACTTTCCCATTTTGCCCTTGCTCTTTCTTAGAAATTCCATCTATGTCCCTTAGTCAATTACAATATGCCCTCATTTTAATGCATTCTCTATTAAATCTATATCTTTTCATTCCCCACAGTTCAACTAATTTGAGTGAAAAGACCATTTTACCCTAATGAAAGTTTAAGGGATTTTCTCTACATTTTTCGCAAAATAACTTTAACAAAAATTCAACTAAGGGCCAACCAACCAATATTAACATATATCGACCCAAATAAAAAACAAACAATAAAAATTTAAGCAATACACCATAACTTAACTATGTACCTCAAGTGGGCGTTACAATTCTCCCCCCTTAAAAGAATTTCGTCCCGAAATTCACACAAACAACTCCGGGTAACGATTCTGCATGTCTTGCTCTACCTCCCATGTGGCCTCTTCTACCTGTGATTTCTCCAAAGGACTTTTACTAGTGGAATGCTCTTCCGGAGCTCTTTAATCTTCGGTCTAAAATCTGTACTGGACGCTCTTCATACACAAGGTTCTCCTCTAGGTCAATATCCTCTATCTCAAGATATGGGAGGGATCACTTACGTACTTCCTAGCATCGAGGACATGGAAACATCATGTACTCTTGTCCATGCTAGGTGATGTGCCAATCTGTAGGCACCTTTCCCACTCGTGCAATACCTCAAATGGACCTACGTATCTCGGTTAACTTCCGTTACTCAAAGCGCATTACTCGCTTGTAGGGGGAAATTTTCAGAAACACTTATCACCCACTTGGAATTCAACTTCTTTTCTTTTCAAGTCAGCATAACTCTTCTAACGATCTTGGGTTGCTCATTATTTTTCTGATTAACCTTATATCTTCTATCATTTTGAGTCATCTCTGGCCCAGAGCGTACTAAACTCATCCTTTCGATATATATCCCATGTAGTGGAGACCACATTGTCTACCATACAAAGGCCTCGTAAGGCGCCATCTTAATGTAGACTGGTAACTATTGTTGTAGGCAAACTCCACTAAGGGTAACATCTCATGCCAAGATACTTAAATCCATACAACAGGCCCTCAACATATCCTCAAGCACCTGATTCGTTCTCTTGTTTGGCCATCGTCGGAGGAGAAGGCGGTACTGATGCTAAATGGGTACCCAGATTCCTCTGTAAACTCATCTAGAAAGCTGAAACAAACCTGAATCTCTATCTGACACTATTGTCTGGGCACACCAGTAACCTGAACTACTCCTAAGTTAATATTGAGCCCATGATCCGTAGTGGTGCCTCCTTACTGGAAGGAAATGGGTGACTTGGTTAGCCTATCCAAAATCACCCATATAGCATTATACCCTCGCTGACTCGGGGAGACCTGTAATAAAATCCATCGAAAGCTCTCCCATTTCCATTCTGGGATACTAAGTGCTGAAGTGACCGATGGGCGTTGGTGTTTGCTTTCACCTACTGACAAACCAGGCACTTAGCTACAAATTCTGCAATATCCTTCTTCATACCTGGCCACCAGTAGCTTTTCTTTACGTCTTGATACTCTTGGTTGCTCCAGGATGGCAGTGTACGGTTGTGTCATGGGCCTCTGTAGTATTCTCTTTCTTAACTCATCATTTTGAGGGAAACAACCGATTCTGAATAGAGGAAACCATCTATTAAGTAGAACTCCATTACCTTGCCCTCTGTAATTGCTGAAACTATTCTCTGACAACACTCATCGGCCACTTGCTTATCTCTGACCATCAGTAAAGTAGACTGAACCTCTAACCTGGCAATCCTTCCTGGAATCACTTCAATTTGTTCTCTACACAATTCTTTATCAACTCTTTTTGCTTAGTAAGCCGGGATAGATAAGCTTTACTAAAGGCATCTGCTACTACATTTGCTTTCCCGGTTGATACTTGATCTCCACTCCATAATCCTTAACCAGCTCTAACCACCTTCCTGTCTCATATTCAGCTCCTTGAGTAAAGAAAACTTTAAACTTTTTAGATCGTGTAGATATTACTCTTGGCACCATAAAGGTAATGCCCCAAATTTATTAAGCAAGACCACGGCTGCCAACTCTAAATCATGCGTAAGGTATCTCGTCTCATACTCTTTCAATTGCGAGAGCATATGCTATCACCCACCTAACTGCATTAATACGGCACCAGTGCCTTGCAGTGAGGCATCTGATAAATGTCCTAATCTCACCCTCATTGGTAGCCACTAACACGGGAGTGTTGTTAACCTCTTCTTTAACTCCTGGAAGCTCTCCTCACATGCTTCTGACCATACAAAAGGAGTTCTCTGTTTGGGAGAGCTATCAATGGTTTAGCCAACTGGGCGAACCCTGCCAAAAATCGCGATAATACCTGCTAGGCAAGAAAATTTAACTTCTTTTACGTTTTTGGCCTCTGCCATTCAAGGATTGCCTTACTTTACTCGGATCCACTGAAATCCCTTCCTTCAACACAGTATGGCCCAGATACACTGATCAAGCCAAAACTCACACTTAGGAAATTTAGCAATACAACTTCTTTTCCTTAACCGTTGCAACACTATTCTCAAGTGTTTCCATGTCTTCTCTTGACTTAGAATAAATCAGGATATCGTCAATGAAACCACTATAAAATGATCCAAATAATCATGGAATACCGGTTCATCAAGTCCATAAAAACTGCGGGGCATAGTCAAGCCAAACGGCATCACTACAAAATTATAAGCCCATACCGTGTACGGAAAGCAGTATTGGCTATATCTTGCTCGGCCACTCTTACCTGATGATACGACCTCAAACAATTTTAGAGAACACAGCGGCTCCTTTCAACTGATCGAACAAACTATCAATACGAGGTAGGGGTACTTATTCTTCACTGTCACTTTATTCAATCTTTTAATCAATAACACCGTAGTGACCATCTTTCTTTTTCCAAACAAAATTGGAGCTCCCCAAGGAGAATGACTCTGTCGGAATAAAGCCTTTACAGAAGCTCCTTGAGTTGCTTCTTTATTCCTGAGCTCTGCTGGGGCCATTCGATAGGGAGATTTGGATATGGTGTGTCCTGGTCTAGTTCAATACTAAACTCAACCTCCCTTTTGGAGGCAAGCCCGGTAACTCTTCCGGAAACACATTAGAAAATCTCGAACTACTGGCACCCTTGAAGCTCTGCTGTGGAACATCACCACTCTGCACTACATGGGCATAATCCCGAACACCCCTTTCTCAACATCTTTCTAGCCTTCACACTGCTAATCAGCATACTCAAACTGAGGCCCTCTCCAAAACTAAACTTGTCCCACTACGAGATGAATCTCGCTTTCTTTTCCGACAATCAATTTACTCCATACCTCCCTAGGAAATCCATGGCAATATCACATCAAAGTGGGCATATCAAAACTATAGATCAACAGTAAACTCTCGACCTGGCTCACCAGGACTCTCTACACATCTCTGCGTCAGAACACTAACCCATCAGTAACTCTATCTTAATGGGTTGGTCACTTCTAGTAGGTTTCAAACCTAATATTCCTATCATCCCATAAGATATAAAAGAATGAGTGGCTCCTGAATCAATTAAGGCATATAAAGGAATAGCAGGAATAAAACTGACCAGTAACTTTGATGGACTAGCCTCTGTTCACCCTGTGCCACTGTAAACACTCTGGCATTAGTAGTATCTCTAGAACTCTGTGTTTGGTGGAAGAGGAGCTTTACAATTCTTATCAAGTGCCCTGGTGTCGGCAACCTATAACACACCCTCTGGCCTTAAACACTCTCCTGAATGGTTCCTCCCACTTAGGGCAAAGAGAGGAAACCCTTCGTCCGGGCCGCGTACTCCTCCACTTCTTCTGTTCTGTCTAGACTGACAACTTCTTCTATTATTCTGTATTTCTTTGCTTTCACACCCTCAAATTCTCTCTCTGTGGGCGGAAGATGGCTCACTTGGTCCTGTCGAGGAACCTACTGCGTGGGGAATTTTATTCTCAAATATTCCGCCCTCATTGCCGCCTCACGGCTTCACTATAAGTTCGAGGGGGATCAGAACTCATCTATATCTCGAGCTATCTCTGGCTTCAACCGTGTACAAACTGTCTCTCTCAATGCCGGAGTAACTAACTATTCGGGTGCAAACCTTGCAAGGGAATTGAATTTCATGAGTACTCCTTCACGTTACTAGACCCCTCTGCAAACTGATAAATTCTTGGACCTTCTCTGAAAATCCGGTCCTCTGTCCTGTACTCCGGCCTCAAATCTTGTCTAATTCTTCCAGAGTCATCAACTGCCACATCTGGGTATATTCTATTAATTCCCACCAAATTCGGGCATCACCCCGAAATAAGAAACTCGCATACGGATCTTCTCTCGGTCCGTCATGGGAAACAAGGCTGTTATACGTTCACGACTTAAACCATTCTTCTGCACTACTGGGTCCGTAGTACCCTTAAACTCTGACGGTTGATGTTGGCTGGGAAGACCATAAATTGGTCGATTCTGTTCTGTACTGGGGGAGGTACCGGTTGTTCTCTTTCTACATTAGTGGTTGGTGGTACTGTAAGGGTTCCCAACTCTCCCTGGCTTTCTGCCATAAACTTGCTGTACAATCCCCCGAACTCTAGCTCATCCAAGGGAGGGGGGTAGCTTCTGTCGGTTGAAGGTTCTCCTTCATTCACACACCCTTATCACGCTTTCGGGTACTACGCCTCATCTACAAAACAACCACATTTAACAATTCGAGAAACACTTTTGTAAGGAAAGAATTAACTCACACAGTCGTTATCGGACGTCGGAGCGATGAGAATAGTACACTGTCAATCCCAAACTCGGCTCTGATACCAAAAATGTAATAACTGCTTCATACTAGGATACGTATAGAAATACATCAAGTAAAATATATTTATACAAAAGTAAATGGGCCACAATTTCTTTTAAACATTTAACTCTTTATAAAAGTAAGGATCATAAGTAAAGTATCAAAAACAGTGGGACAGTGTAGCTATTACTCCTCGCTTGCCGATGCCCATCCGACCGCGTCCTAACCTAGATCTGCAAACACAAAGAAAAACACGGGATGAGCACAAAATAATGATCAGTAAAGTAAATCCTCTACTCATCTATCCCGTAACCTTTCTCTTAATTCTTTCCTTACACTCTTCTCATCTCATTTATTTCTCTTCTATTTCTCTTTACAAGCTCTTTTCTATTAACTTTTTGTTGCATGTCACGGCCTCATCTTACGGAGGCCATGGCTAAGTGGAGATCACAAAGACCCAACCCAATCTTCGTGACTTCTACTCTTTCTCTCCTATTATTTCTTATATTCTCATCTTCTCAATGGAATGCAAGCCTCATCTTACCGGAGGCACGGCGGGTGGAGTTCACAAAGCACCAACCCACTCTTCGTGACTTCGGTTGGAGTTCACAAAGCACCAACCCATTCTTAGATTCTCTCATTCTCTTTGGTTTTAGAGTAGCCCATTCACAAAGTTCTCTACTCTTTCTCAAATACTTCTCAATGCACAATTAATGCATAAGGATGGGTCATGCTTAAAGTTCTTACTTAATGCAACTTTTGAAATGCACAAATGCAATATTGCATAAACTATCATTCTGCGCAGGTCACATGAAGAGGCATAACTTGAGTTATACACGTCGGATTGCTATGGTTTTGGTCTCGTTTTAATATTAGAGATAGGGCTATAACGTTTATGTTTGATGATAAACCCAGTTCAATCCGTAAGATGCCCAAAAAATCACTCAGAAAGTCACGACTGTGACAGGGCAGTTTGGTAACATGTTTTCACTTAGGCATTTCATCAAACATAATTGTGCATAACAAACCCTAATTCAATTATCATTCTATTTAGTTCTCAAACCATCCAAAGTGAGAGAAAAACTCTCTGTGCATCACTACCTACATGGCAAACACACCCACAAAATTTCTCAATTCTTCCATTTCAACCCATCATCAAATCATCACATATACTTCTCATATTCAAAATATCCAACAACAAGCATAATTCATCATCAATCTCTCTCAATTTCTCAATAATTAAAACATATGCATATTTAGAAGAAATCTCAACTCACTTGAATTCTTAAATTTTCAGCTTGAGTTGGATTTTGAGTGGAATTTACTTACTGTGCTTGAGTAGTCTCTCTAAGCTCTTCTTGTATTTGTGGATTCCAATCTTCTCTTAACCCTAAGCATAAACTTCATAAGAACTCAAACTTTAACAAAAAAATCATAGATAAAGAGCTTGATTCCTTACCTTTGATGCCTTGAATCAAAACCCTATGAAAATCTACTCAAAAGCCCTCAAATTCCTTGGAAAAGTGAATGAAAATTGAGAGAAAAAAGGAGGAGGAGTGTGGGGGGGTGGAATGAACGAAAATGAGGGGTTCAAACCCTAACACTTTAATTATAACCACACTTTCCCATTTTGCCCTGCTCTTTCTTAGAAATTCCACTATGTCCCTTAGTCAATTACAATAATGCCCTCATTTTTAATGCATTCTCTATTAAATTCTATCTCTTTCACTCCCCACAAGTTCAACTAATTTTGATGTGAAAAGACCATTTTACCCTAATGAAAGTTAAGGGATTTTCTCTACATTTTTCGCAAAATAACTTTAAAAAATTCAACTAAGGGCCAACCAACCAATATTAAAATATATCGACCAAATAAAAACAAAACAATAAACATTAAGCAATACACCATAACTACCTATGTACCTCAGTGGGGCGGTACAGCCAATACGCCGTTTTCCTCAGTTTTTTTCAGCCACTCTAATGGGTCTCGATTGGGTGAATCGACCATAGTTTGTGATCTTCTCTTTTTTGGATAATCAATATATGTTCAAGAGCTACAGAGCGATCTCATCGAAAGATGATGACAAAACGAGCAGAAAGCGCATAGGGCCTATTCGCTTTTCTCAGTTTTTTCAGCCACTAGTAAGGGTCTCGATTTGGGTGAATCGAGCATAGTTTGGATCTCTCTTTTTGGTATAATCAATCTATGTTTAGATACAGAGACGATCTCGTCGAAAACTGATGACAAACGAGAGAAAGCGCATAGGGCCTATACATGCGTTACTCAGTTTTTCAGCCACCAGTAATGGGTCTCGATTTGGGTGATCGAGCACTAGTTTGGAGCTTTTTTTTTGGTATAATCAATACTATGTTTAGAGGCCAACAGAGTCGATCTCGCCAAAAACCTGATGCAAAACGAGCGAAAGCGCATAGGGCCTAAAGCCGTTTTCCTCAGTTTTTTCAGCCACTAGCAAGGGTCCGATGTGGATGAATCGAGCCTAGTTTTGGATTCTCTTTCTGTATAATCAATACTATGTTTAAAGCTACAGGACGATCTTTCCCCCACTGTGACCAAATGATGTTTTTCTGCCACCAGTAATGGGTCTCGATTTTGGCTGAATCGAGCACTAGTTTTTGAGCGTTTTATTTTTGGTGTAATCAATGCAATGTTCAGAGAGAGAACAAAGTTGATCTCATTGAAAACCTGACGACAAAACGAGCAGAAAGCCGCATAGGGCCTATACGCCGTTTTAATCAGTTTTTTCAGCCACCAGTAATGGGTCTCGTTTTTGGCTGAATAAAGCGCTAGTTTTTGAGCGTTTTCTTTTTGGTATAATCAATACTATGTTTAGAGAGCCAATAGAGTTGATCTTTATGAAAACCTGATGATAAAACGAGCAGAAAGCCGCATAGGGCCTATACGCCGTTTTACTCAGTTTTTTCTGCCACCAGCAACGGGTCTCGTTTTTGGCTGAATCGAGCACTAGTTTTGGATCTTTATTTTTTTGGTATAATCAATACTATCTTTATACAGCCAACAGAGTGGATCTCGCCGAAAACCTGATGACAAAATGAGCAGAAACCCGCTAGGGCCTATACGCCGTTTTACTCAGTTTTTTCAGCCACTAGTAATGGTCTCGATTTTGGCTGAATCGAGCACTAGTTTTTGAGCGTTTTCTTTTTGGTATAATCAATGCAATGTTCAGAGAGAGAACAGAGTTGATCTCATCGAAAACCTGATGACAAAACGAGTAGAAAGCCGCATAGGGCCTATACGCCGTTTTAATCAGTTTTTTCAGCCACCAGTAATGGGTCTCGAATTTGGCTGAATCGAGCACTATTTTTTGAGCGTTTTCTTTTTAGAATAATCAACACTATGTTTAGAGACACAACAGAGTCGATCTCGCTAAAAACCTGATGACAAAACGAGCAGAAACCCGCATAGGGCCTATACGCCGTTTGACTCAGTTTTTTCTGCCACCAGTAATGGCTCTCGATTTTGGTTGAATCGAGCACTAGTTTTTGACCTTTTAGTTTTTGGTATAATCAATACTATGTTTAGAGAGCCAATAGAGTCGATCTCGCCGAAAACCTGATGACAAAACGATTAGAAAGCCGCATAGGGTCTATACGCCATTTTACTCAGTTTTTTCTGCCACCAGCAATGGCTCTTGATTTTGGCTGAATCGAGCACTAGTTTTGGATCTTTTTGTTTTTGGTATAATCAATACTATGTTTAAAGAGCCAATAGAGTCGATCTCATTGAAAACCTGATGGCAAAACGAGCAGAAACCCGCATAGGGCCTATACGACGTTTTACTTAGTTTTTTCAGCCACCAGTAATGGGTCTCGTTTTTGGCTGAATCGAGCACTAGTTTTTGAGCATTTTCTTTTTGGTATGATCAATACTATGTTTAGAGAGCCAACAGAGTCGATCTTTCTGAAAACCTGATGACAAAACTAGCAGAAAGCCGCATAGGGCCTATACGCCTTTTTACTCAGTTTTTTCTGCCACCAGTAATGGGTCTCGTTTTTGGCTGAATCGAGCACTAGTTTTAGATCTTTATTTTTTTGGTATGATCAATACTATCTTTATACAGCAAACAGAGTGGATCTCGCCGAAAACCTGATGACGAAACGAGCAGAAACCCGCTAGGGCCTATACGACGTTTTACTCAGTTCTTTCAGCCACCAATAATGGGTCTCGATTTTGGCTGAATCGAGCACTAGTTTTGGATCTTTTTGCTTTTGGCATAATCAATACTATGTTTAGAGAGCCAACAGAGTCGATCTTGCCAAAAACCTGATGACAAAACGAGTAGAAAGCCGCATAGGGCCGATACGCCGTTTTACTCAATTTTTTCAGCCACCTGTAATGGGTCTCGATTGTGGGCGAATCGAGCACTGGTTTTTTACCATTTTCCATTTGGTATAATCAAGACTATGTTTACAGAGCCAAAAAAGTCGATCCCGCCAAAAACCTCATGACAAACCGACTAGAAAGCCGCATAGGGCCGATACGCCGTTTTACTCAGTTTTTTCAGCCACCTGTAATGGGTCTCGATTGTGGGCGAATCGAGCACTGGTTTTTTACCATTTTCCATTTGGTATAATCAAGACTATGTTTACAGAGCCAAAAAAGTCGATCCCGCCAAAAACCTCATGACAAACCGACTAGAAAGCCGCATAAGGCCGATACGTCGTTTTACTCAGTTTTTTCAGCCACCTGTAATGGGTCTCGATTGTGGGCGAATCGAGCACTGGTTTTTTACCATTTTCTATTTGGTATAATCAATACTATGCTTACAGATCCAACAAAGTCGATCTTGCCAAAAACCTGATGACAAAACGACCAGAAAGCCGCATAGGACCTGTACGCTGTTTTACTCAGTTTTTTCAGCCACCAGTAATGGGTCTCGATTGTGGGCGAATCGAGCACAGGTTTTTGACCATTTTCTATTTGGTATAATCAATACTACGTCTACCTAGAACACAGAGTCAATTTCTCCAAAAACCTAATGACAAAACGACCAGAAAGCCGCATCGGGCGTATGCGCCGTTTTACTCAGTTTCTTCAGCCGCCAGTAATGGGTCTCGATTGTGGGTGAATCAAGCACTGGTTTTTTACCGTTCTCCATTTGGTATAATCAATACTATGTCTACCTAGAGAACAGAGTCGATTTCGCTGAGAACCTGATGACAAAACGACCAGAAAGCCGCATAGGGCGCATACGCCGTTTTACTCAGTTTTTTCAGCCACCTGTAATGGGTCTGGATTGTGGGCGAATCGAGCACTAGTTTTTTACCATTTTATATTTGGTATAATCAATAGTATGTTTACAGAGCTAACAAAGTCGATCTCGCCAAAAACCTGAGGACAAAACGACCAGAAAGCCGCATAGGGCCTATACACCGTTTTACTCAGTTTTTTCGGCCACCAGTAATGGGTCTCGATTGTGGGCGAATCGAGCATAGGTTTTTGACCATTTTCTATTTGGTATAATCAATACTATGTCTACCTAAAACACAGAGTCAATTTCTCCAAAAACCTGATGACAAAACGACCAGAAAGCCGCATAGGGCGTATACGCCGTTTTACTCAGTTTTTTCAGCCACCAGTAATGGGTCTGAATTGTGGGTGAATCGAGCACTGGTTTTTGACCGTTTTCCATTTGGTATAATAAATACTATGTCTACCTAGACAACAGAGTCGATTTCCCCAAAAACCTGATGACAAAACGACCAGAAAACCGCATAGGGCCTATACGTCGTTTTACTCAGTTTTTTCAGCCACTAGTAATTGGTCTCGATTGTGGGCGAATCGAGCACTGGTTTTTGACTATTTTATATTTGGTATAATCAGTACTATGTTTATAGAGCCGACAAAGTTGATCTCGCCAAAAACCTGTTGACAAAACGACCAGAAAGCCGCATAGGGCTTATACGCCGCTTTACTCAGTTTTTTCAGCCATCAGTAATGGGTCTCGATTGTGGGCAAATCGAGCACTGGTTTTTGACCGTTTTCTATTTGGTATAATCAATACTATGTTTATAGATCCAACAAAGTCGATCTCGCAAAAACCCTGATGACAAGACGACCAGAAAGCCGCATAGGGGCTATACGCTGTTTTACTCAGTTTTTTCAGCCACCAGTAATGGGTCTCGATTGTGGGCGAATCGAGCATTGGTTTTTGACCATTTTCTATTTGGTATGATCAATACTATGTTTATAGAGCCAACAAAGTCGATCTCGCCAAAAACCTGATGACAAAACGACTAGAAAGCCGCATAGGGCCTATACGCTGTTTTACTCAGTTTTTTCAGCTACCAGTAATGGGTCTTGATTGTGGGTGCATTGAGCGCTGGTTTTTGGCCGTTTTGTATTTTGTATAATCAATACTGTGTTTATAGAGCCAACAAAGTCGATCTCGCCAAAAACCTGATGACAAAACGACCAGAAAGCCGCATAGGGCCTGTACGCCGTTTTATTCAGTTTTTTCAGCCACCAGTAATGGGTCTCGATTGTGGGAAAATCGAGCATTGGTTTTTGACCGTTTTGTATTTAGTAAAATCAATACTATGTTCACAGAGCCAACAAAGTCGATCACACCAAAAATCTGATGACAAAACAACCAGAAAGCCGCATAGGGCCTATACGCTGTTTTACTTAATTTTTTCAGCCACCAGTAATGGGTCTCGATTGTGGGCGAATCGAGCACTGGTTTTTGACTATTTTGTATCTGGTATAATCAATACTATGTTTACAGAGCCAACAAAGTCGATCTCGCCAAAAACTTGATGACAAAACCACCAGAAAGCTGCATATGGCCTATATGCCGTTTTACTCAATTTTTTCAACCACCAGTAATGGGTCTCGATTGCGGGCGAATCGAGCACAGGTTTTTGACTGTTTTCTATTTGGTATAATCAATAATATGTCTACCTAGACAACAGAGTCGATTTCGCCAAAAACTGATGTCAAAACGACCAGAAAGCCGCATAGGGCGTATACGCCATTTTACTCAGTTTTTTCAGCAAGCAGTAATGGGTCCCCATTGTGGGCGAATCGAGCACTGGTTTTTGGCCGTTTTCTATTTGGAATAATCAATACTATGCTTACAGAGCCAACAAAGTCGATCTCGCCAAAAACCTGATGACAAAACGACCAGAAAGCCGCATAGGGTCTACACGCTGTTTTACTCAGTTTTTTCAGCCACCAGCAATGGGTCTCGATTGTGCGCGAATCGAGCACTGGTTTTTGGCCATTTTCTATTTGGAATAATCAATACTATGTTTAGAGAGCCAACAAAGTCGATCTCGCCAAAAACTTGATGACAAAACGACCAGAAATCCGCATAGGGCCTATATGCCGTTTTACTCAATTTTTTCAACCACCAGTAATGGGTCTCGATTGTGGGCGAATTGAGCACAGGTTTTTGACCGTTTTCTATTTGGTATAATCAATACTATGTTTATAGAGCCAACAAAGTCGATCTGGCCAAAAACCTGATGACAAGACAACCAGAAAGCCGCATAGGGCCATTACGCTGTTTTACTCAATTTTTTCAGCCACCAGTAATGGGTCTTGATTATGGGCGAATCGAGCACTGGTTTTTGACCGTTTTCTATTTGGAATAATCAATACTATGTTTATAGAGCCAACAAAGTCGATCTCGCCAAAAACCTGATGACAAAACGACCAGAAAGCCGAATTGGGCCTATACGCTGTTTTACCCAGTTTTTTCAGCCACAAGTAATAGGTCCCGATTGTGGGCGAATCAAGCACTGGTTTTTTACCATTTTCTATTTGGTATAGTCAATACTATGTCTATCTAGAAAACAGGGTTGATTTCACCGAAAACCTGATGACAAAACGACCAGAAAGCCGCATACGGCCTATACGCCGTTTTGCTCAATTTGTTCAGCCACCAGTAATGGGTCCCGATTGTGGGCGAATCGAGCACTATTTTTTGACCGTTTTATATTTGGTATAATCAATACTCTATTTACAGAGCCAACAAATTCGATCTCACCAAAAACCTGATGACAAAACGACCAGAACGCCGCGTAGGGCTTATACACCGTTTTACTCAGTTTTTTCAGCCATCAGTAATGGGTCTCGACTGTGGGCGAATCGAGCACTGGTTTTTGACCGTTTTCTATTTGGAATAATCAATACTATGTTTACAGAGCCAAAAAAGTCGATCTCGCCAAAAACCTATTGACAAAACGACTAGGAAACCACGTAGGGCCGATACGCCGTTTTACTCAGTTTTTTTAGTCACCAGTAACGGGCCTCGATTGTGGGCGAATCGAGCACTAGTTTTTGACCGTTTTCTATTTGGTATAATCAATACTATGTTTACAGAGCCTACAAAGTTGATCTTGTCAAAAACCTGACGACAAAACGACCAGAAAGCCGCATAGGTCTTAAACACCGTTTTACTCAGTTTTTTCAGCCACCAGTAATTGGTCCCCATTGTGGACGAATCGAGCACTGGTTTTTGACCATTTTATATTTGGTGTAATCAATACTATGTTTACAGAGCCAACAAATTCGATCTCACCAAAAACCTGACGACAAAACGACTAGAAAGCCGCATTGGGCCTATACGCCGTTTTACTCAGTTTTTTCAGCCACCAGTAATAGGTCTCGATTGTGGACGAATTGAGCACTGGTTTTTTATCATTTCTATTTGGTATAATCAATACTATGTTTATAGAGCCAACAAGGTCGATCTCGCCAAAAACCTGATGACAAAACGACCAGAAAGCCGCATTGGGCCTATACGCTGTTTTACTTAGTTTTTTCAGCCACCAGTAATTGGTCCCCATTGTTGGCGAATAGAGCACTGTTTTTTGACCGTTTTATATTTGGTATAATCAACACTATACTTACAGAGCCAACAAATTCGATCTCGCCAAAAACCTGATGACAAAACGACCAAAAAGCCGCATAGGGCTTACACACCGTTTTACTCAATTTTTTAGCCATCAGTAATGGGTCTCGATTGTGGGAGAATCGAGCACTGGTTTTTGGGAATAATCAATACTATGTGTACCTAGACAACAGAGTCGCTCTCGCAAAAACCTGATGACAAAACGACCAGAAAGCCGCACAGGGCCTATATGTCGTTTTACTCAGTTTTTTCAGCCACCAGTAATGGGTCTCGATTGTGGGCAAATCGAGCACTGGTTTTTTACCATTTCTACTTGGTATAATCAATACTATGTTTATAGAGCCAACAAACTCGCTCTCACCAAAAACCTGATGACAAAACGACCAGAAAGCCGCATTGGGCCTATACGCTGTTTTACTTAGTTTTTCGACCACCAGTAATTGGTCCCCATTGTGGGCGAATCGAGCACTGTTTTTTGACCTATTTGTATTTGGTATAATCAATACTATATTTACAGAGCCAACAAATTCAATCTCGCCAAAAACCTGACGACAAGCGACCAGAAAGCCGCATAGGGCCTATACGCTGTTTTACTCAGTTTTTTCAGCCANTTTTACTCAGTTTTTTCAGCCACCCGTAATGGGTCTCGATTGTGGGCGAATCGAGCACTGGTTTTTTACCATTTTCTATTTGGTATAATCAATACTATGTTTACAGAGCCAACAAAGTCGATCTCGCCAAAAACCTGATGACAAAACAACCAGAAAGCCGCATAGGGCCTATACGCTGTTTTACTCAGTTTTTTCAGCTAATGGTAACGGGTCTCGATTGTGGGCGAATCAAGCACTGATTTTTGACCATTTTCTATTTGGTATAATCAATACTATGTCTACCTAGAGCACAGAGTCAATTTCACCAAAAACCTGATGACAAAACGACTAGAAAGCCGCATAGGGCCGATACGCCGTTTTACTCAGTTTTTTTAGCCATCAGTAATGGGTCTCGATTGTGGGCGAATCAAGCACCGGTTTTTGACCGTTTTCTATTTGGTATAATCAATACTATGTTTATAGAGCCAACAAATTTGATCTCACCAAAAACCTGACGACAAAACGACCAGAAAACTGCATAGGGCCTATACGCTGTTTTACTCAGTTTTCTCAGCCACCAGAAATGGGTCTCGATTGTGGGTGAATCGAGCACTGGTTTTTGACCGTTTTCTATTTGGTATAATCAGTACTTAGTTTACAGAGCCAACAAAGTCGATCTCGCCAAAAACCTGATGACAAAACGACCAAAAAGCCGCATAGGGCTTATACGCCGTTTTACTCAGTTTTTTCAGCCATCAGTAATGGGTCTCGATTGTGGGTGAATCGAGCACTGGTTTTTGACTGTTTTCTATTTGTAATAATCAATACTATGTCTACCTAGACAACAGAGTCGATTTCACCGAAAACCTGATGACAAAATGACTAGAAAGTCGCATAGGGGCTATACGTCATTTTACTCAGTTTTTTCAGCCACCCGTAATGGGTCTCGATTGTAGGCGAATCGAGCACTGGTTTTTTACCATTTTCTATTTGGTATAATCAATACTATGTTTACAGAGCCAACAAATTCGATCTCGCCAAAAACCTGAAGACAAAACGACCAGAAAGCCGCATAGGGCCTATACGCTGTTTTACACAGTTTTTTCAGCCAATGGTAATGGGTCTCGATTGTGGGCGAATCAAGCACTGATTTTTGACCGTTTTCTATTTGGTATAATCAATACTATGTCTACCTAGAGCACAGAGTCAATTTCTCCAAAAACCTGATGACAAAACGACTAGAAAGCCGCATAGGGCCGATACGCCGTTTTGCTCAGTTTTTTTAGCCACCAGTAATGGGTCTCGATTGTGGGCGAATCGAGCACTGGTTTTTTACCATTTTCTATTTGGTATAATCAATACTATGTTTACAAAGCCAACAAAGTCGATCTTGCCAAAAACCTGATGACAAAACGACTAGAAAGCCGCATAGGGCCTATACGCTGTTTTACTCAGTTTTTTCAGCCAACGGTAGTGGGTCTCGATTGTCGGCGAATCAAGCACTGGTTTTTGACCGTTTTCTATTTCGTATAATCAATACTATGCCTACCTAGTACACAGAGTCAATTTCGCCAAAAACCTGATGACAAAACGACCAGAAAGCCGCATAGGGCGTATACGCCATTTTACTTAGTTTTTTTCAGCCACCAGTAATAGGTCTCGATTATGGGTGAATCGAGCACTGGTTTTTGACCGTTTTCTATTTGGTATAATCAATACTATGTCTACCTAGACAGCAGAGTGGATTTTGCCAAAAACCTGATGACAAAACGACCAGAAAGCCACGTAGGGCCTATAGGTCATTTTACTCAGTTTTTTCAGCCACCAGTAATTGGTCTCGATTGTGTGCGAGTAGAGCACTGGTTTTTGACCGTTTTATATTTGGTATAATCAATATTATGTTTACAGATCCAACAAAGTCGATCTCGCCAAAAACCTGATGACAAAACGACCAGAAAGCCACATAGGGCCTATACGCTGTTTTGCTCAGTTTTTTCAGCCACCAGTAATGGGTCTCGATTGTAGGCAAATCAAGCACTTTTTTTTTACCGTTTTGTATTTGGTAAATTCAATACTATGTTTACAGATCCAACAAAGTCGATCACGCTAAAAACCTGATGACAAAATGACCAGAAAGCCGCATAGGGCCTATACGTTGTTTTACTTAGTTTTTTCAGCTACCAGTAATGGGTCTCAATTGTGGGCGAATCGAGCACTGGTTTTCGACCGTTTTCTTTTTGGTATAATCAATACTATGTCTACCTAGACAACAGAGTCGATCTCCCAAAAAACTTGATGGCAAAACGACCAGAAAGCCGCACAGTGCCTATATGCCGTTTTACTTAGTTTTTTCAGCCACCAGTAATTGGTCCCCATTGTGGGCGAATCAAGCACTGGTTTTTGACCATTTTATATTTGGTATAATCAATACTATGTTTACAGAGCCAACAAATTTGATCTCACCAAAAACCTAATGGCAAAACGACTAGAAAGCTGTATAGGGCGTATACGCCGTTTTACTCAGTTGTTTCAGCCACCAGTAATGGGTCTCGATGGTGGGTGAATCGAGCTCTGGTTTTTGACCGTTTTCTATTTGGTATAATCAATACTATGTTTACAGAGCCAACGAAGTTGATCTCACCAAAAACGTGATGACAAAACGACCAGAAAGCCGCTTAGGGCCTATACACTGTTTTACTTAGTTTTTTCTGCCACCAGTAATGGGACTCGATTGTGGGCGAATCGAGCACTAGGTTTTGACCATTTTCTATTTGTATAGTCAATACTATGTCCACCTAAACAACAGAGTCGATTTCACAAAAAAGATGATGACAAAATGACCAGAAAGCCGCAAACGGCCTATACGCCGTTTTACTCAATTTGTTCAGCCACCAGTAATGGGTCTCGATTGTGGGTGAATCCAGCACTGGTTTTTGACTGTTTTCTATTTGGTATAATCAATACTATATCTACCTAGACAACAGAGTCGATTTCACTGAAAACCTGATGACAAAACGACCAGAAAGCCGCATAGGGCCTATACGCCTTTTTACTCAGTTTTTTCAGCCACTGGTAATGGGTGTCAATTGTGGGCGAATCGAGCACTAGTTTTTGACCATTTTCTATTTGGTATAGTCAATACCATGTCTACCTAGAGAACAGAGTCGATATCACCAAAAACCTGATGACAAAACGACCAGAAAGCCGCATAGGGCCCATATGCCGTTTTACTCAGTTTTTTCAGCCACCAGTAATGGGTCTCGATTGTGGACGAATTGAGCACTAGTTTTCGACCATTTTCTATTTGGTATAGTCAATACTATGTCTACCTAGACAACAGAGTCAATTTCGACAAAAATCTGATGACAAAACGACCAGAAAGCCGCAAACGGCCTATACGTCGTTTTACTCAATTTGTTCAGCCACCAGTAATGGGTCTCGATTGTAGGCGAATCCAACACTGGTTTTTGACCGTTTTCTATTTGGTATAATTAATACTATATCTACCTAGGCAACTGAGTTGATTTCACCAAAAACCTGATGACAAAAAGACCAGAAAGCCGCATAGGGCCTATACGCCGTTTTACTCAGTTTTTTCAGCCACCAGTAATGGGTCTCGATTGTGGACGAATCGAGTACTGGTTTTTGACCGTTTTCTAGTTGGTATAGTCAATACTATGTCTACCTAGACAACAGAGTTGATTTCACCGAAAACCTGTTGACAAATCGACCAGAAAGCCGCACACGGCCTATACGACGTTTTACTTAATTTGTTCAGCCACTAGTAATGGGTCTCGATTGTGGGCGAATCCAGCACTGGTTTTTGACCGTTTTGTATTTGATATAATCAATACTATGTTTACAGAGCCAACGAAGTCGATCGAGCCAAAAACCTGATGACAAAACGACCAGAAAGCCGAATATGACCTATACACCGTTTTACTCAGTTTTTTCAGCCACTGGTAATGGGTCTCGATTGTGGGCGAATCGAGCACTGGTTCTTGACAATTTTCTATTTGGTATCATCAATACTATGCCTACTTAGACAACAGAGTCGATTTCACCGAAAACCTTATGACAAAACGACTAGAAAGCCGCATAGGGCCTATACGCCGTTTTACTCAGTTTTTTCCGCCACTAGTAATGAGTTTCGATTGTGGGCGAATCGAGCACTGGTTTTTAAACATTTTCTATTTGATATAGTCAATAGTATGTCTACCTAGACAACAGAGTCGATTTCGCTGAAAACCTGATGAAAAAACGACCAGAAAGCTGCATAGGGCCTATACGCCGTTTTACTCAGTTTTTTCAACCACAAGGAATGGTCTCGATTATGGGCTAATCGGGCACTGGTTTTTGACCGTTTTCTCTTTGGTATAATCAATACTATGCTTACAGAGACAACAGAATTGATTTCATCGATAACCTAAAGACAAAACGTCTAGAAAGCCGCACAGGGCCAATACGCCGTTTTACTCAGTTTTTTCTACCACCAGTAATGCGTCTCGATTGTGGGCGAATCGAGCACTTGTTTTTGACCGTTTTCTATTTGGTATAATCAATACTATGTCTACCAAGACAACAGAGTCCATTTCCCCAAAAACCTGATGACAAAACGACCAGAGAGCCGCATAGGGCCTATACGCCGTTTTACTCAGTTTTTTCAACCATTGGTAATGGGACTCGATTGTGGGTGAATCGAGCGCTGGTTTTTCACCATTTTCTATTTGGTATCATCAAACTATGTCTACCTAGACAACAGAGTTGATTTCACCGAAAACCTGATGACAAAACGACTAGAAAGCTACATAGGGCCTATACGCCGTTTTACTCAGTTTTTTCGGCCACCAGTAATAGGTCTCGATTGTGGGCGAATCAAGCACTGGTTTTTAAATGTTTTCTATTTGGTATAATCAATACTATGTCTACCTAGACAACAGAGTCGATTTCACCGAAAACCTGATGACAAAACGACCAGAAAGCGGCATAAGGCCTATACGCCGTTTTACTCAGTTTTTTCAGCCACAAGTAATGCGCCTCGATTGTGGGCGAATCGAGCTCTGGTTTTTGACTGTTTTCTATTTGGTATAATCAACACTATGCTTATAGAGCCAACAAAGCCGATCTCGCCAAAAACCTGATGACAAAACGACCAGAAAGCCGTATAGGGCCTATACGCCGTTTTACTGAGTTGTTTCAGCCACCAGTAATAGGTCTCGATTGTGGGTGAATCGAGCTCTAGTTTTTGACTGTTTTCTATTTGGTATAGCCAACAAAGTCGATCTCACCAAAAACCTGATGACAAAACGACCAGAAAGCCGTATAGGGCCTATACGCTGTTTTACTGAGTTGTTTCAGCCACCAGTAATAAGTCTCGATTGTGGGCGAAACGAGCTCTGGTTTTTGATCGTTTTCTATTTGGTATAATCAATACTATGTTTACAGAGCCAACAGAGTTGATCTCGCCAAAAACCTGATGACAAAACGACCAGAAAGGCGTATAGGGCCTATACGTCATTTTACTCAGTTGTTTCAGCCACCAGTAATGGGTCTCGATTGTGGGCGAATCGAGCACTGGTTTTTGACCATTTTCTATTTGGTATAGTCAATACTATGTCTACCTAGAGAACAGAGTCGATATCACCGAAAACCTGATGACAAAATGACCAGAAAGCCACATAGGGCCCATACGCTGTTTTACTCAGTTTTTTCAGCCACCAGTAATGGGTCTTGATTGTGGCTGAATCGAGCACTAGTTTTGGATCTTTCTGGTTTTGGTATAATCAATACTATGTTTTGAGAGCCAANAAAAAAAAAAAAAAAAAAAACCATAGAATGGAACCATACGTTCCTAGCATGTAGTCTTACTGATCATTTCATTGAAAGAGGAATCCAGAAAAGAAGAACGGAAAACAACTAGCTGATTAAATGTTGGCACACAAGAAGCACAATTTACTAGGTTCAACCTCAATGCAAATTTACTTTGAAGAAAACACAAAAATATCAAATGCCTGCCCAACTTTATCATGAGACTGATTAATGTTATGTAACAAGACCCAACAAGAGGAAATCAATTGACAATATAGATCTACAAGCTTCATTCAGAAAACAATGTCATTGTAGATAATCATGCAAAATCTTACAGATATTGCATGATTAAGTGTATAAATCTATAATAGGATATTAGGATTATAATCAATATATATTAAGAATAAATCTGTAAAATAGGAAGTTAGATTATTCATTTCCTAGATTAGATTATTTGTTTCCTAAATTAGTTCTTTATTTTCTTATATATTGATGTATAATTTATCAATACAAATAATAAGAATTACAATTAGTTCTCTGTTTTTCACATGGTATTAGAGCAATTCTAGATTGTTTTCCAATTTCGTTTTCTTTTTCTCTGTCTAAGTGAGCATTATTTGTGAGTCACCCTGGAGAGTGGCCTTTTTTTTCCCACCGCCTGCCTAGGAAGAAGCCCCTCCTAGCCGATCGACTATTCCCTGAAGTCCGGTCACCAGAGGAGCAGTGCGTGAGTCTTTTTCATCTGCGGCGCTCTTCACACGCCAACGCGTGGGGGCACGTGTAACAGAGTATAGTGTTCCGATCATCCTTCTCGGCTTCATCTTGATATTTCCGGCAAGTCTATGTGATTAGTTCCTCAGTATCTCAACCAATTCAGATCAGTTTTGTTGATTTTTGTTGGTATCAGATTTCGTTCTTTGAAGAGTTTTGTTGGCTATTTGTGTTGAGGTCAGTTTGTTGATTTTCGTCTGTAAGTTGTGTTGGCTATTTGTGTTGAGATCAATTTTTCATCTTCTTACCATGACTGATAAGCCTATAACTGATATGGTTCCTGTAATGTCAAAAATTACGGAACATAAGCTTAATGGGTCTGATAACTATTTTGATTGGAGTAAGATAATTCATCTCTACCTGCGAAGCATTGGTAAAGATGATCATCTCACAAAAGATCCGTCTGAAGACAATTCAAAGCAAATATGGTTAAGAGAGGATGCTCGGTTGTTCTTGCAGATACAGAACTCCATCAACAGTGAGGTACTTGATTTAATTAATCATTGTGAATATGTGAAAGAGTTGATGGACTATCTAGATTTTTTGTATTCTGGGAAAGGGAATGTTTCTCGAATTTTTTATGTATGCAAAGCCTTTTATCGAGCTGAGAAACAACATAGTCTCTTACGGCCTATTTTATGGACTTTATAAGGATATATGAAGAACTTAACGTCTTTTTACCGGTGAGTGCTTATGTGAGAGTTCAACAAGCTCAACAAGAGAAAATGGCGATTATGAGTTTCCTAGCTGAACTCCCTTCTGAGTTTGAATCTGCTAAATCTAAGGTTCTCGCCAGTTCTGAGATCACCTCCCTCCAAGACATATTTACTAGGGTTCTTCGTACAGAAAGCACTTCATCTGTTCAGTCGAGTAGTGCTCTTGTAAGTCAGAATAATGACACCAGACGTTCATATAACAGGAGCAATAATAGAGGAAGGGGTTCGAAAAATCGGGATAATCGGAGTCAAGAGTCAAGAGTCAAGAGGGATTGTGTGCTACTACTGTCATGAACCTAGTCATACAAAGCGCACATGTAGAAAGTTGCAAAATAAGGCCCAGAAAACTCAGTCAGCTCATGTTGCCGCTATCGATACTTCTGAGAAGACGGTTATGATTTCAACTGATGAGTTTGCCAAGTTTTCTCAGTATCAAGAATCATTGAAGTCCTCATCTACTTCCATCACTGCTCTCGTCGAGTCAGGTAAACCAAATACATGTCTTATTTCCTCATCCTCCAAATGGGTCATTGATTCTGGTGCCACAGATCATATGATAGGTAAGCCTAGTCTCTTTTCAACATATCAGTCACATAATTTCTCGTCTAATGTTACTTTAGCTAATGGGTCAACTTCTTGTGTTCTTGGGTCTGGGTTTGTTAACCCTACTCCGTTAATTTCCCTATCCTCTATATTGAGTCTACCACAGTTCGCTTTTAATTTAATGTCTATGAGTAAACTCACTCGTGGTCTTAAATGTTAAATCTCATTTTTCCCTGATCATTGTCTGTTTCAGGATTTTACGACAAGGCAAATTATTGGTAAAGGACATGAATCTAGAAGGCTCTACATCCTTGACACACAGGTGCCCAGAACCATTGCATGTTCCAGTATTTCGACCCCTTTTGAGGTTCATTGTCGGTTAGGACATCCTTCTTTACCATTATTAAAAAAACTATGTCCTCAGTTTAATAATTTATCTTCGTTAGATTGTGAGTCATGTCAATTTTTCGTTAGATTGTGAGTCATGTCAATTTGTCAAACACCACCGTCTTCCTTCAAGTCCAAAAGAGTCAATAAACGGGCTAGTGTCCCTTTTGAATTAGTTCATTTAGATGTTTGGGGTCCGTGTTCTATTATGTCTACACCTAGATTTAAATATTTTGTTACCTTTGTTGATGACAACTCTCGTGTAACTTGGCTTTATTTAATGAAAAATTGTTCTAAGTTGTTTTCTCATTTTTGTGCCTTTTGTACTGAAGTTAAAACTCAATTTAATACTTCTGTCCAGACACTAAGAAGCGATAATGCCAAAGAATATTTTTTGAGTTCTTTTCAGTCTTATATGAGTCAGCATGGCATTCTTCATCAATCCTCTTGTGTTGACACACCGTCCCAAAATGGAGTAGCCAAGAGAAAAAATAAGAACCTTCTTGAAACCGCCTGAGCCTTATTATTTCAAATGCAAGTTCCTAAACAGTTTTGGACCGATGCAATTTCCACGGCCTGTTTTCTAATTAACAGCATGCCTTCATCTATTCTGAATGGTTCCATTCCTTACAGTGTCCTCTTCCCGTCTAAACCTTTGTTTACTAGTGCACCAAAGATATTTGGTAATACTTGTTTTATTCGTGATGCTGGTAACCAAGTTAAATCCCAAATCTCTTAAATGTGTTTTTCTAGGTTACTCTCAACTTCAAAAGGGATATCGATACTATTGTCCGAGTCTTAATAGATATCTGGTGTCACCTGATGTTACTTTCTTAGAAAACACCCCTTTTTTTCCTACTTCATCTACCTATGCAAGTCAGGGGGAGGACGATGACTTACTAATCTACACTGTCACATCCCTACCGGCTACTCCTACACCTGAGGCTTCCACACCTACTGTTCCTCCTCCGGCACCACCTCCTGTCCGTCCACTAACTCCAATTCGCATTGTTTATTCTCGTCGACAGGAACCTCCTGTACCAGTCCCTTCGTCGTCAGATCCAATCTCCAGTGATCCTGATACTTGTGTTCCTCGTCAAGAAGACCCTCATAATTCATGTCCTACCGAAGACTCTTCGTCGTTGGATCCAGCCTTGAGTGATCTTGATCTTCCTATTGCTCTTCGAAAAGGTAAACATCAGTGTACTTATCCTATCTCTTCATTTGTTTCTTATGATCACTTATCATCTTCTTTTTGTTCTTTTGTGGCATCACTAGACTCTGTCTCCCTTCTTGCAACTGTTCATGAAGCCTTACCTCATCCTGGCCGACATGATGCTATGATAGAAGAGATGAATGCTTTAGATGTTAATGGTACTTGGACCTTGGTTGACTTACCTATTGGAAAGAGACCTATTGGATGCAAATGGGTGTTTGCTGTTAAAATAAATCCTGATGGATCAATGGCTAGGCTTAAAACTCATCTTGTAGCTAAAGGCTATGCTCAAACTTATAGAGTGGATTATTCTGACACTTTTTCTCTTATGGCTAAATTGACTTATGTTCGCTTATATATCGCTATGGCGAATACTCATTCTTGGCCGTTACATCAATTGGACATCAAAAATGTCTTTTTACATAGTGACCTTCAGGAAGAAGTCTATATGGAGCAACCACCTGGGTTTGTTGCTCAGGGGGAGTATGGGAAAGTTTGTCATCTTCACAAATCGTTGTATGGTTTGAAACAAAGTCCACGTGCTTGGTTTGGAAAGTTCAGTTAGGTAGTTGAAAAGTTCCAAATGACAAAGTAAGTTTGATCACTCAGTCTTTTACAAACAATCAGCAGTTGGCATTATTCTTCTTATTGTATATGTTGACGACATTATCATCACTGGGAGTGACACTGTAGAGATTTCATTACTTAAGTCCTTTCTTCACACCTAATTTCATACAAAAGATTTAGGAGTGTTGAAGTATTTCTTAGGGGTTGAGGTAACAAGGAGCAAGAAAGGCATCTTTCTCTCTCAAAGGAAATATGTACTTGACTTATTAACTGAGACAGGAAAATTGGGAGCTAAGTCATGCAGTACGCTAATGTTTCCTAATTCGCAACTTACCAAAGATGGTGAACTGTTTGAAGATCATGAGAGGTACAGAAGACTGGTTGGAAAGTTGAACTATCTAACAGTCACTCGTCCTGATATTGCGTACTCTGTCAGTGTAGTAAGTCAATTCATGTCTTCTCCTACGGTTGATCATTAGGCAGCGTTAGAACAGATTTTGTGTTATCTGAAAGGAGCTCCAGGACGTGGTATTTTGTACGAAAATCATGGACATAATAATATTGAATGCTTCTCTGATGCAGATTGGGCGGGTTCCAAGATAGATAGGAGATCCACTACAGGCTACTGTGTTTTTGTTGGTGGAAATTTGGTCTCATGGAAAAGTAAGAAGCAAACTTTTGTGTCCCGGTCTAGTGCAGAATCGGAATATAGGGCTATAGCCCAGTCTGTGTGTGAAGTAATATGGATATATCAATTTTTTACTGAAGTTGGTCTTATGGCCTCTTTGCCAACGAAATTGTGGTGTGATAACCAAACCGCTCTTCATATTGCTTCTAATCCCGTATTTCATGAACGAACTAAACACATTGAAATTGAATGTCATTTCATTCGTGTGAAAATACAGTAAGGTTTAATCTCTACAGGATATGTGAAGACTGGAGAGCAACTAGGAGATGTTTTCACTAAAGTTTTGAATGGGGTTCGGATTGATTATATTTATAACAAGCTGGGCATGATTAACATCTATGCTCCATCTTGAGGGGGAGTGTTGTAGATAATCATACAAAATCTTACAGATAGTGTATGATTAAGTGTATAAATCTATAATAGAATATTAAGATTGTAATCAATATATATTAAGATCAAATCTGTAAAATAGGAAGTTGAATTATTCATTTCCTAGATTAGATTATTTGTTTCCTAGATTAGTTCTTTATTTTCCTATATATTGATGTATAATTTATCAATACAAATAATAAGAATTACAATTAGTTCTCTGTTTTTCACAAATGTAAATAAAGATAGTATATAACATCGCTGTTCTACATACCTGTAGCAACATATTCAGGTGCTGCATAACCATGAGTACCCATAACTTGCGTGGAAACATGAGTTCTATCACCAGTGGGGCCTGCCTTGGCCAAACCAAAATCAGAAAGTTTTGCATTAAATTCCTGCATCCCAAATGCATTGTTATCGCCAGTAATGTGCATAAATCTAATGCCATCACATTATTTACGCAAACTACAGGCAAAGCAACAATAAATTATCCGTTTTAATAAGCATACCGCATCAAGTAGAATATTAGAAGCCTTAAAATCACGATATATAACTTGTGATTTTGCATCATGAAGGAAAGAGAGCCCTCTGGCAGCACCTATGGCCACTTTTATCCTTACTGTCCAAGAAAGCGGCTGGAGTCCTCCTGAAAAAAAAAAAAACATTAAAGGTTAGATCAAGGAGCTTTATAACATCCCAACATTTCATTCCTGAGCTGGTTTTAAGGGAGAATAGCTTTTGTAGAACCTATATTCATGCAAATATAAGCTTTTGTGGAACTTATATTCATGCAAATATAAGCTTTGTAGAACCTCTATTCATGCAAATATAAGCAAGAAAACTCAATAGAAAAATGGAACAGCAGATCCTAGCATAGGGTATGGGCAGTGGAATTGTAACTGAGTAAAGCCATATATTTAGTCATTATTTTAATTCCTATGGTCTAATCAATGTCATCCACAGTTTTCAAAATTCAGATGCATCTCAGATATCTGTATTGAGAAGACAAGCGTGCAAATCTTAAAGCAAACTGAAGCAAATAAGGACATCCAAAAGGTCAAGGATAATCTTGTGCCATTTTGCAAATTGATCCTTCTTTTCTCTCTACACTGTTTTAACAGGGTAATTTTTCCCTTGGTTATGCCTCTTGTATAAATTCATTCCACAAGTAAAAGGAAGATGAAAGTAGCATGAATGACAATAAATACTAAATTTCCACCTTAACCTGTATCTTCTTGCCAAAATGACAGTAATAGAAATTTTTGGTTCTACATTTTTGCTATTTTTTTCATTAGAGTAAACAACTTAATTTAGCCACATAAATTTTATAGAACAGTAGTCAATTTTCCTGCAAGAAGAACTGCAGAGTAGGAAAGGTCTTTTATTGCTTGTATTTTGGTTCCTTGGCAACTTGAGCATAAGGTTTATAGCCATTAAGTAAAACAAATGACCTGTATGGAATAGTGTACAGCAATTTTTCAACATCGTAGAAGGCATTACTTACTTCTGAACAAATGATTTTCGAGGCTCCCTTTGGGCATGAATTCATAGACCAAAAGGCGATTCTCACCCTCCAAGCAATATCCAATTAATTTAACCAGATTTGGATGATGAAGCTGTCCAAGGTAATTAACTTCTGTCTGAAACAAATTGGGAAGCAAAAAATTGTAAGGAAGAGCAGAAAATATCACATAAAAAATAAAAAAGAGAAAAACTTACCAACCACTCCTTGTGGCCTTGGAAACCTTCCGGTTTAAGCTTCTTGACAGCAACAACCATTCCTGATCCAGGCTTAGCAGGTGAAAGTGTGTGCTCATCTATCCATCCTTTAAAAACATAACCAAATCCACCTTCACCAAGAAGACTGTCAGGACGAAAGTTTCTGGTAGCATTCTTGAGCTCATTGAATGTAAAGGCTTTCAAATTTGGGGAAGACAATATTTCACCCTCAGACCTTGGTGTAGGAAGACAGTCAGAATGGCCTTTTTCACTGCAAGATGGGATGGTTAGAGTGGAAGGAGTAGAAGAACGGCTGAATTTACTGGAAATCCTTGAGGCTCCTGATTCCAGAAGAGAAACTTAAGTTCCAGATTTTCAAATAATGGGCTAACAACAAAAGAAGGCTGTTTCTAACATGACAGTTGTCCAAATCAAAATCTATATAGCACTAAGGGTCTATCTTAGATAGTGTTATGTGTTTCACAAACCCTTCGCCCTCAAAGGCGCAATTTTGAACATGACTAAAATGAAAGATGTATTACATCAAAATTAAGTATAGATTATTTGAATGTCACTCTCCAATTAGGTAAAAAGCCAACCTAACTGACAAGCTGTTAAATATCAAGCTTCTCCTCACTACTCATTTTGATAAATAAGACACAAAATATTACAGATTATATGCAGTACTCCAAACCCCTCTACTTTTCTCAAGTTTCGTGGACTTCACTATTGCTACACAGGAATTATTTTCCAGCCAAACCTTGCTTCTACAGATTTTTGTTTGCTAATATTTTGGGGGGGAAAGTCCTCAGGCGTCTTATTTATGGCTATGCATCCAAGCAACACCTTCCCTTTCATCTGAGAGGTCGAAATATAACCCAAAGGAATGAGAGAAGGCTACTGGCCTTTCCAAAATCTAAAAAATGTAACTTGTCACGGCTGATTCAAAAAGAGACAGTTGTTAACCCCGAAAGCAAGTCCTATGTGCTTCTTTCTTTCCCAGTATGTTAAGCATAAACTGAAACAATTGACAGTTCAGAAACTGGCAGCCATAAACTTAAATAAAGTATCATTACCCCGGCACAGATCATTTCCTATTCGTTAATTGAAGCCAAAAACAAAAAGCAAGCATCAGAGCTTAAGAATAAACAGTCAAACACCTTTTTCTTTATTTAATTTAAAACAATGAACCCAATTGCAAAGTAAAAGCTCTTTAAAAAACCATATCATAAAAAATTGAATCAAACAATGAGCAAAAACTATGTAGATCTATCTATACACTAATTCAACACCGAGCTTCAAAGAATGTGAAGGAAAATTAAATAAACATCATAATCTTCTTAGTCTCTGTAAAGAACCGAAATTTCACAAAGAACCCGCCTCAACAGTAATTATTTACACCTAAACATTGATGGTCGAAAAACAAAATGGAAAGAGAGTATCTTCATACATAGCTTCACCAGAATTTGATTCTACAAACACTACCAAAACCAAACGACTGTATACATATAAGTTAAAACAATTCATTTACTGATAGAAATCACAGCAAACACAAAAAAAAAAAAAACAAAAACAAAGCCAAAGCCAAAGCCAAAGAGAAAGAGAAATTAGTATTATAAAGCCATGACAACACAAACCCATAAAAAATATTAAAATAAAAGAACTAAAGAGAAAACATAACTAATAAAAAGAAAGAGAAGTACCAGAAGTAGGCTGAGGGCTCTGGGTGGAATCTACTCTAGCTGAAGAACGTAAACAGTTGCCCATAACTTAACTAACTAACTAATATTATAAAATAAAATAAAAATTTGCTAGTTCTGGTGATATTAACTAATCAAAGAAGTTATGATAATAAGTGAAGTCCTCGAAGAAGTAGAAACGAATTTGGATTGAGAAAGGAAAAGAAAAAGTATAGTTTGGAGGGTCAAGTGGGAGCCTTACACAAGAAAAATGAAGACAAGTATATATGGATGTAAGCAAATGGAAATAGAAAAGAAGGAGCAAGGAACGTGAAGAAGAAGAAGAAGAGGAGGAGGAGGAGGAGGATGTGGGTTTTGTTTTGTTTATATGCGTCTTCCGCGTAGAGACTTGCGGGGGAGTTTGGGCCCTGGATGACTTTGGCTGCCACCAACACTCCCCTGCCCTTGACTCGGTTAATTCTTCATTTCACTTCATCTCCTTTATTTATACTTTTCTCTCTCCCTTTTTTTTCTTTTAATTCAAATAATTATAAATATCTTTTCAAGATTGACTTTTATATTTATTGTAATATTTTTTAACCTTTGAATTTCAGTTTTGTAAATAGATTTTCTAACTTCATCTATATCTTAAATGGTAAGTTAACTTCGTCAATTTGAATATACATGTAATTCTCTAGTACTACAATTATACTATGGGTGCTTTTGGATAATGGACATATAAGATAATTGAGTAATCTTCGTTTATTTTACAAGATTCTAGTTTTTGACTTGCAAATAATAAAATATTATAAGAGTCTTTCATTGTAAATAGTATTTACTGTTGATAATGTTGGAGGTAATCCGATACCCTCCCCTTGGGATTAAAACATTATCGGGTAATCTTATTTTTTTTACCTATTTTGCCCTTAATTAAATGTCATTTCAGACACAATTATCCTTAAATGTCTACCAAATAACAATTACCTAGCCCCCTTACATTTGAGAAATTAGCTATAATACCCCAATGACAAAAAAGTTTAAAAGTTAACAAAATACCCCTAGCCACCCAAGACCACTGCCGACCGTTATTCACCACTGCCGCCCACCGACGTCATTCGCCGTAATGGTGCATGACTGGCGAGATTTAGTCGGTCGTGCGCCAGTAAGGCCTTTTCCATGATCCATGGTAGCAAATAGCCAAATCTGTCGTTTTCATAGTCGTTTCACAACCAAAGATGTAGCCATGAAATGGCCATAGATGTGACCATGAAACGGCCATAGATTTGTGATCCATAGCCAAAAATGGCTTTGTCGGCACACGATCGTCCATATACAACCAGTCATGTATCATTCTGTCGACTACCGACGGCAGTCAATAGTGGCTTAGGGTGGATTGGGATGATTTTGCTACAAATTAAAGTTTTATATGGTTTTGGTGTTTTAACAAAATTTCAAATGTAAGGAGTTAAAATAAATTATTCAAAATAATAATAAAAAATACTATTATATTAATATTTAAAAATGAGAGCAATTTAGTAATCTATATAACATATTCACTCATTTATCCTCACAACCAAACATATTATTTATCAATTTATTTGAACCAACCAAACACATTTTCTAAACATTCCTAATAATTTTTAAGATAATCTATTTTTTTTTAATATAATATCCTCATATAATAAAATATTATATTATTCAAACACTATTATAGTTGGATAAATGAATCTAAAAAAAAAATTATATTTATTAGAATATTGAATATAATACAATATAAATTTAATAAGTGGCGTAGGTAACTTACATACGAAACAACATAAATTTAATGATTCTGACATGGATTAACATTACATGTGTGATTCATATAAAGTAGTTCTTCCAATACTCTATGGCTTTTTTAGTGCCATTCCAATTATTCCTTTGATTGGATAATTGTATCAAATGAAGGCATCCTATTTGTAAGCCAACTTGGATGGATTCCTTAGATTTTGATATGCGTATTTGCAATAAAAACTTTCTGATTCTCGAAAAGGAAGAAGTCAATATCAAATATCAAATTGAATATAATAATAATATATTTGGGTTTTTCATAAGTTAAGTTGGTTCGGATGATAACAAAAATAAAATTAAGAATTTTATTATGAATTGAGCTTATTGGGGCGGTGTACTAAATCAAATCATTTGCTTCACTTAGAATTTACACATACTAGCTTGAACAATCTTGTTGACCAAGTGATGAAATGTATTTATCATACATGTGCTTATTACATTCTTTTGATTCAAGTATTGTAGTTTCTTTCACACTTTTATTTACAACAATGACAATTATTTACTTTAAGAGTAATATTACGTCCACAATTTATTCTCATAAACTTCTCTTACAACTCCGACATGACAACTGAGTTAGCACTGTCACATTAACTCCACCACACTCAAGGTACTAAATGATTTTGACTAAACTTTAAAAACGATTGTTCCTTCATAGGAAACGATTGTTCCTTCATAGGAAACGATCGTTCCTTAGTAAAGGAATAGTCATTCCTCACGGAAAGAATGTATTTTCCTCTCTAAGGAACAACCATTCTTTCCTTACGGAACGGTCATTCCTTATTATTTATGAAGGTATGGTCATTCCTTTATAAGGAATGACCATACCTCCTTAAGGAATGGTCATGTCTTATGAAGGTATGGTCATTCCTTCAATAAGGTATGGTTCCTTATGAAGGAACGGTCATTCCTTCATAAGAAACGATTGTTCGTTTCTAATAATGCCTTAAGTGTGGTGGGAGTTGACGTGACAGTGTCAATCTAACTGTCACGTTAAGGTTGTGAGATTGAGTTGTAAACTTAGTGTTTTTCTTACTTTAAAATGACTAAACAACTTTTTCCCATCCAAATAATGGTCCAATGATATTTTCCTACCCACAGACTTTTAAAATACCATTTTACTACCAATTTCGCTAGTAAATTCTGTTTTGAAGAAAGGAATGATAGTCAAAAGTCTGTTATAAGTAAGGATAGGATGGTCAATTAACAAAACCCTCATCAACCTCACCCGTTTGAACCACCAATCATTGGCTCCTCTCACCCTGACACCTAATTTCACCCTCTAATCATTAGAAAACGTCTACTTTTTTTTTTGGCATACACCTATCTTTTAGACTTGTTTCCGGTCGATTGGCACATTGAAATTCACCCTTCCACTACCATTGGAACCCCCTTCACCCCCTTCAAAACCTACCATCCAATCGGCTTTCCCCACTCCTCGTTTGTCGTCCACCAGTCGTTTTTTGGGCTCCCACCACCTGCTCGTAAAAATTCCTCAACCAACTAGCCCCTCTCCTACCGATGAGCCCGGACACTTGCAACTTGCCTTTGCAAGCTGCTCATAAACCACCTCGCACCGCTTACGATCCCTTCCAACGGCTGCAACCGCCACTCCAACGGCCTCTACACCATCCCTGCTCACTTTTCCAGCCCTCAATTGACCTAGAAAAGCACCCAAACACCTACCCGCCAACTATTTGATAAAACACCCCAACCAACCAAAACACACTCCACCAGGTGGATGCTAAAAAGAGAAGAGAAGAAGAAAGTAAAGGGTATTTTCCTCTTTACAATTAATATTACTATATTTAACTAAAATAATTAACTGAATATAACGTTTTGGTAGTAAAGTGGGGTATTTTAAAAGTTCGTGGATGGGAAAGTGTCATTAGGCAATTATTTGGGTGGGAAAAAGTTGTTTACTCCTTTAAAATTTCACCAAAATCACTTCTCCAATTTTATTTTATTTTAATTAAACTTCCTTAACATTATTCAAAAATGCATTATTTGGAAATGTATTATTCACACACTGTCAAACTGAAATTGAATAAAAAAATTTATCCGTTTTTAATAAATAAAATTACCAAAACGTCCTAAACTCTAATATTAACCCACCCTATTTCCTCCACAACCCCTACCCCCACCTTCCGAGGCCATCACAATGGCCTCAAAAGAGGTATACACTATAGCCTAAAGTAAAGTTATCATGGCAACCTTCCTTGAAAATATCCTAATTTTCAAACAAAATTTTTAAGTTTCTTTATTATAGTGCTTGTTGGTGGGGGTTACTGTATAGAAGGGCAAAACAATCAAACCACAAATGGGCCAAATCGGCCCATAAGGTAAATTGGACAAGGCACAAAAGCAGGCTCAAAATATGGCTAATAGTAGGCCCAAGGGGTATGCATCCAACCCAGATCCATAAAGAAACCCTCGTGTGGCTTGACACCCGAAAACGAAGTGTTTGACTTGAGCGTCAAAGGGTTAACGCCAATGGCACACCCACTAGCCCTCTTTAACTTGCGTTTGTGTTCGTAAAAATAGATTTGGCGTGTGACATTGGCGTGAAGGCTTCTAGGACTGAAATGCCATGTGTGAAAAGATCATAGACCTAAGCTACACGTCAGAGTTAACAGTGCTAATTATGAAGATATATATAAAACAAATTGATAGGCAGTTGTGTTTCCATTGATGGAGTTAATGGATGATTGTATTTGTGTGGATGGGTGGTGAGTTGTTGGGGCAATGGGGTTACGAGTGTGAGAAATTAAAAGTTAAGGGTTTGACTAAAATTCGGTTAGATGTGTTTTGGTATAAAAAAAAAAATTGTTAAATGACAATTTTAGCAGTAAAAAAATATCAGAAGTTTATCGGAATTAGCATCCAATAGGGATGGGCACGGGGCGGGTCGGAGCTGGAGATTAGGGTCCCCGAATCCGTACCTGCACCCAACTCCTTGGGGGGTTCACCCATCCCCGCCCTGTGGGTATGAGATGTTGTCCATCCCCGACCCGACTCGGAGGTTAGGGAATATCGAGTTTTAATCCCCATGGGGATTTGCCCTCGATGAGGATAATCTTGTCGGGGAATTTTCCCCGAATGGCTTATATGAATTTTAAAATACTATATAAAATATCAAGATTGATATTTGATAACTCATAAATCATAATCAATTATTTGATTTAATTACTTTTTTTATGAAAAAGGTTTAAAGAATCAGAAACTATTAATGTAATGTAATAGCTGTTTTCTACTCATATAATCATAAAATATACGTAATAAAAATACATATAAAATAGTATAAATAGTTGGGTCCAAATTTTCTTTTATAAAACATATACATTCTTTACACAAAGTTAGTATCATGTACAAAAATTATCAAAACAAGGTGGACAGTGTAGCCATTTCTCCTCGCTTGTCGACGCCCATCCGATCGTGTCCTCACCTAGATCCTGCAAAACATAGAAAAACAACGGGGTGAGCACAAATAATACTCAGTAAGTAAACCCTCTACTCTTCTATCCCTGTAACTCTCTCTCTCTCTTCAATTCTTTCCTTACAATTGCTCTATTCTCATTTACAATTCTCTCTATTGTCTCTTTCTCATAACTCTTTTATGCTAACTCCCTTTTGTAAGTCACGGCCCCATCTTACCAGAGGCACGATCGGGACTCGTTCCCGCTTCCCGTGCCTTCTACTCATTCTCAGCCGATCGAACTCGGTTATGCATGGATTCGGAACCCTGGCCATGTGAGTGTATAATCTCTCTCTCTCGGGTACTCTCGAGTATAGCCCTTATCCGCATGCACTCTCATGGGCTACACCACTTTTCTCTCTCATACTCAAGCCGCTTTCTCTTTACGGTGTACATGCGGGAATACTCTACTTATTACTCACGGGTTCCCCATCGTACAACCTACTTTATACTCTCCTTTTGCATTTTTCTCTTTTTATTCTCTAGTACTTAATCTCTCTCTTTCTCTTTACTCTTAAAGAAGCTTACACTCAAAGTTCTCTACTCTTTCTCTAACTACTTCTCTAATGCATAATTAATGTATATGGATGATTCATGCTCATTAATGCACTTATGAAATGCAATGATGCCATGTAACAATAGTTAAGGTTCTCTACTCTTACTCATGCCTCTCTTAAGCATTTCATCAAACAACTCATGTGCATACAAAACCTTTAATTATAACTCTTCTCCTCTCTTTAATCATCCAAAATGGTAGAAAACTCCCTCATACTCTCTAAGTTCCTGTCAATAAAAAACACTTCTATAGTGTTTCCTCAAAACTCTCTTCAATTTCAATCAAACTCAACTCAACATCATAAAATCTCAACACTTCTCATACTCACATATATTCAATAATCATAAATAACTACTCATTTCATCTCATCTCATCTCATCTCACTTCCTCAACAAACATCATACTTACATGCATAAAGAAATATCTACTCAAAGGGGTTCTTAAAACTTAAGCTTGGGTTGGATTTACTTACCTTGCGAGTAAGTGATTTCTCTAGCACTTCTCCTTCCCCGTTTTAGCTTGTCTTCTCTCTACAACTTTAAACATAACTTTAAACAATAACAACATAAGACTTCAACAAAGTATAAGCAAATTCACATCTAAAGCAATAATCCTTACCTTAGGATGCTTTAGATGAAATCTCTACTAAAAATTACCCCAAAAATCCTTAGAAATTCTTGGAAGATTGACTGGAGAATTGAAAGAAAATAGAGAATGGGAATGGCGGTGGAAATGGGTGAAATAAAGGGTTTACTACACTTAATCCCTTATTAGCTCAATTTATACACAATCATCCCCATTTTGCCCTTACTCTTTCTTAGAAATTCCATCCTTGTCCTTTAATTCCTTGCAATCACACCCCCAACTCCAACACATTCTCGATGAAATTTCCTTACATTTCACTCCCCACTTTTCCTACTAATTAGGGGTAGAATGATCATTTTACCCCTATGGAAACTTCATTAAACTTTTCAGTCGGCCCGTCGCTGCGGCGAAGAACTTTCCGTCGCCCCGGCGAAAATTTACAGAGCGTATGTCGCCGCGGCGAAGACTATTCCTCGCCCCGGCGAAGAATAAAATTTCAAAATTCGCCAAAACTCAACCAACTTCAGAGCAAACACTTAACCAACTCAACATACCATTTCAACCAAAGGCCAACCAACCAAAAATAACAACATACAAACTCAATTGAGGATAAATCAACGAACATTCAAGCAATACAGCAAATCTTAACTACGTACCTCAAGTGGGGCATTACATGTAATTTATGACTAATTAATAAAAATAAAAATCAAGATTGAAGCAATCCGGAAGCGATTCTGTATGTCTTGTTCTACCTCCCATGTAGCTTCTTCTCCATGTAGCTTCTTCTACCTTGTGATTCCTCCAAAGGACCTTCACTAATGGAATACTCTTGTTCCGGAGCTCTTTAATCTTCCGATCTAAAATCTACACTAACCGCTCCTCATACACAAGGTTTTCTTCTAAGTTAACATCTTCTATACTCAAAATATGGGAGGGATCACTTACATACTTCCGTAGTATCGAGACATGGAACACATCATGCACCTTGTCCATGCTAGGTAGTAGTGCTAATCTATAGGCAACCTTTCCAACTCGTTGCAATACCTCAAATGGACCAATATATCTCGGTGCCAACTTCCATTTGCTTCCAAAGCGCATTACTCGCTTGTAGGGAGAAACTTTCAAAAAACACTTTGTCACCCACTTGGAATTCAACTTCCTTTCTCTTCAAGTCGGCATAACTTTTCTGTCGATCTTGGGCTTGCTTCATTCTGTTTCTAATTAATCTTATATCCTCTATCATTTTCTGAGTCATCTCCTACCCAAGAGCTGTGCTCAACTCGTCCCTTTCACCTATCTCATCCCAATGCGGTGGAGACTTACATCGTATACCATATAAAGCCTCGTAAGATGCCATCTTAATTGTAGACTGATAACTATTATTGTAGGCAAACTCCACCAAGGGTAACATTTCATACCATGACAATCTATAATCCATAAAGCAGGCTCTCAACATATCCTCGAGCACCTGATTTGTTCTCTCGGTTTGGCCATTCGTCCGAGGATGATAGGCAATACTGAATGCCAAACGGGTACCCAAATTTCTCTGTAAACTAGTCTAGAAAGCTGAGACAAATCTGGAATCTGTATCATTTTGGGCACACCATGCAACCTGACTAGCTCTTTAATGTAGATCTGAGCCAACTGATCCGTAGTGGTACTCTCCTTTACTGGAAGAAAATGGGCTGACTTGGTTAATCTATCCACAATCATCCATATAACATTATACCCTCTCTGTACTCTAGGGAGACCTGTGATGAAGTCCATCGAAATGCTCTCCCATTTCCACGATGGAATACTAAGTGGCTGAAGCAACCCTGACGGTCTTTGGTGTTCTGCTTTTACCTATTAACAAGTCAGACATTTAGCTACAAATTCCGTAACATCTCTCTTCATACCTAGCCACCACTAGCCTTTCTTTACATCTTGATACATCTTGGTTGCTCCAAGATTAGCAATGTATGGTGTGTCATGAGCCTCCATAGGAATTCTCTTTCTCAACTCACTATTCTAATGAATACACAACCGATTGCTGAAATAGAGGACACCATCTACTAAGTGGAACTCTGTTGTCTTGCCCTCATGCACTTGTTGAACTATTTTCTGACACCACTCATCTGTCACTTGCTTTTCTTTAACTTTTTCCAGTAGAGTAGACTGTACCTCTAACCTGGCAATCCTTCCTGGAATCACTTTAATCTGTTCTCTACACAACTCTTTTATTAGCTCTTTCTGTTTAGTGAGCCGGGACAAATAGGCTTTTCTACTCAAGGCATCGGCTACTACATTGGCTTTCCCTGGTTGATACTTGATCTCACACTTATAGTCCTTAACCAGCTCTAACCACCTTCTCTGTCTCATATTCAACTCCTTCTGAGTGAAGAAGTACTTTAAACTCTTATGATCAGTGTAGATATTGCTTTTTGCACCATAAAGGTAATGCCTTCAAATATTTAATGCGAAGACCATAGCTGCCAACTCTAGGTTATACGTAGGGTATCTCGTCTCATACTCTTTCAATTGTTGAGAGGCATATGCTATTACCCTACCTAACTGCATTAACACAGCACCCAATCCTTGCAGAGAGGCATCTGTATAAATGTCATACTCTACACCCTTCTGTGGTAATACAACACGAGAGCTGTTGTTAACCTCTTCTTCAACTCTTGAAAACATTCCTCACATGCTTCTGACCATACAAAAGTAGTTCTCTGTTTGGTAAGAGCTGTCAATGGTTTAGCCAACTGGGCGAACCCTTCTATAAATCGCCGATAGTAACCTGCTAGGCCTAAGAAACTTCTGACCTCTTTTACTATCTTTGGCCTCTGCCATTCAAGGATTGCCTTCACCTTACTCGGATCTACTAAAATCCCTTCCTCAGACATAATATGGCCTAGAAATATTACTTGGTCAAGCTAAAACTCACATTTGGAAAACTTAGCATACAACTTCTTTTCCCTCAACCGTTGGAACACAATTCTCAAGTGTTCCTCATGTTCTTCTCTTGACTTGGAATAAACCAGGATATCATCTATAAAAACCACTATGAACTGATCCAGACAGTCATGGAATACCTGGTTCATTAAATCCATAAAAACTGTTGGGGCATTAGTTAAGCCAAACGACATCACTACAAACTTATAATGCCCATACCTTGCACGGAAGGCAGTCTTAGCTATATCTTGCTCGACCACTCTTACTTGGTGGTATCCTGACCTCAAATCAATTTTGGAGAATATTGCTGCTCCCTTCAACTGATCAAACAAATCATCTATCCGAGGTAGCAGGTACTTATTCTTCACTGTCACCTTATTCAACTCTCTATAATCAATGCACATCCGTAGAGACCCGTCCTTCTTCTTTACAAACAGAATTGGGGCTCCCCAGGGAGAATGACTCGGTCAGATAAAACCTTTATCTAAAAGCTCTTGGAGTTGCTTTTTTAATTCTTGAAGCTCTGCTAGGGCCATTCGATAAGGGGATTTAGATATTGGTGTTGTTCCTGGTGCTAGCTCAATACTAAACTCAACCTCTCTTTCTGGAGGCAAACCCGATAAGTCTTCCGAAAACACATCTAAAAATTCTCGAACTACCGACACCCTTTGAATTTCTGACTGTGGAACATCACCACTCTGTACTACATGAGCAATATATCTAGAACACCCCTTCCTCAACATCTTTCTAGCCTTCACACTACTGATTAACATGCTCAACTGATGGCCCTCTCCAAAACTAAACTTGTCTCCATTATCGACATTAAATCTTGCTTTCTTCTTCCGACAATCAATTTCTACTCCATACTTCCCTAGGAAATCCATGCCCAATATCACATCAAAATCAGGCATATAAAAAACTATTAAATCAACTACTAACTCTCGACCATGGATCACCACGGACTCTCCTAACAACATCTCTTGAGTCAGCACACTAACCCCATTGGGTAACTCTATCTTAATAGGTTGACTCACTCTAGTAGGTTTTAAACCTAATCTCTCTACCATCCCATAAGATATAAAAGAATGGGTGGCTTTAGAATCAATTAAAGCATATAAAGGAACAGCATGGAATAACCCATTATGGCTGATGGACTAGCCTTGGCTTCACCCCGTGCCACTGTAAAAACTCTAGCATTGGTACCTCTAGAACTCTAGGTTGCAGGTGGGAGGAGCTTTACAATCCCTCATTAGATGCCCTAGCTGTCAGCACCTGTAACACATATTTCAGTCCCTTAAACACTCTCATGAATGGTTCTTCCCACTTAGAACAAAGGGGAAACCCTTCTGTCCTGGGCCGTTTATTCTGCCAGTCTCTTTTATTCTTCTTAGATTGAAACTTTTTCTTGGCCCTTACTTCTCTGTTCCTTGTTACATTTGCTCTCTCCTTCTATGAGGTAGTGGATGGCTCACTAGGTATCATTGAAGATAACCCATCTACAATATATTTGTTTACATAAATCTCTGCCCTTAAAGCTCGTGCTGGAGCTTCACTATAGGTATGAGGGGGCTCGGCTCCTGTTATTACATCTTGAGCTATATCTGATCTCAACCCTTGCATAAACTTGTCTCTCCTTAACTCCACAGTATACACTATTCCGGGTGCAAAACGAGCAAGGGAATTGAATCTTACTGAATATTCCTTCACCGTACTAGTCCCCTGTTTCAAATTAATAAACTCTTGGACTTTCTCATGTATTTGATCTTCTGTTCGGTACTCGGCCTCAAGCAATCTCCTGAATTCCTCCCAAGTCATCGAGGCCATGTCATGAGTCTCCTCCATTAATTCTTACCAAATTCGGGCATCTCCCCAAAATAAGAAACTTGCATACTTGATCCTCTTTTTATCAGTCATGGGAAACAGTGCCGTCGTCCGCTCTATAGACCTAAACCACTCCTTTGCCTCTAACAGGTCCCTATTACCCCTAAACTCTGGCAGCTAGTGCTGACTTGCAAGCCCATGAATTGGATCAACCTGATTCTGTACTATCTGAGGTATCGACCTTTCTCGCTCTTGTCCTACGGTCGATACTCTACTAGGGGTCTCAATTCTTTCCTGTACAGTTCTCCCCTGACTCTCCACTAACACCTACTGTACAATGTTTCGGATCCTCATTTCATCAAGAGTAGGGGGAGTTGGTTCTGGTGGGTTAGAGGGTTCTCCCTTGTTCATCACACTCTTACCCCTCTTCCGGCTACTATGCCTTATCTACAAAATAACCGCACTCAATCAAATCAACAAACACTTAACGTAAGGAAAGAATTAACTCACACAGTCGGCTATCGGACGTCATAGCAACGAGAATAGTACACTGTCAAATCCCAAAACCTCGGCTCTGATACCAAAAATGTAATAGCTACTTTCTACTCATATAATCATAAAATATACGTTATAAAAATACATATAAAATAGTATAAATAGTTGGGCCCAAATTTTCTTTTATTAAACAAATACATTCTTTACACAAAGTTAGTATCATGTACAAAAATTATCAAAACAAGGTGGACAGTGTAGCCATTTCTCCTCTCTTGTCGATGCCCATCCGACTGTGTCCTTTCCTAGATCCTGCAAAACATAGAAAAGCAACGGGGTGAGCACACATAATGCTCAGTAAGTAAATCCTCTACTTATGTATCCCCGTAACTCTCTCTTTCTTCAATTCTTTCCTTACAATTACTCTCTTCTTGTTTACTCTCTCTTTTACAATTCTCTCTATTTTCTCTTTTTGTTTCTCTTTCTTATAACTCTTTTCTGCTAACTCCCTTTTGTAAGTCACGGCCCCATCTTAACGGAGGCACGGCTGGGACTCGCTCTCGCTCCCCGTGACTTCTACTCATTCTCAGCCGATCGGACTCGGTTATGCATGGATTCGAAACCCAGGCCATGTGAGTGTATAATCTCTCTCTCTTGGGTACTCTCGGGTATAGCCCTTATCCACATGCACTCTCACGGGCTACACCACTTTTCTCTCTTATACTCAAGCCTCTCTTTGCGGCGTACATGCGGGAATACTCTACCCATTACTCACAGGTTGCCCATCGCACAACCTACTCTATACTCTCCTTTTGCATTTTTCTCTTTTTATTCTCTAGTACTTAATCTCTCTTTTTCTCTTTACTCTTAGAGAAGCTTACACTCAAAGGTCTCTACTCTTTCTCTAACTACTTTTCTAATGCATAATTAATGTATATGGATGATTCATGCTCATTACTCACAGTCTATTTCGATATGTTTTGTCAAAACTCTTTATGAACAAAACTCCCACCGATCATGATAGGCATCTAGCAATGCTCCATAACCCCTAAGTCACAATGAANGGTCGATACTCTACTAGGGGTCTCAGTTCTTTCCTGTACAGTTCTCCCCTGACTCTCCACTAACACCTACTGTACAATGTTTCGGATCCTCATTTCATCAAGAGTAGGGGGAGTTGGTTCTGGTGGGTTAGAAGGTTCTCCCTTGTTCATCACACTCTTACCCCTCTTCCGGTTACTATGCCTTATCTACAAAATAACCGCACTCAATCAAATCAACAAACACTTAACGTAAGGAAAGAATTAACTCACACAGTCGGCTATCGGACGTCGTAGCAACGAGAATGGTACACTGTCAAATCCCAAAACCTCGGCTCTGATACCAAAAATGTAATAGCTGCTTTCTACTCATATAATCATAAAATATACGCTATAAAAATACATATAAAATAGGATAAATAGTTGGGCCCAAATTTTCTTTTATTAAACATATATATTCATTACACATAGTTAGTATCATGTACAAAAATTATCAAAACAAGGTGGACAGTGCAGCCATTTCTCCTCTCTTGTCGATGCCCATCCGACTGTGTCCTTTCCTAGATCCTGCAAAACATAGAAAAGCAATAGGGTGAGCACACATAATGCTCAGTAAGTAAATCCTCTACTTATGTATCCCAGTAACTCTCTCTTTCTTCAATTCTTTACTTACAATTACTCTCTTCTCGTTTACTCTCTCTTTTACAATTCTCTCTATTTTCTCTTTCTGTTTCTCTTTCTCATAACTCTTTTCTTCTATCTCCCTTTTGTAAGTCACGGCCCCATCTTACCGGAGGCATGGCTGGGACTCGCTCTCGCTCCCCGTGACTTCTACTCATTCTCAGTCGATCAGACTCGGTTATGCATGGATTCGAAACGCTGGCCATGTGAGTGTATAATCTCTCTCTCTCGGGTACTCTCGGGTATAGCCCTTATCCACATGCACTCTCACGGGCTACACCACTTTTCTCTCTCATACTGAAGCCTCTCTTTGCGGCGTACATGCGGGAATACTCTACCCATTACTCGCGGGTTCCCCATCGCACAACCTACTCTATACTCTCCTTTTGCATTTTTCTCTTTTTATTCTCTAGTACTTAATCTCTCTCTTTCTCTTTACTCTTAGAGAAGCTTACACTCAAAGGTCTCTACTCTTTCTCTAACTACTTCTCTAATGCATAATTAATGTATATGGATGATTCATGCTCGTAACTCACAGTCTATTTCGATATGTTTTGTCAAAACTCTTTATGAACAAAACTCCCACCGATCATGATAGGCATCTAGCAATGCTCCATAACCCCTAAGTCACAATAAANTTGCAAAAGTGTTCTTCAGAAAAAGTAAAGTTGACAAATCAAGCTTTCCAGGAAGGTATTACGGGCGAGAATCCGAGTTTGTTTGGGTCTTCATTAGTTGTTGCAAAACCGGACCTGGAATCCTAGTCGCGGAAGGATTTCCTAGCTGAGTATTGAATCTTCGAACGGGCCTAACCAGAGCGTCAGATATCGAAAGCGGGTGATTCAAAAGCCCAAATTCATCTACACATCTGGGATTACAATTTTTATGAAGTGACCGAGCCCAGAAAAGATCTTTTACATTGTGAGAATCCTGGTGCAGTCTGGAGACGAATTATGTTTTCCATATCTTATAAGATTTTGACAAATCTGGAAGTCTATCTTTTAGGAAACGTCTAGGAAAGATTTTCCGTGATTCCTGGGGTAGAATTAAGAAAAAAATATGTTATTTATTGAGGAGTGTTAGGTTAACCAAAGGGAGAGACGGTAGTGGAGTTTTGTTTTTCAGTTTTTTACTTTCTAGGTCAAGATGTGTTGCTGATCTTTCTTTGTCAGTTCAAGGGGATTTTGAAGCCTAAATTCATGTCATTGGTGTAACTTGACTTCAGTAACATTGTTCTTAATCTCGTTTCTATTGGAATTGTTTATGTTATTCTGTTTTAATTGTTTATGATTCTTGTTTGAGTGATTTAGTTTTGGCCTGCTAAATTGTTTAATCGGAATTTTACCTGTTAGAATTAGGAATTGTGATACGTAATTGTCCTTTTTTATTCAATGAGAAACATATGATGATAGATGATTATGGACAAGTTTTCAATCTGTCATCTTGAATAACATAACCTAAGTTAAATAATCCGAACTTGCGTGATTGTTGCTTAGATTGAGCTATTTTCCTAATTCTTAAGGTTGCCATTGAATTAAACTTAGAGAGCTTATTCCAGGTTTTTCAAGGGTTGGGATCTACTTGGAGAGCTTATTTTAGTAGTGACAATTAAGGAAAAATTCAGGTAACAGAGCTTGTTGTTTGCTAGGGTCAATAGTTCCATAATAACGAGATAGAATAGTGTTACGGTTAGTTCATGTCTAATGCATGTTTAGGTGGATCTTGAACCGAGAACTAATTGCTTTTAACCTGATATTTTCTACCATTAGAGATTTCTTTGTTTTACTTAGTTTGCCTTGACTACAACCCCCTTTCATTACTATTGTCATGTTTATTGTTTAGGGTTTTATTTTATTTTTCTGTTGTTTCCATTGTTTTAGAATATAGAATTTAATCGAAGCCTTCCCTGCGAGATTGACCCTTGCTCACCCTATATACAATTTAGTAGTTAGGTTAGTAAGGTTAATTGATTTGGTGCATTCGGCACGCTACCACACACCATCTAAGTCGACCCATCACCACTAAGGAAAACTGCAATGAAATTTAACCTCCCATTAGTAGAAGTGTACCCTTCGCTTTGGTGAACAAGGTTCCGACGAACAGTGGTTTGATTAAACCCATTGTGATGGAAGCCTTTATTGATTTGACTTCATATGCTTTATCGAGGGTTTTTATTTTGTGTGTCTCACCAGTTTTATCTTGTCTAGCATGTTATAGTCATAACATACATCCTTAGCATGCATTCTAAACTTAAAATAAACATGTTGGTGCATGGCCTTAACTAAAACTGATTCCCCGAGCCTAGAGGAATTGGTAGGTTAACCTAGGTTTAATTATAACTTAGGATTCTTCAATTAATTCGCATTCTCCTTCCTTTGCTTCTTCTTCTCGAATATTCCATAACTTTCAAATTAAAATTACATTTCTAATTTTACATATTTGAAAAGAAACCTCGAGTTACATTAGAGGGGAGTGAGATGAGAGAAAGAAATACATCGGAGGTAATAGAGAAAGGCAGGGCACGCATACCCTATTTTAAAATTACATAATCCAAAAGTTAACTAGGTCCAAAGGCTTATGCACCATACACCATGCATATTCACATACAAGAATCATGCATCAATCAATCAAAATTAAAATTTGATTAGGTTGGTAAATTACAAGTTACCTCTTGATTTTCGACAATGTTATTTAAGTCCAACAAGTTTTAAAATTTTCATTTTAGTCCCTTGTTAGTGGGCCTACTCAATTGGGCCTTCAGAATGTTTCTAACATGCAGCAGCATTTTTTTAGAAAATTATGGATTAAAAAATATCGCACAATAATGCGATCACGGCCCAAATTCAGCCTATTGCATCTTTATGTCGGATGCCCAAAAATTCAGATTTGGTGCATGTTTTAATGCACACCAGATCAGGCCCTTGGCTGAAAACCAAGTGCTAGTCAAGGCCAAATGCCGAGAGCATTTGTCCACCACTGGGTAGCCCCAAAATAATAGCAAAGCGCGGAAGCAGCAGCGCATTTGCATGAGCTGCGACTATGCCGTTTGTGGTAGCACAACCCAAGGCCACATGTTGGAGCATGCGGCTAGCACCTCCCTAGCACGACATCACGCAAGCAGTGGAGCTGCTGCGCGTTGCCGCGCATTTTAATCAATAGTAGCGCGCATTTGTGCACTGTCGCTACTGCTCATCACTGCTGCTGTTCACAACAGCACACATCAGTAGGTTCTGCCCTCCACGGCAGTCCACTCTTTAGATCAATATCAAGTTTTACTTGATCTTGATTGAACACACGAAATTAGATCAGAAGCAATATTATATTAACACAACATATCAATCGAAACATAATTTTTAAACCAATTTTACAGATTTTATAAAACATTACCGGAATTGGTTGACAAAAAATCCGAAGCATCCAAATAAGTATCAAATGATGTAAATACGTAAAAGTGGCTCTAATACCATTGCTGGTTTTTGGATCGTTTACGCAGTGGAAAAATAAAACCTTTTTTTGTCACAAAAACCATAAAAACAATGATCAAATTACAGATCTACATCATTTTAATACAAGAAAAATATTTAAACCAAGTTTAACGTCATACCAATGTTTGGAGGCTCCTCCGATTGATGTGATTTGCTCCCACTCCAAGTTAAGAATGAACTCCCGGTATCCACACGAAGATGGGACAAACGTTGTTGAGGAATTATTAGGCTAGGTAATTCACTCAACTAAGGGAATAAATATCTGCATAATTTTTCTTTGAGAGAAAAATTCTTCTCTCACCAATTGAGGCTCGCGGCTTTGAGAGAGAGAGAGAGAGGCGGTTGGGGTTTCTTTTTTATTTATTATTTTTTTAAATATTATTTCATTAACTTAAATGAATTAATTTTAGTTGCACTAAAATAGTGCACACTAAAACCCTATTCCAAATTGGAATAGCCATCTATTCCAATTGGAATATTAGAATAGATTACTTTGCAACCAAACATGGCATTTCAATTCAAATTTAAAAACCAAATTTGAATTCACATTATCAATATTGATAATAAATATTAATATTGGATAATATCCATTATATATAAATTCAATTCAAATTTAAAAACCAAATTTGAATTTCATATTATTAATATTAATATTAGATAATATCCTTTATATTTGAATTCGAATATATATATTTAAATATTTAAATATATATAATCTCACTAATTTAATTTCCATATGAAATTAAATTTAGGCAACAACCTCAGTAAATTTAATTACACTGTGAGATTACCAAAATGCCCTTTCATCTTAAAAGACAAAAATGCTCTTTCATCATAAATGACAAAAATACCCCCCACATGAATTTTATTCTTAATTCTTCTTCTATGTGTGCGACCTAAAGGCTCCTCATCATATCGGTAGTGAATAGCATCGCGATTGACAATCAATTAGTCATCCTACTAGACACAAATCAACAATGGCCTTTACCGAGGCGTCATGGCCACTGATAGATTCCGATTCAGCGAAATTGCTACCTATCAACGATATGGTTACTGTGCAATCTAATCCTTTCATAATCTATTATCTCATCAAGGCCGAGGTATAGAAGTAGTGTCAACCTCGGATATCCTTGATATCTCGATATTCAGTTATTGGATTAATGACCAGAATAGATTGGATTGAGCTACAACTCAATCCCACTGTGGCCACATATTTAATGTTGTTGCAATCTACCACATTACTCAGTGAGATAATTTCTCCCGTAGCAGGGAGTGATGAATCCTTTATCGATCCACCTTAGTTTCAATATACTTTTCAATAGAGCCAACCTCTACCGTTCTAATAGTCCTAAGAGGACTACATTTGGCTAGTGTCAAACTACACCAATTGGTGCACAAGGCACTCCGGTGATCTCAAGTCTAAGAATTAATGCACCATCATTCGTTGGAGGATTTGTTCCACAGACATTGGGGTAACCATCAATGTGGAATCCTCCGGTGCGCCGGTCTAATGAACTTGCCTATTGCAAGCACTCATGTGTTGCATCAGGTTGTCACTAAACAACCTTGACAATTGAGATCTGTCACTGTCTTTTGACAAGGTCGTCTATGGAAGCAATCGACGAACATTGGCAGCAGAAAAACAATTAATTTCGCTCTTCGATCACACTGATTTTGGCAAGATCAAGGTCTGATGTGTATATATTTTCATGCTCAAATTGAAATAACATAAATCCATACAAGGATTCAATTATACCTGCGATTGGAGGCTCCATCAATGTCTCTGAATGTGATTCACTACCGATTCAAGGATAGAATTGAACTCACGTTGTCCACACGAAGACAATACGCCAATGACCAAGAATTAACTTTGCTAGAATTAATTCTTGGCTTTAAGGATTCTAAACTTTGGAAGATTGAGTGTAGAGAAAAGAAGAGAATAAAAATTCTCTTCAAAAGCTCTCCATAACCACAATATGAAATTAGGTTGAATAAACCTAATTTTCCTTTACTTATATAATAAAGTAAAATATCCATTCCACCCCACAAGTTTAGCATCAACCCAAACATTAGGTAGAATTACATATTAACCCAACTGAGTTATTTAGTCAAATATTAATATAAATATTAATATCAACTCTAATAATTAAATTTATAATTTTGCTAAATTACTCCAATAATAAAATCGGACATAGGCTGCAACCTTAGTAAATTTAATTACACAGCGAAATTACTAATATGCCCATTCTTCTAAAAGACAAATATACCCTTCCAAAAAGTCACCATCCTTAAATTGTCTTCTAAGTGTGTGACCCGTAGGCTCTTTATCATATCGGTAGTGAGTAGTATCGCAATTGACACCAATCAATCGTCTCACTACACACAGACCAAGATTGACCCCTAGCAAGGCATCATGGCCACCCAATAGATACAGATTCAGCGAAATAGCTACCTATCAACGATATGGTTACTGTGCAATCAAATCCTTTCATCATCTGTTATCTCATTGAGGCTGAGGTATAGAAATAGTGTCAACCCGACATGACCCATCCCGACCCTCCCTATCCTATAGGCTTCGGGTGCATCCATGAGACTCGAGCTACCAAGACATGTCATGTGGGAAAACTAGGAAACCTGTTTATGAATTAAAACATCATAAAACTCTTCTAGCTAAAATATTTACAAGCACTTTTTTTTTTGTTTCTCACAAGTAAATATAGCATCATTTGCAAATAAACAAATGTAACTGAAATTTTTACAAAATGAAATGTGTGGTATCATATTTTTGCATATCTTTAACAATCCAGAACATGAAATAAATAACATGATGAAAAAACATAAACATTGCAGTGGAAAATAAAACCCAACTATGGAATATATGATGAAATGAAGACATGTGGCCCAACCTTGAGTGTGATTCACTCCTCTACACGATCTCCTTCTTGACCTGGTGCGGGGAAAGAAAAACATTTGAAAACGAGGGTGAGCTAGAAATGCTCAGTGAATGGGGAATGGGTTAGTATGCAATATAATATTTCAATATACAATAAATCATTCATGCTTATAAAATTTCATTTCCGTAAACTCATTTTATTATATAAGCCATCTTTCATAACAAATGTTGAAGTCTCTCATTTCAAAACTTCTTTCTGAAAACTATTATGGTAAACAAATCAGTACTCAAGTTTATCTAAAAATATCATTTCTAAAAATATTTCACCAGATAACATTTGCATTTATAAATTTCCATTTCAAATAAATGATATACATATATATATCAAAACCATCTCTCAATCAAATGTGAAAACTCTCACCCAACTAGTACCCAGGGGTAAATCCGTCTAACCCGGCAAGATCTAACATCGCACAGGTTGAACCACTAAACCATCCTACTAGGCGGAATCAGTCACCACTCAAGCCTTCGACCTAATGAGACCAAGCATCACTCGGGCTAGCATAATCATATCCTATCTAGTGATATCTGTCTCGCTTGGGCCTTTGACCCACTTGGGCCTGCAAACCAAATCATGTGTAGCGATATCTGCCTCGCTCGGGCCTTTGATCCACTTGGGCTAGCAATATCAAATTCTGTGTAGCGATATCTACCTCGTTCGAGCCTTCGATCCACTTGGGCCGGCAATATCAAATCATGTGTAGCAATATCTGCCTCGCTTAAGCCTTCAACCCACTTAGGCTGGCAATATCAAATCATAAGCATGCGTAGAATCTGTAATACCCATATCAAGGTAAGTAATTTTACTTATGCCCTAATACCCTTCGTTATATGGAAGTTTATGTTTTTTTAAAGAATGCAAGTGTAGAATTTCCATAGCTTGGAAATTCATGTTGAAATGTCTATAGTATCTCTTTCTATTATATACTATGATATAAGGTTTTTGCGATGGGGAACCCTTGAGTGATAGAGATGCCCACATACATGCCGCCACGAGCGAGCGGCATCAGCAGAGAGATATAGTATTTGTATAGTCCGTGAGTAGTGTATGTGGATGAGGACTGTACCTAGTAGAGTATACCTACATGCACGCCGCCACGAGCGAGCGGCCACATCAGAGAGATACAGTACTTGTATAGTCCGTGAGTAGTGCATGTAGATGAGAACTGTACCCACTCACATGGCCAGGATTCCAAATCCATGCATCAACCTAGTCTGATTGGCAAACTAGAAAGAAGAAAGAAAAGAAAGAGAAACAGAGAAGAAAAGAAAGGAAAGTTCTTTTCTCAGGAAAGTTTTATTATTCTGCATATGTATTATGCTACTTACATGATTCAGTATTTTTATGTGCTCGATGATGTACAATTTTATTCATTGTCTTTGCACATTGGTAAGTAGCAAATCAGAGTATCAAAAAAAAGAAAGCAGAATAACATAAAGGAATGAATAATATTGGCAAAGAATAAAGTGAGAAAAGGAAAATCAGAACATGAGTAATGGAGGAAGAACAGTCGTGCAGTTTGGTTTACTTACTGAGCAATTAGTGCTCACTCCATTATTTTACTGTTTTGCAGGTATTAGATGATTTGCAATCGGGTGGGACATCAAGAAGTGGCGGGAGTTTAGCGGCACTGTTCAAGATTACCTTGTGCTTACTAATGTATATCAGTATTTTGTGTATATATTTATACGAATTAAAATTAGTATATATGTTTATAAAAGTTATTTAGTGAATTTTATCATATATTTTTCAAAGAATTACTAGCTATACAATGTATTACATTTTTGGTATCAGAGCGTCGATTACAGAGAGTTGAATAAAGTGACAGTGAAGAACAAGTACCCGTTACCTCACATAGATGACTTATTTGATCAGTTGAAAGGAGCAGGAGTGTTTTCAAAAATTGATTTGAGGTCGGGTTATCATCAAGTAAGGGTGGTAGAGCAAGATATTGCCAAGACTGCATTTCGGACCAAATATGGGCATTATGAGTTTGTGGTGATGCCTTTTGGGTTAACCAATGCCCCAGCAGTCTTCATGGATTTAATGAACCGGGTATTCCACGAATGTCTTGATCGATTTATAGTGGTGTTTATTGATGGTATCCTGGTTTATTCTAAGACAAGAGAAGAACATGAAGTACATTTGAGATTTGTGCTGCAGCGATTAAGAGATAAGAAGCTGTTTGCCAAATTTTCTAAATGTGAGTTTTGGCTAGATCAAGATATCTTCCTAGGCCATACTGTCTCTAAGAAAGGCATATAAGTAGATCTTAGTAAGGTGAAAGCAATTTTAGAGTGGCAAAAGCCGAAGACGGTAAAGGAGGTTAGAAGTTTCTTGGGGCTTGTAGGTTATTAGGTGGTTTGTAGCAGGATTTGCCCAGCTAGCTAAGCCACTTATAGCTCTTACCAAATAGGGAACTCCTTTCATATGGTCGAATGCTTGTGAAGAAAGTTTTCAAGAGTTAAAAAGAAGATTAACCACAGCTCCTTGATGGGAATGCAAAATGTCATATTTAACCCCCTTAATGTTTAGTCTTTTATACGTATTTGTTGCCCAATTGTACTCATTATTAGTTTATTTTGATTTAGGAAGCAAATGGAGGTGTTAATTGCAAAACGGAACTAATTAGGTTAATTCGGACAGTTTCGCCACTGCTTTGTAATCTGGGCATAATTCTCTCATCCGAGCTCCGATTGAGATGATTCAAAATGCTGTGGAACGCTAAGAAATAGATCTACAACTTTAATGTTTTGAGTTTGGAGAAATTATCTCTGAATCAAGGTTGTAATTGGGCTTGAATTTGACGCACCTGCACTGCCGACATTCTGACTTGTCATGCAAGTTAGTCTATTATTGNCATTTTCATCAAGAAGCAATTGCCACTTGGACTAATGATCACAGGGTGGTCGTCAACTTTGTTTAATCACTCATCTTTAGATGTTTCGGTCATCCGCATGCCATCATCAGTGATGGTGGGTTGCATTTCACCAATAGGCACTTTGGCTCACTATTGAAAAAGTACTCAATCATCCATCGAGTTGCCACACCTTATCACCATCAAACTAGTGGACAAGTTGAACATTCTAATAGGGAAATTAAGACTATCTTAGAAAAAATGGTACGACCTGATCGTAAGGATTGGTCGGTGCGTTTGAATGATGCACTTTGGGCCTATTGAACTACATATCGTATCCGTATTGGCATGTCCTCTTATCAGTTAGTTTTTGGGAAAACATGTCATTTACTTGTAGAACTTGAACATAGAGCATATTGTGCTAGAGTAGATGCCCTAGAGCCAATCAATTATTGTAGAATTGACTCTTTGTAATAATGTTTATTAATCAATAAAAGGTATTTTATTCTATATCACTTAAATCATTATTATTGCAATATGTATTGATATATGTCCTTAGAATAGCAAAACCGTGGCGAGGGTATCAAGTGTTTCAAATCTTGATAGTGAGAACCCTATGAGCACATATGGTGGCCATTCTAGAAACGTCCGTAGCCCCAGTATTTTTCTAAAGTAAGGGCACAGATAATACGGTAAGGCTATCATAGTGTTGAACGACCCTGTCGAAAGGCAGTGACTGATCTTACTTGCCAAGCTTGTTTGGTGACAACCTAGTGCAACATATGGGTGCTTGCTGTAGGCGGATACACCGCAACAAGTTCACTGGACTGACCCACCAGAGGATTCCATATGGATGGTAACCCCAGTGTCTATGGAATAAATCCTCTAACGAATGGTGGTACATGTGATCCTTAGACTTGAGATCACCAGAGCGCCTTGTGTACCGATTGGTGTAGTTTGACAATAGCCTAACGCAGTTCTATTCAGAGCTGTCAATGCGGTGGTGATTGGCTGCATCAAGGAGTGTATCAAGACTATGGTGGACGATAGAGGATTCATCACTCCCAGGTACGGGAGAAGTTATCTCACGGCACAATTCAGTATATGGCAATGACACTAAAACTGTGGCCATAGTGGGATTGAGTTGTTGCTTTATCTAGTTTATAATACATGTCATTGGTCCAGAAACTGAATACATAATATCGAGAGTAACCTAAGGTTGACACTATTTCTATGCCTTCGTCTTGTTGAGATAACGTATGATGAAAGGATCGAATTGTACGGTAACCATATCGTTGATAGGTAGCTACTTTGCTGAATACGAATCTATCAGGTGGCCATGATGCCTTGCTAGGGGCCAATCTTGGTTTGTGTATAGTGAGACGATTAGTTGGTGTTAATCGTGATACTATACACTGTCGGTATGATGAGGAGCCTATGGGTCATACACACAGAAGATAACTTAAGATCCAAGAAGAAGGAAGGGCGTTTTAATCTTTTTAAGGCGAAAGGATATTTTGGTAATTTCACAGTGCAATTAAATTTGCTGAAGGTCGTAGCCTTTATTTAATTAAAAAAATTAAATAAGTGAAATTACGTTTAAATATGTGTTCACATATATTTAATTAAATCATCATTATTGTTAAATGTTAATATATAGATTAAATATATATTAATTGAGTTCAATTGAGATAATGATGAAATAAATAAAATATCTAATGAAGGAGTGTTTGGTAACATGGGGTGTTTGGGTTGGAGCCCAAGCCTATTCCATATGGGAATAGGGCATTAAACTTTTACTATAAAAGAAAATGTTTATTTGTAAAGTGGAACAATTAATTCATTAGCTCATTTTTCATTGTAAAACCAAATACACAGCAGCCCCATTTCTCTCCCACGGCAAAAACTCATTTTGCCTAAAATCAATTCATTTTGATTCCATTCTTCTTTAATCTTAAAGCCAAAGAGGATCTAGCAAATCCCTCTTTGGTTCTTTGTGATTGTCTTCGTGTGGACTTCATAAGTTCGATCCTACGCTTGGGTTAGTAGCAAATACGTACAAAGACTATTTTGGAGGAGCCTCCAAACGTGCGTATGTTATTCTAAATTCTTGATTAACATTTTGTGCAGATTTTACTTTAATATAAATTGTAAAATTATACCCTTGATCTTGGCTCATGTAAACGATCCTTGTATTATATTTTTTTTGTTTCCGCTGCGTATATGGATCATTTACTAACAATGGTATCAGAGCATAGGGTACCAAATTTTACAATTTTTATTTGGATGGTTCATAACATTTATTTGTTGATATAATGTTTCCTTATAGAATCTGCCTAAAATATGCCTTAAAATCATGTTTTAATATATTTATGAACTGATTAATTTAATTTGTTGATGATCTGCAAGTTTGGTTTAATAGGTGATGGATTTTTGGTTGAAATCAATGTGTTTGACTGATTGAAATCCGTTTGAGTGTACATGGTTACTGTATGAACAGATCCGGAGATACATATCTGTGTATGCTCGCCTTGGCGATATAACCCATCGCCGCAACGAGTATTGTTCACCCTGGCGCTGGTGACAAAACCAACGCTCGCCGCGGTGATATAAACCATTGCCGCAACTATCGTCCTTAGGACTAACGCTGTTTGCAATAGCGCTCGCCATGGCGATATAACCCATCGCCACGGTGATCGTCCTCAGGACGAATGCTGTACCAAATCGTCGCGGCGATAGCCACGGAGAATGTACGTTGAGCATGAATGTCAAGTAATCAACACGCTGTGGCGATTTAAGTCATCGTCGCAGCGAGTGCCCTTCCGAGTGCACAGGGGCCAGAATGTAAAGTTTCAAAACTTTTAGACCAAATTACAGATCTATAAATTGTCAGCGGATAAATTGTAATTAACTCACAAATTTCAAAATTGATTGTTTTTGAAATGTATGCTATGTAATTGTTTGTATATTGCATGGTGCCCGGTACATGAGCCTTAGACCTAAGGGTGAATGTTTTAAAATATTTTGGGTATGTATGGTTGTATAATTTATTAAATAGGGCCTGCGTGTCCTACCTTTCTCCTCTTCTCGATGTACATTCTCTTCTCATCTCATTCCCCTCGAATGTAAATCGAGGTTTCTAAATTTATTGATGTAAAGAATTTGTATAATTATTTTATTGTAAATTTAGAATGATATTTTTTGTAATGTACTTGAAAACAGAGCAAAGGTCAAGGCAACCATACTTGAAGACTCAAGATGTTTATTACAGGACCCCTAGGTGACCCACCGATTCCTCTAGGCTCGAGGAAATTGGTTTTAGTTGGGCCATGTNGTATTATTCATAAGAAAAATTTTGGTTGAATTAGGAGTGTTGCGAGTACCCGTTTCGAAGAAAACGAAATTCTGAGCAAGACTAGAGTTTCTAGCCCCACCCTCTTGAGGCCAGAAAACAATGTTTTGATAGGGGTTTTGGCATTTTTGTGTTTCTGTCATAAAAAAGAAAATTATATTATTTTTTTTTATTTTTTTTTATTTTCTAGTTAGTTTTCATTATTTGTCATTTATTCTAATTTTTTATGAGGTTTTTTGTTTTATGACCAAGTCCTCTCATCTTGGTGATTTAACATTCGACCTGGAAATAGAGAGCACTTTGCGCAGGTTAAAGAAGGAAGCTCGGAGAAATTCTGAGGAAAGCAATTTGGTTTTTGATTCCCAATTTGCTAGCAACTCTGATTTAGAAGAGGAGGAAGTCATGGCTCGAAATCGAAGTTTGAAAGAGCTTGCTGCCCCTAATTTGAATAAAGCACCTTTATGCATAATGTTTCCTGTTTTAGATGCTGCTACTACTTTTGAATTAAAATCTAGACTAATACATCTCTTGCCCACTTTTCATGGCCTTGCAGGTGAAGATCCTCACAAGCATTTAAAAGAGCTTCATGTGGTTTGCACGAGTATGAAACCTACAGAGGTAACAAAAGAGCAAATTAAATTAAGAGCATTTCCATTATCTTTGAAGGATTCGGCTAAGGATTGGCTCTATTATCTACCCTCCGGGACGATAACCACATGGAACGAGATGAAGAAATTGTTTTTGGAGAAATATTTCCTAGCTTCGAGGGCGGCCAACATTCGAAAAGAAATTTGTGGTGTAAGGCAGCACAATGGAGAGTCTCTATATGAATACTGGGAACGTTTTAAGAAATTATGTGCAAGCTTCCCCCATCATCAAATTAGTGAGCAACTACTGATCCAATACTTCTATGAGGGCCTTCTATACACTTATAGGAGCATGATTGATGCTACTAGTGGAGGAGCTTTGGTGGATAAGACTCCTGAGGCTGCGAGAAACTTGATTGCAAATATGGCTGCCAATTCTCAACAGTTTGGCAATAGGCTTGACCTTTCATCTAGGCGTGATAATGAGGTAAATATTTCTTCCCTTGAACAACAAATCTCGAGTCTAACTTCTCTTGTTCGTCAAATGGTTGTAGGTAACATTCAAATAGTGAAGGCTTGTGGAATTTGTTCGGTAGAAGGGCATCCAACTGATATGTGCCCAACTTTTCAAGAGGAGCCTGTTGAGCAAGTGAATGCAGCGGTGGTTTTCCTGGACAACCGCAAAAGAGGTATGATCCCTATTCGAGCACATATAACCCGAGATGGAGGGATCACCCTAATCTTAGCTATGGGAATCCATAAGTGAATTAGCCCCACCCTCAAAACCGCCCAAATTACCAACAGTATAAGCAGCCATACCCCCCAGACAGCAACCGGACCAAACTTCTAATTCTGGTATGTCTTTAGAAGATATTGTTAAGTCTCTTGCTACTAATACTTTGTGATTTCAATAGGAGACGAGGGCCAGTGTTCAAAGTTTAGAGAATCAGATGGGACAGATGGCAATCGTAATTAGTAAGCTGGAGGCGCAAAGTTTGAGAAAATTACCTTCTCAAACGGTGGTCAATCCAAGAGAAAATGCAAGTGCGATCATCTTGAGAAGTGGTAAAGAGGTTGAGATTCCAACAAAGGTAGCCCCTGCATCATCGAAGGAAGAGAAGGAGAAAAATATAGTTGTAGACAGGAACGTTCCCAACGACGATGGTGTTCCTAAGAGTAAGTTTCCGCCTCTGTCCGATTATAAACCGGTACCATCTTTTCCTCAAGCTTTAGCAGAATCTAGAAAAGATGACTAGAACAAAGAGTTATATGAGACTTTTCGTCGATGCAAGGTAAATATTTCACTTTTAGATGCTATTAAAGAAGTACCTCGTTATGCTAAATTCTTGAAAGAATTGTGTACACTTAAGAGGAAATAGAAACTTAGGGGGTGTGAAACGGTGAGAGTAGGAGAAAATGTTTCTGCAGTGATTCAAAGAAAACTTCCAGCGAAGTGCGAAGATCCATGTATGTTTACTATCCCTTGTACGATAAGTAGCACTAGGTTTGAGAAGGCCATGATAGACTTAGTAGCTTCTATAAATGTAATGCCATACTTTATATATGCTTCTTTGAAACTTGGACCTTTGAATAAAATTGGTGTTGTGATTTAATTAGCTGATAGATCTAATGCCTATCCTAAGGGTGTAGTTGAGGATATTCTGGTACGAGTTAATGACTTAGTTTTCCCCACTGATTTTTATGTGCTTGATATGGAAAATGGTGATCAAACTGCTCCTATTTTGTTAGGACGACGCTTCTTAAAACATCCAAGAACAAGATAGATTTCATATGAGCATACTTACCATGGAATTTGATGTGAAATTGCATAATTTTTAATATTTTATGATGCCATGCAATATCATGACTAGACGATATAACAGGTTTATTGTCTGATATTGATGTACTTGATTCTTTGCACATGAGGGTTTTGACTTGATCGGAGAGATTGGATGGAAGTGGCCATTAGTAATATCTTGAGAAAAAGACTGAGGAGTTTGCCTGAGTATGAGGTTTGCAGGAAACTGTTGCAGCATTGATGATTTTTCAATGAGTTACAAACAGTCAAGGATACGTTTCCTATATGGTCATTACCAATTTCTAACGAGAGGCCTTGACGCTTGTTTTGCAGGCTCCCATTCCAGATTGAAGCCTCTCACCTAGTTTACCTCAAGTCACGTGTTCCTTGGAGTGGGTTTGAAACTATCCAGTTGTGATTCATTCAGCAACTTAGTGCATCTCAAGAAGAGAGCTTTGGTGCAAGTCCTTAAAGAGCATAAGAGCGGCTTATGGTTTGAAACTTTGCAGAATTAAAGGCAATTAGCCTCTACAGCAAGCTATCGTTATCTGCTGGAAGAGGAGCAAAAACCTTTTTCGTCAATCCGCAAAGAAATTGACCCAGCTATGAGCTGGATTGTTATGAAGAAGGAGATCCTCAAAACTTCTTAGATATGAGTGATTTAATCCGATTTTAGATAGCAATGGGGTTAGGCCCTGTTCGAATGTTCCCCAAAAAAGACCAGATAATAGTGTGAAACAATCAGAAGTGATGATTGTTCTAACCATGTTAGAACTGATGGCGGTTTGTATCGATTACAGAAAATTAAATGTGTACCCGCATAGGACCATCTTTCCGTGTCCTTTATTGATGCAAAGCTTGAAACGAGCTGGGACATCTTACTTGGTTTTTTTCAGTGATGGTTAATTCAATTATTTTCAGAGCATTAGAATTGCCCAAGGATCAAGAGAAGAGGACTTTTACATACCCATTGGAACTTTGCCATATAGTGTCGCACTGCCTTTGGCCCTTTGGCAATGCCCCAGCCATGTCCAGAGTGGAATGTGTAGCTATTATTCTTCAGATTATGTTGAGCATTAGCATAGAAGTTTTTATGGGATCGGATTGTGGCACAGTTTATGGAAACTTTTTGATAATTGTTTGCATTGACCTTACACTTGTTCTTCAAATTGCTGACCTTGATTCTTATTCTGATTGCATTTTAAGTACAATTGTCTAATTGGGCTTTCTATGTTTTATCTTCTAAATCGAAATAGCATGTATGTGTGAAAGAGTCTAATTTGTCATGGTGGTTCATTAGGGGACTTGTAGATACCAAGTTACTCAATCTTTACCTTACCCCACCTACTGTGCGGAAGTTGTTTCTTTTCTGCGGACATACAAGTTGTCTTTTGTACACGAAGTCATTCAGCCAAGGACTTCTGCACAAATAGCATTACCCGCTTATGTAAGTTGTTGCAAAAGGATGTGGTTTTTGAGCTCGTGAGGCAGGTAAGAGGCCTGTTTTTTGACACCTGAAAGGAACTGCTGACTTCTACCCACCATTATCTAGGCCGCCCTAATTGGACGTTCCTTTAAGAGCATTGTGCGACGCAAGTGATATGCCCATGAAGCGCTGTTTTGGATACAAAGGATTGGAAAGCATCTCAAGCCAATATTATGCTCCCAGGATTTTGAATGATGCCCAGTAGACTATTCCACTACGATGAGAAGAGAACTTTCGCTGTTGTTTTTGCTTTTTAGAAAAGGTTCGATCTGTAGTTTGCGTGGTACGAATAAAATTATTGTTTTTTCTGATCATACACAGCTTTGCGTTATTTGCTGACAAAGAAAGAGGCAAAACCGATTGGATTATAAGTGGATACTCTCTTGAGTGAATTCGTCTTTTAGGGGATCAAGACCAAAAGAGGGACACAAAATAGTGTCGCAGATCATTTGAGCGTTCGTCTAGTCATGTGGAGGAGTAACTTTCATTTACAAGAATATCCCTGACACAATTGGTCTCCACGAGTGTGAGACATTACCATGGGTAGTCAAAAGTCTTGTAACATTATTTGGTATCTACATTTTTCCCTCCTGGGTTTGTCTAGGGTCAAGAGATAAGATGAATAGTGATGCCAATATAGTGTGGAGTGGCCCCTAACTTTATGGAAGTCATGGTGTCAAATCAAGTAATAAGAAGGGTGCTTCCATGAAAATGAAATTTTTTCCATTCTCAACGTTTGTATTACTTGCATGTGGCAGGTCACTTTGGCGCTAGAGGGACAGTCGAGAAAAGTGCTAGAATGATAGTTTCTATTGGCCATCTTATTCGAGATTCATACTATTTTTGTAGTCATGCGATAATTGTCAAGGACAGGTAATATATCCCAAAAGAATGAGATGCCCCAAACCCCCATTCTATTTTGCGAAATTTTTTATGTTTTGGCATCGATTTCAGGGACCCTAGTTCCTGTATCTTTTGGTTATGTTATATTATTTTTCTTGTGTTGATTATGTCTCGAAATGGGTGGAAGCAAAGCCACTAGGACTGATGATTCTAAGTTGTTGCAATGCTATCAAGTCTAACATATTCTGTAGGTTTGGAATTCCAAGAGCTTAATAGAGTGCATCGCACAACTTTTGTGCAATCGCATTGGAGGGCTTTGCTGAAAAGTATTACATGTGACCCAAGGTTCTATGCCTATCATCCGCAACTAGTGGGACAAGCAAAGTGTCAAAACGAGAGATCAAGTCTCATTGAGAAGACGGTCATCCAAGTAGAAAAGGAAGTGGAGTTTGCGTTTGGACGAGTGCCTTGTGGGCGTATGGACTGCTATACGATGCCTATTGGTAGGTCACCTTTTTCGTTGGTGTTTGGGAACGTATGCCATCTCCTAGTTGAGTTAGAACACAAGGCTTATTGGGCAATCAAGAGTTGTAACATAAGATGGATGCAAGGAGAACATAGGAAGTTTGCAACTACAGGAGTTAGAGGGAAATTCGCAATAATTCCTATGAGAATCAGGATTTACAAGGAAAAGGCCGAAGCTTTTCATGACAAGATGATCTCTAGGAAGGAGTTTAAAGTTGTCAAAAAATCTCTCTATAGCCACGCGGCTTCGTTTGTTTCCGGTGTAAATTACGTTCTCGTTGGATTGGACCTTTGTTGTACGAATTGTTCCTCATGGTGCAGTGAAATTCAAAGTTTAGCAACTTCCAAAGTGTTCAAGGGCATGGCCATAGACTTAAGACTTTCTATGAAGGTCCTCCAAGAAGAAAATTGTGGCAGGATTGGACCTTAGGATCGACTTATTCAGATTGAAAAGACAGCCTGAGTCAGCCAACGACATAAACAAAGCGCGCTTGGAGGCAACCTAAGGGGGTTTGTTTTCTTATTCTCGCATTTTAATTTGGTTATTTTTTTTCCTTTCGTTGCTTTCATTACATGGGGACAATGTCATTTAAGTGTGGGGGAGGGATTTAGGTTGTTTTATGTAAAAAAAAAAAATAGTTTTTTGGCTTTAGGAAGGTATACCTTTGAGTCATGTCTTTGAACGTCTAGTGGCATGAAATAGTAACTTGACTTTTTTTGAGCATGTTCCTGACTTAGGATGTTAGCAATAGTTCATAAAATGAGTTAATCAAATTTGAATCTTTGTTGTTGAAACATATGTCTTGATAAGTTGTGTGAACTTGGTGACGAAGTATGATTGAGGAGTGTATAACACCCTTAAAGAAAAAAAAAATTGTTTCTCTTAAGCTAGTCCAAATTTGGGTTTAAGCAAATAGGAAAAGAAAAGAAAGGTATGTGGTGAGGTCAGAGGATATAAAACGCACTCACTCATAAACACAACCATGCATGAGATAGAGCATAAAATGCACTCATTCTTTTCAAAAGAAAAAAAAAAAAAATCCCTAGTTTGCTACCCATTTTAGTATAAAGAGAAAAGTTGAGGAAAAGTTGAGAGGGGAGTTGTACTGAATGGTTTGATTAGTTCCCTTTTGCATTGACTGATTGAGAGTAATGTGGAAATGATGAAGGAGATGAATGTCATTACACTCTACTTTTTTTATTTGCTGCTTCCTAAGTTAGGTAGAATATACATGGATTAATATTGTTGCTTATGCATCATGTGGTGTTTCTTGATATGACTTGAGTGTATGTTTGTTTGCATTAGTTTGCCCGAGGAGTGCAAAACTAATGTGGGGAATTTGATGGAAGCAAAATGTCCTATTTACCACCTTATCCATCTTATATTATTTTCTGCCTAAAAGACTCATTATTATTATTTTGGATTTAGATGCAAATGGAGGCGTTATTGCACGAACTAATTAAGTGAATTCGGACAGTTTTGACAGCTTCGTAATCTGGGCATAAACTCTCATCACCGGCTCCGATTGAGATAATTCAAAATGCTTGGAACTCTAAGAACTATATCTACAACTTTATGTTTGATTGGAGAATAATCGTCTGCATCAAGGTTGTAATCGGCTTTAAGTTAGCACCTGCATGCTGACGTTCTGGACATTCGTGTCATGCATCATAGTCATTTTTAGCGACAGTTTTGAAGACATGCAACGAAATTACAGCTGGAAACACACCATTCCTATTGTATTAGACTCGTTATTTATTTTCAATTACTCAGATTAGGATAAGTTATTTTAGGATTTAGAATTTTTAGGAGATTGAGGGATTAAAATTGATGGATTTAAATGGAGAGTAGAGCAGATTAGGTGTTTAACAAGACACCACACCTCTCCCTCTCCTCTTCGTGAATTTTCCTTTGATTTTGTTATGCCCATGAGTGGCTAATTTTTATAACTTGGTCGAAGGAAACAAGACCTCAGAATCAATAAACTGTGAGACAATTGGTTTTTTTTCTTGTGGTCAATTATGTTTGAGTATTGGAATGTTCTTTTTGTGCTATTTTCATGATTGTTGCTTATTACTAGGAGGCCTACTAGTTGTTAATTTTTGCAATCTACTGCTAAGTTAATATCAAATCGTAAGTGTTTGACCCTCTAACTTGTGGAGTAATTAGGGTTTAGATTTGCTGCGTCGGAATTATAATCTAAGAGAATTTGACTGAATAAAATTCCAACCGCTTGAGTTGTGTTGTTTTAGCTCATCGATCTCTCTAGGTTCTTAAGGCTGCCACTGAGTTAAATCTTTGCGCTTGTCTAGGGTGTTTAGTAGTAAGTTAATTAGATTGCTTGTTTCTTAATTAATTACAAACTAAGGAAGATAGGAAAATAGTTCCAACGGGAATATTCAGGGTATGAATTGATTTATTTTGTATCGATGATCAATTGTAAGATTCGATGGTGGATGTTGACTAGACCAAGTTTCGTTATTTGATTGATTTCGATAGTAATTTGAATTTGTTTTGTTTCCTGCAAGTTATTTTGTTTTACTCAAAACCCAGCCTTGTTCACTGTTACATTAACATCCCTAGAGACACTTACTTCGTGTGACGTCCCTACTCACAACTACTACGTATATTTAGAGGTTTAATGTCGGTGGCCTACACAGCACGCCAATAGGTGTCTTGTTTAGGAGGGGACAGATGGCTCACTGTAAGAGGATCAGGTGCTAGTTCCAAAAGGACAAAGATGTATTATCGATCGCATATTGGGGTTTGTATTTGTCCTCATGGCGTGCAATGAGCTGGAAGGAAATGCTCCAAGCAAAGCTTGTAGCGAAACTCTACATGGAGGCCGAGTATATTGCATTGTCAGATGCCGCCAAGAGGCAGTCTGGATTAAGAAGTTCGTTACTGAACTTGGTGTGTTCCCACGATTGTGATCTTATAGACATCTATGTGACAACAATGGCAATTGTTCAAGCCAGGGAACCACAGTCTCATCAGAAATCCAGACACATACTCAGAGGATTCCATCCTCATCAGAGAGATAGTTGAGAGGAAAGACTGCCGATTAGTAAAGTGCTACTGACGACAATCTCGCAGATCCACTGACAAAGCCTCTGTCGCAGCCGAAGCATGACACACACTTGGCGATCATTTGGTATTAATACTGAATGATTGGCTACAGTGAAGTGGTGAGATTGTTAGAGTAGATGCCTTAGAGCCATCAATATGTAGAATTGACTCTCTTTGTAATAATGTTCTTAATCAATAAAAAGGCATTTTATTCTATATCGCTTAAATCATATTATTGCAATATGTATTGATATATGTCGTCTTAGAATGGTAAAACGCGTGACGAGGGTATCAAGTGTTTCAAAATCTTGATAGTGAGAATCCTAGAGCACATATGGTGCCATTCTAGAAACTGTGTACCCCTAGTATTATTCTGAAGTAAGGGCACAGATAATACGGTAAGGCTATCATAGTGTTGAACGACCTTTCGAAAGGCAATGACTGATCTCACTTGTCAAGCTTGTTGGTGACAACCTGGTCACCATATGTGCTTGTTAAGGCGGATACACGCAGCAAGTTCACTGGACTGACCCACTAGAGGATTCCATATGGATGGTACACCCACGTGTCTATGAAAAATCCTCTAACGAATGGGGGTGTACATGTGTATCTTAGACTTGAGATCACAGGACGCTTATGCACCGATTGGTGTAGCTGACACAACTAACGCAATTCTATTCAGAGTTACAATATTGGTGATTGGCTGCTCAAGGAGTGTATCAGACATGGTGGCTTGACCGAGGATTCATCCTCCAGGACGGAGAAGTTATCTCACGGCGCAATTCATACTGGCATGACACTAAAACTGTGCCACAGTTGGGATTGAGTTGTTGCTCTATCCAGTTTTATAATACGGTCATTGTTAGAAACTGAATCCATAATATCGAGAGTAACCCAAGGTTGACACTATTCTATGCGCTTCTATCTCGTCGGATACGTATGATGAAAGATCGAATTGTATGGTAAGCCTAATCGTTACAGGTAGCTATTTGCTGAATCGAATTATGGGGGCCATGATGCCTTGCTAGGGGCCAATCTGGTCTATGGTTATGTAGACGATTATTGTGTGTTAATCGCGATATATACACTACCGGTATGATGAGGACCTATGGGTCACACACATAGAAGCTAATTTAAGATCCAAGAAAAGAAAGGGTGTTTTCATCTTTTTAAGGGAAAGAGTATTTGGTAATTTCACAGTGCAATTAAATTTGCTGAAGGTCGTAGCCTTATATTTATTAAAAAATTAAATAAGTGAATAACGTATTAAATATGTAATTCACATTATGTCATTAAATCATCATTATTGTTAACTGTTAAGATAAGTTAAATATATATTACTGATTTATTGAATAATGATGAAATAAATAAAATATCTAATGAGGGAGTGTTTGGTAACATGGGGTGTTTGGGTTGGAGCCCAAGCCTATTCCATAAGGGACTAGTGCATTAAAGTTTTACTATAAAAGAAAATGTTTATTTGTAAAATGGAACAATTAATTCATTAGCTCATTTTTCATTGTAAAACCAAATACACAGCAGCCCCATTTCTCTCCCATGGAAGAAACCCATTTTGCCTAAAATCAATTCATTTTGATTTCATTCTTCTTTAATCTTAAAGCCAAAGAGGATCTAGCAAATCCCTCTTTGGTTCTTTGTGATTGTCTTCGTGTGGACTTCATAAGTTCGATCCTACGCTTGGGTCGGTAACAAATACGTACAAAGACTATTTTGGAGGAGCCTCCAAACGTATGTATGTTATTCTAAACTCTTGATTAACCTTTTGTGTAGATTTTACTTTAATATAAATTGTAAAATTATACCCTTGATCTTGGCTCATGTAAACGATCCTTGTATTATATTTTTTTTGTTTCTGCTGCGTATATGGATCATTTACTAACATATTGGGCCACAAGGAAATTCAATTTTGATATGACCATGGCCAGTGACCATAGGAAACTCCAACTTTCGAAGTTAGATAAGCTAAGACACGAAGCTTATGAGAACTCTCGCAACTCTAAAGAGAAGACTAAGGCTTTTCACAATAAACACATTGTTATGAAGTCATTCTCTCCTAATCAAAAAGTGTGGCTCTTTAACTCTAAGCTTCGCCTCTTTCCGGGGAAGCTTCAGTCACGATGGGATGACCATTTTATTGTTCTTAATGTTTTCCTTCACGGAGCTGTTGAAATCCAAAACCCAAAAACAGGACAAGTTTTTAAGGTTAATGGCCTAAGACTTAAACCTTATGTCGATGGCATTACTAATGGAGAGGTGATTGAGGAGTGTTCTTTCTTGGAACCACATTAGCCATTTTAGTGTACTGAGTCTGGCTGAAGACTTTAAACTTAGCGCTTGTGGGAGGCAACCCACCTTTGTAAATATGTTTTTACTGCTTTTATGTTTTTGTTGTTTTTGTCTTTGTAGGGATTGCCATGTTTGGAAACTCATTAACTAGTCCAAGGCTACGCTTACGCATGCTCCACAAACTCCATTGGTGACAACCCTACCATTGTTCCTCAGGTTGTATCTCTCCACCTTATATGCTGTTATTGTTAGATTTCTTGTTCTCAAATATGTTAAAGGATTTTAATGTTATTGATCATATTGTCATTTGAGATCATTTGATGCTAAGTTGGGGAGGATGTTTGTAGTTGTGGGTCATTGAGGACAATGACATTTTAAGTTGGGGAGTGTTGATTTGATTTTTTATTTTTGTGAAGTGTTGTTGATGATGCTTTTGTGGAGATTGTGATATTTTTGTGAAGTGTTGTTGATGATGCTTTTGTGGAGATTGTGNCAATTTCTAACGAGAGGCCTTGACCTTCTGTTTTGCAGGCTCCCATTCCAGATTTGAAGCCTCTCCCTAGTTACCTCAAGTACGTGTTCCTTGGAGATGGAGGAACGTTACCAGTGATCATTTCCAGCAAACTTAGTGCATCTCAAGAAGAGAAGCTTGTGCAAGTCCTTAAAGAGCATAAGACGGCTATTGGTTGGAAAATTGCAGATATTAAAGGAATTAGCCCGTCTACATGCATGCATCGTATCTTGCTTGAAGAAGGAGCAAAACCTTTTCGTCAACCGCAAAGAAGATTGAACCCGCCCATGATGGATGTTATGAAGAAGGAGATCCTCAAACTTCTTGAAGTTGGAGTGATTTATCCTATTTTAGATAGCAATGGGGTTAGCCCTGTTCAAGTGGTTCCAAAAAAGACCAGAATAATAGTTGTGAAAAATCAGAATGATGAGTTAGTTCCTACCCATGTTTAGAATGAGTGGCGGGTTTGTATAGATTACAGAAAATTAAATGCTGTAACCCGCAAGGACCACTTTCCTGTGCCTTTTATTGATCAAATGCTTGAAACGTTAGCTGGTCATTCTTACTATTGTTTCCTTGATGGTTATTCAAGTTATTTTCAGATTATGATTGCTCCAGAGGATCAAGAGAAGACGACTTTTACATACCCATTTGGAACTTTTGCATATCGTCGCATGCCCTTTGGCCTTTGCAATGCCCCAGCCACTTTCCAGAGGTGTATGGTTAGCATATCTTCAGATTATGTTGAGCATATCTTCAGATTATGTTGAGCATATCATAGAAGTTTTTATGGACGATTTCACAGTTTATGGAAACTCTTTTGATAATTGTTTGCATAACCTTACACTTGTTCTTCAAAGATGCATAGAAACTAACCTTGTGTTAAATTCTGAAAAATGTCATTTTATGGTTAACCAAGGTCTAATTTTGGGTCATGTTGTTTCATCTAGGGGAATTGAGGTAGATAAAGCCAAAGTTAACATTATTCAATCTTTACCTTACCCCACTACTGTGCGGGAAGTTTGTTCTTTTCTTGGACATACAGGTTTTTACCGAAGATTCATCAAGGACTTCTGCAAAATAGCATTACCCTTATGTAAGTTGTTGCAAAAGGATGTGGTTTTTGAGCTCGATGAGGCAGGTAAAGAGGCGTTTGACAAGCGGAAGGAACTGCTGACTTCTACCACAATTATCTAGCCCCCTGACTGGAACGTTCCTTTCGAGATAATGTGCGACGCAAGTGATTATGCAGTAAGCGCTGTTTTGGATCAAAGGATTGGAAAAGCATCTCAAGCCATTTATTATGCTTCCAGGATTTTGAATGATGCCCAGAGAAACTATTCCACTACTGAGAAAGAACTTTTAGCTGTTGTTTTTGCTTTAGAAAAGTTTCGATCTTATTTGCTTGGTACTAAAATTATTGTTTTTTCTGATCATACAGCTTTGCGTTATTTGATGACAAAGAAAGAGGCAAAACCGAGATTAATAAGGTGGATACTTCTCTTGAGTGAATTCGATTTGGGGATCAAAGACAAAAGAGGGACACAAAATAGTGTCGCAGATCATTTGAGTCGTCTAGCTCATGTGGAGGATGAACTTCATTTGCAAGAAACGTTCCCTGACGAGCAATTGTTCTCCACGAGTGTGACATTACCTTGGTATGCAAATCTTGTAAATTATTTGGTTACTAACATTTTTCCTCCTGGTTTGTCTAGGGCTCAAAGAGATAAGATGAAGAGTGATGCCAAATACTATGTGTGGGATGGCCCCTACTTATGGAAGCATTGTGCAAATCAAGTAATAAGAAGGTGCCTTCATGAAAATGAAATTATTTCCATTCTCAACTTTTGTCATTCTTATGCATGTGGAGGTCACTTTGGAGCTAAGAGGACAGCGAGAAAAGTGCTAGAATGTAGTTTCTATTGGCCATCTTTATTTCGAGATTCATACTCTTTTTGTAAGTCATGCGATAATTGTCAAAGGACAGGTAATATATCCCAAAAGAATGAGATGCCACAAACCCCCATTCTATTTTGCGAAATTTTTTATGTTTGGGGCATCGATTTCATGGGACCGTTCCCTGTATCTTTTGGTTATGTTTATATTTTTCTTGCTGTTGATTATGTCTCGAAATGGGTGGAAGCTAAAGCCACTAGGACTGATGATTCTAAAGTTGTTGCAAAATCTTATCAAGTCTAAAATTCTGTAGGTTTGGAATTCAAGAGCTCTAATAAGTGATCGAGACACTCACTTTTGCAATCGAATTGTGGAGCTTTGCTGAAAAAGTTATCATGTGACCACAAGGTATCTATTGCTATCATCCGCAAACTAGTGGACAAGCAGAAGAAGTGTCAAATCGACGAGATCAAGTCCATCATTGAGAAGACGGTCAATCCAAGAGAAAAGACTGGAGTTTGCGTTTGGATGATGCCTTGTGGGGCGATAGGACTGCATATAAGATGCCTATTGGTATGTCACCTTTTCGTTTGGTGTTTGGGAAAAGTATGCCATCTCAGTTGAGTTAGAAACACAAGGTATTGGCAATCAAGAGTTTTAACAAAAGATGGATGAAAGTGGAGAACATAGGAAGTTGCAACTACAGGAGTTAGAGGGAAATTCGCAATAATGCCTATGAGCATGGCAGGATTCCAAGGAAAAGACGAAGGCTTTTCATGACAGATGATCTCTAGGAAGGAGTTTAAAGTGGTCAAAAAGTCCTCTATACCAATCGCGGCTTGTTTGTTCGGGTAAAGTACTTCTCGTTGATTGGACCTTTTGTGTTACTAATGTTTTTCCTCATGGTGCAGTTGAAATTCAAAGTTTAGACACTTCCAAGGTGTTCAAGGTGAATGGCCATAATTAAGACTTCTATGAAGGTCTCCAAGAAGAAAAATGTGGCAGGATTGGACCTTGAGGATCGACTTATTAGAATGAGAGAAGACATCTTGAGTCGAGCCAACGGACAATAAACAAAGGCGCTGCTTGGGAGGCAACCAAGGGGAGTTGTTTTCTTATTCTCGCATTTTAAATTTTGGTTATTTTTTCCTTTTCTTGTGCATTTCATCTTACATTGGGGACAATGGTCAGTTTAAGTGTGGGGGAGGGGATTTGAGGTTGGGTTTTAATTGTTAAAAAAAAAAAAAAAATAGTTTTTGGCTTAGGAGGTATAAGCTTTAAGTCATTCTTTGAACGTAGTGAGCATGAATAGTAACTTGACTTTATTATGAGCAGGTTCCTTGACTTAGGATGGTAGCAATTTTCATAAAATAGCGTTAATCAAATTTGAATCTTTGTGTTTGAACGATATGTCTTGATAAGTTGTGGTGAACTTGGTGACGAAGTATGATTGAGGAGTGTATAAAAACCCTTAAAAGGAAAAAAAAAAAAATGTTTCTCTTAAGCTAGTCCGGAAATTTGGGTTTAAGCAAAATAGGAAAAAGAAAAGAAAGGTAGTGGTGAGTCGAGATGGAGGTAAAAGCACCACTCATAAACACAACCATGAAATGAGAAGAGCATAAATGCACGCATTCTTTTTCAAACAGAAAAAAAAAAAAAAGATACCTAGGTTGTACCCAGTTTGTAGTAGTAAAGAGAAATAGTGAGGAAAGTTGAGAGGGGAGTTGACATGAATTGGTGTGTGATGTAGTTCCTGTGTTGCATGACTGATTGAGAGTAATTGTGGAAAATGATGAAGGAGATGAATGTCATTAATCTACGTTTATTTTATTTTGCTGTTCCTAAGTTAGGTATGAATATACATGGATTAAATATGTTGCTTATGCATCATGATGGTGTTCTTGATATGACTGAGTGTAGTGTTTGTTGAATTAGTTTGCCCGAGGATGTGCAAAAAGCTAAGTGTGGGGGAATTTGATGAGGAATGCAAAATGTCATATTTACCCCCCCGTAAGTCCCATCTTTTATACTTATTTTCTGCCTAAAAGTACTCATTATTATTCTATTTTGATTAAGATGCAAATGGAGGCGTTAATGCATAACGGAAACTAATTAAGTGAATTCGGACAGTTTTGACATTGCTTCGTAATCGGCAGAATCTCTCACCCGAGCTCCGATTGAGATAATTCAAAATCCGTGGAACTCTAAGAACGATATTACAACTTTCATGTTTTGAGTTTGGAGATATAATCGCTGCATCAAGGTTGTAATCGAGCTTGAAGTTAATGAACCTGCTTGGGACGTTCTGGAACATTCGCCTTGTCAGCCAATTCAAATAGGCAGATTTTACAAGAAGTTTTGAAGACTATTGCAAGCAAATTACAGCTGGAAACACCACTTTCCTATTTGTATTAAGACTTTATTTATTTCAATTACTCAGATAGGATAAAGGTTTTTTAGGATTTTAGAATATTTTAGGAGATTGAGGAGAATTAAAATTCGAATGGATATGGAGAGAGGTAGAGCAGATTAGGGTTTAACACACATAGACACACCACACCTCTCCCTCCATCTTCTGAACTTTTCCTTGAATTTGCGTAGCCATGGAGTGGCTAATTTTTTAAACTTGGTCGAAGGAAACAAGACCTCAGAATCAATAACTGTGCAGATCAATCTGGTTTTTTTTCTTTAAGTGTTCAATTTATGTTTGAGTATTGGATGTTCTTTTGTGCATATTTCATGATTGTTGCGTTAATTACTAGGAGGCCTACTAGTTTGTTTAATGTTGCAATCTATGCCTAAGTAGATATCAAATTCGAATTGTTGAACCCTCTAACTTGTGAAGTAATTAGGTTTAGAATTTGCTGCGTCAGGAATTATTAAGTCTTAGAAGAAACATTTGACTGAATAAAATGGCAACGCTTGAGTTTGTGTTGTTTAGCTTCATCGATCTCTCTAGGTCTTAAGGCTGCCACTAGATTAATCTTTAGCGCTTGTCTAGGGTGTTTAGTAGTAAGTGTTAATTAGATTGTTGTTCTTAATTAATTACAAATAAGGAGAGATAGGAAAATAGTTCCAACGGTGAATATTCAGGGTATGAATTGATTTATTTTGTATCGATGATCAATTGTAAGATTTCGATGGTGGAGTGAACTGACCAAGTTTGTGTATTTGATTGATTTGCGATAGTTTAATTGAATTGTTTTTCCTGAAATTATTGTTTTACTCTCAAAAAACCCAGCCTTGGTCACGTAACATTAACTCGAATAGACACTCTCGTGGGAACGATCCCTACTCACACTACTACGTATATTTTTTAAGGTTTTAATTCTGGGTGCCTACGACAGCACGCCAATATGTTCTTGGTTTATGGAGGGGAAGATGAGCTCACTGTAAGAGGATACAGTGATGCTAGTTTCCAAAAGGACAAAGATGATATCGATCGCAATTGGGGTTTGTATTTGGTCTCAATGGCGGTGCAATGAGCTGGAAGAGCTCCAAGCAAAGCATTGTAGCGAACTTACAATGAGGCGAGTATATTGCATTGTCAGATGCGGCCAAAGAGGCAGTCTGGATTAAGAAGTTCGTTACTGAACTTGGTGTGGTTCCACGTGTGTTGATCTTTATAGACTCTATTGTGACAACAATGGAGCAAATTGTTCAAGCCAGGGAACCACAGTCTCATCAGAAATCCAGACACATACTCAGAGGATTCCATTCATCAGAGAGATAGTTGAGAGGAAAGACATGCAGATTAGTAAAGTGCATATGACGACAATCTCGCAGATCCACTGACAAAGCCTCTGTCGCAGCAGAAGCATGACAGACACATTGCGATCATTTGGTATTAAATACATGAATGTTGCTACAGTGCAAGTGGGAGATTGTTAGAGTAGATGCCTTAGAGCCAATCATTATTGTAGAATGACTCTTTGTAATAATGTTCATTAATCAATAAAAGGCTTTATTCTATATCGTTAAATCACATATTATTGCAATATGTATTGATATATGTCCTTAGAATGGTAGAACCGTGACGAGGGTATCAAGTGTTTCAAATCTTGATAGTGAGAACCTATGAGCACATATGGTGGCCATTCTAGAAAATCTGTAGCCCTAGTATTATTCTGAAGTAAGGGCACAGATAATACGGTAAGGCTATCATAGTGTTGAACGACCATGTCGAAAGGCATGAGATCTCACTTGTCAAGGTTGTTTGGTGACAACCTGGTGCCACTATGTGCTTGTATAGGCGGATACACCGCAGCAAGTTCACTGGACGACCCACTAGAGGATTCCATATGGATGGTAACCCAGTGTCTATGAAATAAATCCTAACGAATGGTGGTCATGTGATTCTTAGACTGAGATCACAGGACGCCTATGGCCGATTGTGTAGTTGACATAACCTAACGCAAATTCTATTCAGAGTTATCAATATGTGGTGATTGGCTGCATAAGGGTGTATCAAGACTATGGTGGTTGACAGAGGATTCATCACTCCCAGGAGGGGGAGAAGTTATCTCACGGCCAATTCAGTACATGGCAATGACACTAAAACTGTGGCCACAGTGGGATTGAGTTGGTGCTCTACCAGTTTATAAAGGGTCATTGGTCTAGAAAACTAATACTAATATCGAGAGTAACCAAAGGTTGACACTATTCTATGCCTTCGTCTCGTCGAGATAACGTATGATGAAAGGATCGAATGTATGGTAACCATATCGTTGACAGGTAGCTACTTTGCTGAATCCGAATCTATCGGGTGGCCATGAGCCTTGCTAGGGGGCAATCTTGGTCTATGTATTAGTAAGACGTAATTGGGTGTAATCGGTACTATACACTACCGGTATGATGAGGAGCCTATGGGTCACACACATAGAAGATAATTAAGATCCAAGAAGAAGAAAGGGTGTTTTCATCTTTTTAAGGGAAAGAGTATTTTGGTAATTCACAGTGCAATTAAATTTGCTGAAGGTCGTAGCCTTTTATTAATTAGAAAAATTAAATAAGTGAAATTACGTTTAAATAGGTATTCACATATTAATTAAATCATCATTGTTAAATGTTAATATATAGATAAATATAATTAATGAGTTAATTGAGATAATGATGAAATAAATAAAATATCTAATGAGGGAGTTGGTAACATGGGGTGTTTGGGTTGGAGCCCAAGCCATTCAAAGGGACTAGGGCATTAAGTGTTTACTATAAAAGAAAAGTTTATTTGTAAAATGGAACAATTCATTCATTAGCTCATTTTCATTGTAAAAAACAAATCCAGCAGCACATTTCTCTCCCATGGAAGAAACCCATTTTGCCTAAAATCAATCATTTTGATTTCATTCCTCTTTAATCTTAAAGCCAAAGAGGATCTAGCAAATCCCTCTTTGGTTCTTTGTGATTGTCTTCGTGTGGACTTCATAAGTTTCGATCCTACGCTGGGTCGGTAACAAATACGTACAAAGACTATTTTGGAGGAGCCTCCAAACGTATGTATGTATTCTAAACTCTTGATTAACCTTTTGGTAGATTTTACTTTAATATAAATTGTAAAATTATACCCTTGATCTTGGCTCATGTAAACGATCCTTGTATTATATTTTTTTGTTTCGATGCGTATATGGATTAATCTAACATATTGGGACACAGGAAATTCAATTTTGATATGACCATGGCCAGTGACCATAGGAAACTCCAACTTTCGAAGTTAGATAAGCTAAGACACGAAGCTTATGAGAACTCTCGCAACTCTAAAGAGAAGACTAAGGCTTTTCACAATAAACACATTGTTATGAAGTCATTCTCTCCAATCAAAAAGTGTGGCTCTTTAACTCTAGCTTCGCCTCTTTCCGGGGAAGCTTCAGTCACGATGGGATGACCATTTTATTGTTCTTAAGTTTTCCTTCACGGAGCTGTTGAAATCCAAAACCCAAAACAAGGACAAGTTTTAAGGTTAATGGCCTAAGACTTAAAACCTTATGTCGATGGCATTACTAATGGAGAGGTGATTGAGGAGTGTTCTTTCTTGGAACCACATTAGCCATTTTAGTGTACTGAGTCTGGCTGAAGACTTTAAAATTAGCGCTTGTGGGAGGCAACCCACTTTGTAAATATGTTTTACTGCTTTTATGTTTTTGTTGTTTTGTCTTTGTAGGGATTGCCAGTTTGGAAACTCATTAACTAGTCCAAGCTACGCTACGCATGCTCCACAAAACTCCATTGGTGAACAACCCTACATTGTTCCTAGGTGTATTCTCCACCTTATATGCTTTATGTTAGATTTTGTTCTCAAATATGTTAAAGGATTTTAATGTGTATGATCATATGTCATTTGAGATATTTGATGCTAAGTGGGAGGATGTTTGTAGTTGTGGGTCATTGAGGACAATGACATTTTAAGTTGGGAGTATTGATTGATTTATTTTTGTGAAGTTGTGATGATGCTTTTGTGGAGATTGTGATATTTTTGTGAAGTGCTATTGATGATGCTTTTGTGGAGATTGTGATATTTTTGTGAAGTGTTGTTGATGATGCTTTTGTGGAGATGTGTGATATTTTGTGAAGTGTTGTTGATGATGCTTTGTGGAGATGTGATTTTTATTTTCTAAAGTGTTGTTGATGATGCTTTTGTGGAGATTGTGCTTAAATTTTTGTGGCATGATGTGTTGTTTTTTGTTGAAAATATGTTGAATCTTATTCTTGCAAGTCCAAAAAGTGGTAAAGTGAACCAAAGTGAGTTATTTTTAAAATTTTCATGAATTCATGCATAATCACATTTTAGAAGCAAATTGAGGTGCTAGTTGAAAGTTTGTGAGGTTTTTGAAATTTTTTGTGCAACATGTTTAAACATTGGAACATGGTTTGTTTGTGCTAGGTTTGTCCATAATTGTGGTTAGACACTGTTTGTGTAAATGTCATATGTTTTATTTATGCAAGTCTCCCACATACTTTACATGCCCATGGAGTAAATTTTATTTTATTTGTGTTTGTTGTTAAAGTGCTTAAATGTTGCTTGGATTTGGTTTTGATTTGTAGCCGAGGGGTGTTCTACACCTAATCCCCTAAAGCTACAGCTTAGGAGCGATTGGCTAAAGCTCGTTAATGGGTCCTCTAGAAAGCTTAAGAAGTCATTACATAGATATAAGCTTTATAAAAAAAGAAATAAAGAAAATAAATAGTATAAGTCTTGACTTGTAGCCTAGTTGGTTCGGGTGAGTAAGTTCAAGAAGTGTTTTAACATTAGTGCCCTATAGCCATAGGTTTGGGAGTCATTGACCTAAACTTGTTACACGGACCTTCCAGAAAGCTTAGAAGTTAAGACAAGAAAAAGAAAAAAAAAAAAAAACAAGTGATGATTGAAAAGAAAGTATATGTCAAAATCTTGTGTGGAAAATGAGGATTATGTTGCATGTACATAAGTTGGGGAGTTTTGCATGGACATTTTAACATGTGATATGAATATGAAATGTGTGTTTGAGAAGCTTGAATGGAGATAGGAAAATCTTGCAGAAACTTAATTCTTTATTTAGGATTGTGTGTTGTTGTTATGTTCAAATTTTTCCTTTACCTTTGATGAATGTCTTGGTTGTGATGAATATGGTGGTGTATGGTTTGTGAGAATGTTGAAAGAGTTCTTTTAACTTTACTCGAGGACGAGCAAAGAGTAAGTTGGGGAGGGTGCTAGAGTCATGAGCGTGACTCTATTTGGTGATTAAAAAGACCCTATGTGTGATTAAATTGAAGTATATTGAGGACAATTAAAGAATTTATGAATTATTCACGAAAATGCTTCCTAATATTTTTCCTATGAATTTACATGTTTGGAATGATTTTGGAAAGCTTATGAGTTGATATTGGTTTGGTTTAGGATTAGGGGTGATTTTGTCTCATTTATGCTGTTTAGGGGGGTAAACTGTCATATTATAAGGGTTGATTTGTCACTTTTCATCGTATAAGGGAACAAGTGATATTTTTCACTTTGTGTATAAAAAGAAAGTGAAGGGTCGCAGATCTGGATCGACGTTCATCCATCCACAGTGCCACTTTTCAGCGACGCTTCGTCTCCCTTTTCCGGCGACCTCCGGCGACAGTTGGCCTTCCCCTTCACCGATCATCATCACCCCACATCACCACCTTAAATCACGCCGCATTTTCTAGTGACTTTTCGCATTCCAGCTGTGATTTTGCCATTTTTTGGCGAACTCCGGCTACGTTTGGGCTCCCTGGTGGTCGATCCATCTTCCCCACGGCTCGATCTATCCTTTGCAAGCTACAGCCGCCACAAAAATCGTCGGAATCCGCCATCTAGTTGCCGCACCTCTTCATCTTCCAGTCGTGATCTCACTCATTTTCGGTGACCGTTCACCTCCCCAGGACCTGATTTGAACTCCCCATCACTAGAGCTTTCTATCGGTACCTTCGGATCCCATTTCCGCCACCATTTTTCAGAAGACTCGCCGAAAAATTAACGTTTTTTGGCGAGTGTGACTGTTCGTATTCCGGGCTGTCCGTTGGTCATTTTTGCCTCTTCTTTGCATCATATCACTGTCGATTATTTCCTCTCCGCCACGATCAGCTTCGTTTCCACCGTTTCAGCCTCCGTCGACACCACCATGAGCGGCTGAGTTCCCGGTTGTCTATTACGGCATAGGCGAGATCGAGATTAACTCCACGGCTCTCCTCATCAGCTCTTGACTAGTTGGATGAGCCCGATTGTAGGACATTTGGTAGTGTTGTGTTCCGAATTATATTTGTTTTCGTTTCATGTTTGATTTCGATACTTTAATATGGTTTAGGCATAATTTGTGATGAATATTGTTGTCTATTGTGATTAAATGTTTTCATAAAACTTGCTGAATGATAAACGTTGGTTTGAGATAATTAAATGATGAATATTGCTTTTCATTACTTCGCATCGATTGTAATTGAGTTGTGTTCAGATTTAATTTCATTTATACTGTTGTTGAGTTTATTGTGAAGTTAGTTGATTGGAAGATACGTGTTGATAAATTGTATTTGTTAATCGCGTACCAACTAGTGGTATTGTCTTGTAGCGTTTATCGGGATTTAATGATAGTTTTAACCAATCGAACTTGAGTGATCGGGTGAGACAGGATAGATTACACCTAGAGTGTCGGCAAACCATTTCATTGATTTACCTTGCCTTGTAGGTTTAGGGGATCGTAGAGGGTGGAGGAGAATTGTGTGAGTTGGTCTCGTGTTGAACCAAAACCGTAACGACAACGTTTTTATTATAAAGTCTTTATTAGTTTTAATTTCACGCTTTTATTATTTGCATTTAGTTTGTTTAGTTTCATTAATCAAATTGCCAATTTCATTTCCGCTACTCAAAATACATTAAGTTGTTAGTCTTGCTCCCTGTGGATTTGACCCTGCTTACCACTAACTAGGGTATTTAGGTTTAATTTTGTGACTGTGACGACCGGTTCAACAATACAAAGACTTCCTTAACCTACACACCAAGTCTTCCTTCCCTTTTACATACAAATCCCTCAGGTTGCCTCATGTAAATTTCCTCCTCTAAATCTTCATGTAAGAATGTTGTCTTTACATGAAGTTGCTCAATTTCAAGATTATATGCAGCAGCAATAGATAGAACATACCTAATTGATGTTAACTTGGCCACAGGTTAGAAAATCTCACCACAATCAACACCTTCAATCTGCGAGAATCCCTTTAAAATGAGCCTCGCCTTATACTTTGCAATTGTTCCATTTGCCTGCAACTTTCTTTTGAACACCCACTTGCAACCAATTACCTTTCTATCATTTGGATAAGACCCATGAATTTTTTTTGTACAGTGATTGCATCTCCGCATTCATTGCAAGCTCCCACAGATTTACATTTTCCATGGCTCTTGCTTCATTTACATTCCTAGGTTTATCACCAATCACATTCAAAGCATGCAATCCACTCAAGGCACTTAGAGAGAAACAAATCGGTGCCCTTCTAACTCTTGTAGATCTTCTCAAAGTTGGTGACACCACAACTTCATCATTAGAATCATCCTCTGAACCATCCAAAGAACCCTCATTAGTCACACTATCAAGTTTATCTTCATGATCAGATTCTATAGGCTCTAAATTATCAGTCTTTACAGCAACATTAGGAATTACCTCATTCTCTTGCTTTACTGTAATCACATCAAACTGAACTTTCTTTAACTGTTCAAGATCTCCAAGAGCTCCCACACGATGGTTTACCTCTCTAAAAATAACATCTCTACTATAGATGATGCTTCTACTCATAGGATTCCACAACTTGTACCCTTTGATGCCATCCTTGAAACCCCCAAACTTGCATTTCTCAGATTTACTGTCAAGCTTGGTTCTCTTTTCCTTTGGCACATGCACATGCATATGTGCATCACAACCAAATACTCGAATAAAAGACATATTATGCTTCTTACCATACAGAGCTTCATATGGCGTCATGTCTTTTATAGAAGAAGAAGGAGATAGGTTCTTCAAATAACAAGCCATTGTAGTAGCTTCAGCCCAAAATTTAGACCCCAAATATGTCATATTCAGCATACACCTAGCCTTCTCTAACAATGGCCAATTGAGACGTTTAGCCACTCCATTCTATTGAGGCGTGTTAGGTGTAGTTTTCTACCTTGCAAATCCATGTGTCACACAAAACTGCTCAAACTTACCAGAGTAAAACTCAGCACCATTATCAGTTTGCAAAGCTTTAATCTTCCTATCAAAACTGATTCTCAACTAAAGCTTTAAATTCCCGAAATTTCTTAAAAACTTTAGACTTGCTACACGAAAAATAAACCCAATAATATCTGGAAAAATCATCAATGAAAGATACATAATACCTGGATTTACCAATAGATTCCACTGGAGTAGGCTCGAAAACACCACTATGAATTAACCCCAGAATTTATGTTCCTCTCGTGCCTGTCGACTGAAAACTGACCTAATTGTGCTTGCCGTGTAAACATTCCTCACAAAACCTAAAACTCATGGAACAATTAGGAATCCCTTAAGCCATTTTCTAAGTCACCAAAGTAGACAAAGCCCTCTCCCCGACGTGCCTCATTCGCCAATGCCACAATGTTGTAAAATTAATTTCCTTTTCAACCTCTTTTTCCGAAACATAACTACCCAAAGAAGAATTTCTTACAACTGATGCCTGCAACCTGTAAAGTGTACCATGTCAAACTCCTTGTGCAATAACCATAGATCCCCGAGTCATTTAAGACAACCACCAAGAACCAAGGAGGGATTTGCTAGATCCTCCTTGGCTTTAAGAAATCAAGAAGAAAACGAAATATTTGATTTTTCAATCAAATAGTGAAAAGTGGCGTGGGAGAGTGTGTTCTTTGTGTTATGTGTTTTTCTTTTCTTTCAAAAGGCAAATATGAATTAATTTACAAATCACACAAACACTATTCCTTTTATAGGCAAACCAAGTTGCCCTATTCCCACATGGAATGGGCTTGGGCTCCAACCCAAACACCCCATGTTGCCAAACACTCCCAATTAGATATTTTAATTTAATTCATCATTATCTCAATTAAAATCAATTAATATTTAATTAACATTTAACAATAATGATGATTCAATTAAATATGTGCGAACACACATTTAACCGTAATTTCACTTATTTAATTTTTTAACAAATTAAATAATAGGCTACGACCTCAGCAAATTTAATTGCACTGTGAAATTACCAAAATACCCTTTCGCCTAAAAAGACGAAAACGCCCTTCTTTCTTCTTGGCTCTTAAATTATCTTCTATGTGTGTGACCCATAGGCTCCTCATCATACCGGTAGTGTATAGTATCGCGATTAACACCAATTAATCGTCTCACTAATACACAGACCAAGATTGGCCCCTAGCAAGGCATCATGGCCACCCGATAGATTCGGATTCAGCAAAGTAGCTACCTGTCAACGATATGGTTACCGTACAATACGATCCTTTCATCATACGTTATCTCGACGAGACGAAGGCATAGAAATAGTGTCAACCTTCGGTTACTCTCGATATTATATATTCAGTTTCTGGACCAATGACCCGTATTATAATCTGGATAGAGCAACAACTCAATCCCACTGTGGCCACAGTTTTAGTGTCATTGCCATATACTGAATTGCGCCGTGAGATAACTTCTCCCGTACCCGGGAGTGATGAATCCTTTGTCAATCCACCATAGTCTTGATACACTCCTTGATATAGCCAATCACCACCGTACTGACAGCTCTGAATAGAACTGCGTTAGGCTAGTGTCAAACTGTACCAATCGGTGCACAAGGCGCTCCGGTGATCTCAAGTCTAAGGATCACATGCACCACCATTCGTTAGAGGATTTGTTCCATAGACACTGGGGTTACCATCCATATGGAATCCTCTGGTGGGTCAGTCCAGTGAACTTGCTGCGGTATATTCGCCTACAACAAGCACCCATGTGTTGCACCAGGTTGTCACCAAACAACCTTGACAAGTGAGATCAGTCACTGCCTTTCGACAGGGTCGTTCAACACTATGATAGCCTTACCGTATTATCTGTGCCCTTACTTCAGAATAATACTAGGGCTACGGACGTTTCTAGAATGGCCACCATATGTGCTCATAGGGTTCTCACTATCAAGATTTGAAACACTTGATACCCTCGTCACGGTTCTACCATTCTGAGGACATATATCAATACATATTGCAATAATAATGATTTACGCGATATAGAATAAAATGCCTTTTATTGATTAATGAACATTATTACAAAGAGTCAATTCTATAATAATTTATTGGCTCTAGGGCATCTACTCTAACAGATTCACCAGAGTATTAAAATCACCCAGATGTGTAGTAAAAGAATCCCCATCATGCATACGAAGATTGTAGAGTTTCTTGCGACGGAACAACACGTTCACCAAAGACTTACTCAGATACATATTTTCTAACTTCTGCCATAAACCCTTAGCCGTATCTTGATCCATCTCATTCATTAGAATAGAGTCCTCAAGATATATGAGAATCAAACCTCTGGCTTTCCGATCCATCTTGTCCCATTCTGCAAGTGTGGCACGATTAGTCACTGATAATTCTCCTCCAAATGCCGTTGCAGTTCTAGATGTTTCACTCGTCGTAACAGCAACTATCCCAACTGTCAGCCTATCATTCGCAATTGTACCCCATAGATCCTTATCAATGAGTAGATCCTCTATTCATAGTTTCTAAAGCTTGAAGCATTTGCCGTCAAACTTCTCAATTTCAACCTTTGATCTCGTCATCTCTAAATCACAATCTAACTAACTTGAAAACTCTGATACCAATTGAATGAAATAGAGACAAATACAAGAACAAAATATAATAAAACAAATCACAAACAGTAAAGAGAGAAAAAAATACGCGTGATTTACCCTGGTTCACCTAATATAGGTTACGTCTAGCTCGTAAGTAATTGATCTACCATACGCAGCCGAAAACAAAAAATCAATTGGTAAATCAATTACCTTTCTTTGTCTAGATCCCAGTATAGATTATATCGTTTACATGTTTAAAAACAAAAATCTGTAAAAAGTAAATCCATTCAAGGATTAGAATACTTACGTACGTTTGGAGGCTCCTTCGAATATCTCTGATTTCGGATACGAACACTGTTCACCGTCAACTATTCACCAGTTACTGTTCATAGTTACTATTGTAACGCCCACATCGACGTAAGTAGCTTTACGTATTCCCTAAAACCCTTAGTTGAATTTTGTTAAAGTTATCTTGAACAAGTGTGAATAAAATGCCTTAAAATTTTATTAGGGGTAAAATGGTCTTTTCACTCATAATTAGTTGAAAAAGTGGGGAGTGAAAAGAGATAACATTTCATGGAGAAGTTAATAAAAATGAGGGCATTATTGTAATTGACTAAGGGACATAGATGAAATTTCATAGAAAGTGCAAGGGTAAAATGGGAAAGTAGAAGTAATACATGAGATATTTTGAGTTCATTCTTGAAAACCTTATCATTCTCTACTCCCTCACAGCCACTTTCATCTCCAAATTCTCTCATTTTCTTCATCAAATTTCCACGACAATTTAGAAGATTTTTGTAACGCCCCACTTGAGGTACGTAGTTAAGATTTGATGAATGGCTTGAATGTTTATTGATTTACCCTCATTTGAGTTTGTATGTTGTTAATTGTTTGGTGTGGTTGCCCTGAAAATTGTAAAGACTTGACGAAATTTTGATGTTACAGTCTTCGCCGCGGCGAAGAGGTGCTACAACCCATGGTGTAGCTGCTGTAAGTTTTCGCCGGGGCAAAGAAATAGCTTCGCCGCGGCGAAGACTCGGCTGAAAATTTCCTTGAGTTTTTAGAGAATTCTTCCTTTGGGGCACAATGACCATTTTACCCCTAATTAGCAAAAAAAGTGGGGATTGAAATGCAAGGAAATTGCATGGAGAATAGTTTATTTGGGGGTGTATTTGCAAAGAATTAAAGGACAAAGATGGAATTCCTAAGAAAGAGTAAGGGTAAGATGGGAAAGAGGGGAGAAAATATGAGATATTAAAGGTTTAGTTTTAGAAAACCTTCTCATTTCTTTCTTTCCACCGCCTCTGTTATCATTCAATTCTCTCAAATTTTCATTCAACTTTTCAAGGAATTTTGGGGGTTTTGACTAGAAGTTGATACAAGTTGATCCTAAGCACTTAAAGATAAGAATCCTTACTCTAGATGTGAATTATGGTGTAAGAGTAGGATCCTTATTGGGTTTGTGTTTAAGGTTTAAGAGAAAGTATCAAGCCATCAAGAGTGGAGAGCTTAGTGGATTTTACTTGAGTTTAAGTAAGTAAATCCACCTAAGTGTGATTTGCTTGATTGAATTTTATGTTTGTCATGTATGATGATTTTGAATGAGTTTATGTTGTTTATGAAGAGAATTCCACCATGAAAATGGTGGATTGTGTGTGATAAAAGTTGTAGAAGTATGGATAGAATTGAAAGAATTTTGAGAGGAATATTTGAAGTGTATTTTCTTTGCAGGATGTGTGATGAATTAAAGGAGTTGAACTCCAATTTGGATGGTTAAGAAAGAAGTAGAATATAGTAAGAGTAGAGTTTTGTATGCACACATAGTGTTTGATAAAATGCCTAAAAGAAGCATGAGTAGAAGGAGAGAACCTTACTTTATGCAACATAGCTATTTGCATTTCATGAAGCATATAAGAAAGATTCTAGGATGAGCCATCCATATGCATATGTTATTTGATAATCACCTAAGAAAGAAATATGAGAAATGAGGAAAGAAACACTCTAAGAATAGAGATAAAGAAAAGAACTAATTCTCTTAGATAAGAGAAAGAAAGAGTTAGCACGAGAAGTGCTAAAGAAGAGAAGAGAGAATAAGTTGAATGATGGGGAGCCGTGAGTGTAGAAATTACCACATGTAACCGCCATGAGAAAGCGTATTCGCCATGAGAGAGCGGAATGAGAATGAGAAAAAGAATTTATAGCCGTGAAAATACATGTGGGTGAGGGCTACACACGAGAGAGAGTACACTCACATGATAAGGGGTCCGAATCCATGCATCAACCAAGACGATCGGCGAAGAATAAGAAAGAATAAGAAAACATGAGAAAAGAATAGAAAGAAAAGAAAAGAGAGAAATGCATTGTTATGATTAGTGGCATATGCATCCCATCCATGCATGTTATTATGAGATTCTCCATGGGTGATGAGAATAGGAAGAAGAAAAGAATAGTGAGAGCTAGAAGTAGAGTAAGAAAAGAATTGAAGAGTAATACACGAGGACTATGGAATAAAAGATTTACTTACTAAGCATCTTTGTGCTCACCCGTTGTTTTCTATGTTTTACAGGTCATAGGTGAGGACTTGGTCGGATGGACGTAGGCAAGCGGGGAGACTTGGCTGCACTGTCCACTGTTTGAGAGTCTTCTGTACAAATGATATTGTACTTTGTAAAGAATCTATATATTAAGTAAAGAAAAATTTTTTGGGCCCAACTATTTTGATAAGTAACTTGTCTTTTCATTAATATATTTAATATTGATAGTTGAAAGAGTTGTTACAATTTTTGGTTGGATTTTAGTAGATATTCAATCCTAAGCATCCAAAGGTAAGAGTTCTTGCAATATGATGTGAGATAATTTTAAAGTGTTGAATTCTTATAGTTATAGCTTAGGGTTTAAGAAGAAGAGGAGATACCCAAAGAGAGAGTTTCTAGTGTGAAATACCTAAGATCAAGGTAAGTAAATCCAACCTAAGTTTGATTTGAGTAAGTTTGTCGAGATTTGTACATGTATGTACGTGCTTATGTTTTTGAGAAGTTTTGATGAGATTGATACTGATGATAATTTAATTCAGCCATGAGAATGTAGACACTTTGCCTATATGGTGATTGATGGAAGTTGGTTGAATTTAGAAAGGGTTTTGAGAGACTTTATGGAGTGTAGTTTATTTTTGTTTTTTTTGTTTGACTGGCCGGTTAGTGTTGATTTAATGGAGTTTTGCTCCAAATATTGGTGGCTTGAGAAAGAAGTAGAAGTGTAGCCAAATAGAGTTTGAGTATGCATGCAATTTGTTTGATGAAAATCCTAAGAGAAAACATGTTACCATGGTTGCCCTGTCACAGCCGTGACCTTCTGAGTGATTTTTCGGCATCTTAACGATTTAACTGGGTAAAGACCTAAACATAAAAATTGTAGCCCTATCTCTAGGCTTTAAAACGAGACCATGATTGTAGCAATCTGATGTATATAACTCAAGATATGTCTTCTTGAATATGACCTGTGAAGAATGACTACCCCAAAATATTTTGTAGTATAATAATCTATGATTGATTTCAAGTATGGGAATGTTGTTGGTAGAAAATACTAGTTCTCTAATGATATTTTTATATGCCATAATGCCTTCTCACATTCTCACATTTGCATTTAGAAAGAATAGCAAAGAATGAGCATAGTTCCATGCACATACACATGGAAGAGAATACTAAAGAATAAAGAAAAAGAAAGAAAAGAATTAATTGTAAAAAGGATAAGAGAAGAGAAAGTTGTTGCGATGGAGAACCCGTGAGTAACAGAGAAGAATAGTCCCACATACACGCCGCCTTCAGTGAGTGGCCTTAGAATCAGAAAGAAGTAAGTGTACAATTCGTTAAAAGTGTATATGGATGAGAACTGTACCAACAGAATTTACCTACATGCACGCCGCCTTTAGTGAGCGGCCTTAGAATCAGAAAGAAAAGTTGTACAGTCCGATAGAAGTGCATGGAGATAAGGACTGTCCCACTCACATGGCCAAGGTTTCAAATCCATGCCTCAACCGAGTCCGATCGGCATAGAAAGAAAGAAAAGAAACAAAGAAAGAATAGAAACAAATAATAGAAACAAAGAAAGAATAGAAACAAAGAATAGAACGAACGAAAGAATAGAAAATAGAAAGAAAGAATAGAACAAAAAAAGAAAGAATAGAACAGAAAGAAAGAAAGAATAGAGCACAGAAAGAAAGAACAGAATAGAAAGAAAGAAGAGAAACAAAAAACAAAAAAGAAATTGCATTCTTTATGCATTTATGCACATGCATCATTAAATTCATATTATTCAGAATTAGTTTCTCCAATTGTGCTTACATGTTAGTAAGTGAGAAACAAGAATAGAGAAAGAACAGAGAGATGGAATAGAAAAAGAATAGAGAAAGAACAGAGAGATGGAACAGAAAAAGAATAGAGAAAGAACAGAGAGAAAGAATTGAAAAGAATAGAGAAGAAGAGAGAAGTGTGATGTAAGGAAAGAATTCCAAATATGAGCAACGGAGATAGAAGGGTAGCATAGCGGGTTTACTTACTGAGCAATTAGTGCTCACCCCATTTTTTTCAATGTTTTTGCAGGTAGTAGATGAGATGCAGTCGCTTGGAATGTCAAGATGCGGAAGGGTCGGGCAACACTGTCGAGCTTCTTGAGAAATTTATTTACACTATGTATAGTTTTGTATATATAAAGAAAAATTGGGCTCATTATTTTATACTCATCTACATTTATATTTTTGTAATATTTATATTTAGTGAGTTTTACTGTTTATTTTACGAGTGTACTAGCTAGAGGAAGAGTCATTACATTTTTGGTATCAGAGCAAAGATTTTGGGATTTGAAAGTGTGCCTCTCCTGCTGCATTGATGTTCCATAGCCAACCGTTGTAAGTTATTTCTTTCCTTACTTGTAGTAGATGAGTTAATTGAGTAGACTAAAAGTGTTACTGTTATGTAGATTAGACGTAGAACTCGAGCAGGCAGTAAGAAGGCAATGAGTATTGGTGAACCTTCCAACCTGTCAGAATTTACTTCCCCTGTCCTCGATGAAGCGAGGATCCATAATTATACAATAAGTTTTGGTAGAGACTTAGGGAGGCTTGATACTGGAGAGAGTTGAGACCCCAGTTATTGTATCGACCCCTAGAGAGGAGAGAGAGAGGTTGGTACCCCCGATAGTGCAGAATTGTATTAAGCCAATATCAACATCAGCCATCAGCATTCAAGGGTATGACAGACCTTATAGTGGCAGAAAAGTGGCTTAGGTCCGTGGAGCATACGATAGCACTGTTAAAGCTGATGCCCCCAATAATAGAGAGGTGAGAAATAAGAAAAGATTTCAACCCAAGAAGAACATATGGGTTTGGTAGAATAAAAGGCCGAGAACCGTTCCATTAAGAAAGAGTTACTAGATGGTGTTAGTGTGGTAACTAAGAAGATGCTTCTAGGGGAGTCCATAGTGATCCATGGAAGGGAGTTTCCAGTGGATTTGATAGTGTTTGATATGCCCGATTTTGATGTTATTTTGGGCATGGATTTCTTGGGGAGATTTGGAGTAGAGATTGATTACCAGAATAAGAAAGAAAGATTTAATCGTGATGATGGTGATCAGTTTAATTTCGGCAAGGGCCACCAACTTAGTATGTTGATTAGCAGTGTAAAGGCCAGAAAGATGCTAAGAAAAGAGTGCTCGAGGTATATTGCTCATGTAGTGCACAGTAGTGATGTCCCATAACTAGAGAATCAGATTGTGCCAATAGTCCGGGAGTTTTTAGATGTATTTCCCGAAGTTTTTCTAGGTTTACCTCTGGAAAGAGAAGTAGAATTCAACATTGAACTGGCACCAGGGACAGCACCAATTTCTAAAGCCCCTTACCGGATGGCCCCAACTGAGCTTCAAGAATTGAAAAAGCAACTTTTTTAACCCCTTTTTGTCTCGGATCTCTAATTCAAACTCTTACAGTAGTAGGATCCATCTTATCAGCCTTTGTTTTGCTTCTTGCTTTGCCAACAGATGCTTAAGTGCTGAATGATCTGTGTAGACTATCACCTTAGCACCTAGCAAATGAGAACAAAATTTGTCAAATGCAAAAACAACGGCTAACAACTCTTTTTCAGTAGTGGTGTAATTCAACTGTGCATTAGTTAATGTCTTGCTAGCATACTGAATTACATGCAAAACTTTGTTCTTCCTTTGTCCTAAAACTACTCCTAATGCAAAATCACTAGCATCACACATCAATTCAAAAGGTAGTCCCCAATCGGGAACTACAATAATGGGTGCAGATACCAATAAATTCTTAAGAGTTTGAAAAGCATGCATGCATTCATCATCAAAATCAAAAGAGACATCCTTAATTAGTAAATTGCAAAGGGGTTTAGAGATTTTAGAGAAGTCCTTGATAAACCGTCTATATATAGTTCTCTAATGATATTTTTATATGCCATAATGCATTCTCACATTCTCACATTTACATTTAGAAAGAATAGCAAAGAATGAGCATAATTCCATGCACATACACATGGATGAGAATAGTAAAGAATAAAGAAAAAGAAAGAAAAAAAATTAATTGTAAAAGATAAGAGAAGAGAAGGTTGTTGCGATGGGGAACCCGTGAGTAATAGAGAAGAATAGTCCCACATACACGCCGCCTTCAGTGAGTGGCCTCAGAATCAGAAAGAAGTAAGTGTACAGTTCGTTAGAAGGGTATGTGGATGAGAACTGTACCAACATAATTTACCTACATGAACACCGCCTTTGGTGAGTGGCCTCAGAATCAGAAAGAAGAGTTGTACAGTCTGATAGAAGTGCATGTAAATGAGGACTGTACCCACTTACATGGCCAGGGTTTCAAATCTATGCCTCAACCAAGTCTGATCGGCATAGAAAGAAAGAATAGAAAGAATGAAAGAATAGAACACAGAAAGAAAGAAAGAATAGAACATAGAAAGAAAGAACAGAATAGAAAGAAAGAAACAATAGAACGAAAGAAAGAGTAGAACACAAAAAGAAAGAAAGAATAGAACACAAAAAGAAAGAAAGAAAAAATAGAACACAAAAAGAAAGACCATAATAGAAAGAAAGAAGAGAAACAAAAAACAGAAAAGAAATTGCATTCTTTATGCATTTATGCACATGCATCATGGCATTCATATTATTCAGAATAGTTTCTCCAAATGTGCTTACCTGTTAGTAAGTGAGAAACAAGAATAGAGAGAAAGAACAGAAAAAGAATAGATAAAGAACAAAGAGATAGAATTGAAAAAGAATAGAGAAAGAATGGAAAAGAATAGAGAAGAAGAGAGAAGTGTGATGTAAGGAAAGAATTCAGAATATGAGCAATGGAGATAGAAGGGTAGCATTATATATAGTGAGTTTTACTGTTTATTTTACGAGTATACTAGCTAGAGAGATAGTCATTACATTTTTGGTATCAGAGCAAAGATTTTGGGATTTGACAGTGTGCCTCTTCCGCCGCATTGATATTCTGTAGCCAATCGCTATAAGTTATTTCTTTCCTTACTAGTAGATGAGTTCATTGCATTGATTAAAAGTGTTGGTGTTATGTAGATGAGACGTAGAACTCGAGCAAGCAGTAAGAAGGCAATGAGTACGGGTGAACCTTCCAACCCATCAGAATTTACTTCCCCTGTCCTCAATGAAGCAAGGATCTGTAATTATATAGTAAGTCTTGGTTGAGACTCAGGGAGGCTTGATACTGGAGAGAGTTGAGACCCTAGTTAATGTACTGACCCCCAGAGAGGAGAGAGAGAGGTCGGTACCCCCGATAGTGCAGAATCATATTAAGCCAATATATGGGTTGCCTAGTCAACATTAGCCGTCAGCATTCAAGGGTATGACGAACCCTAGAGTGGCAGAAAAGTGGTTTAGGTCCATGGAGCGTACGACGACACTATTAAAGCCGATGTCCCTAATAATAGAGAGGTGAGAAATAAGAAAAGATTTCAACCCAAGAAGAACTTGTGGGTTTGGCAGAATAAAAGGCTGAGAACTGTTCCATTAAGAAAGAGCTATTAGATGGTGTTAGTGTGGTAACTAAGGAGATGCTTCCAGGAGAGTCTGTAGTGATCCATGGAAGGGAGTTGCTAGTGGATTTGATAGTGTTTGATATGCCCGATTTGATGTTATTTTGGGCATGGATTTCCTGGGGAGATTTGGAGTAGAGATTGATTGCCAGAATAAGAAAGAAATATTTAATCTTGATGATGGTGATAAGTTTAATTTCAGCGAGGGCTACCAACTTAGTATGTTGATTAGTAGTGTAAAGGCCAAAAAGATGCTAAGAAAAGGGTGCTTAAGGTATATTGCTCATGTAGTGCACAGTAGTGATGTCCTAGAACCAGAGATTCAGATTGTGCCAGTAGTCCGGGAGTTTTTAGATGTAGTTCCAGAATTTTTGTTGGGTTTACCTCTGGAAAGAGAAGTAGAATTCAGCATTGAACTAGCACCAGGGACAACACCAATTTCTAAAGCCTCTTACCGGATGGCCCCAGCTGAGCTTTAGGAATTGAAAAAGCAACTTCAGGAACTCTTCGAGAAGGGTTTTATTCGCCCTAGCCATTCTCCTTGGGGTGCTCCAATTTTATTTGTAAAGAAGAAAGATGGATCCTTACGGATGTGTATAGGTTGTAGAGAGTTGAATAAGGTGACAATGAAGTTAAGAATAAGTACCCATTACCTCGCATAGATGAATTGTTTTGATCAGTGTTTTCAAGAGTTAAAGAGAAGATTAACCACAACTTCTATCCTCATTTCAGGGACTTGGTGCAGTATTGATGCAGTTGGGTAGGGTAATAGCTTATGCTTCTCGACAGTTGAAAGAGTATGAGACGAGATACCCTACGCATGATCTAGAGTTGACTGCTATAGTTTTTGCACTACAAATATGGAGGCATTATTTTTATAGAGCAAAGAGCAACATTTATACATATCATAAGAGCTTAAAGTACTTCTTCACCCAAAGGGAGCTGAATAGGAGGCAAAGGAAATGGTTAGAGCTGGTAAAGGAAAAGATAGAGGTGATACCGGGAAGGCTTGCCAAGTTAGAAATTTAGCCTACTTTGTTGGAAAAGATTAAAGAAAAACAAGTTGTTGATGAGCGGTGTCAGAAAATAAGTCAGCAAGTGCTTGAGGGCAAGATATCAAAATTTCACCTTTTAAATGGTGTCCTCCGTTTCTGGAATCATATATGTATTCCCCAACATGTTCAGTTGAAAAAGAAGATTTTTGCGGAGGCTCATGAAACACCATACACTGCTCATCCTGGAGGAACCAAGATGTATCAAGATTTAAAGAAAAGTTATTGCTGGCCAGGTATGAAGAAAGATATTGGAGATATAGTGGCTAAGTGCTTGGTTTATCAATAGGTGAAAGCAGAACACCAAAGACCATCAGGTTTGCTTCAGCCACTTAGCATTCCTGAATGGAAATGGGGAGGTATATCAATGGATTTTATTATAGGCCTTCCAAGAGCTTAGAAGACGTATAATGCAATATGGGTGATAGTAGACAAATTAACGAAGTCAGCCCATTTTCTTCCAGTAAAGGACTACCTCAGAGCAACTGGCTTAGATTTATGTCAACGAGATAGTTAGACTCCATGGTGTGCCCAATACAATAGTGTTAGATAGAGATTTCAGATTTGTGTCTGCTTTCTGGACCGGTTTACAGAGAAACTTGGGTACCAAATTGGCCTTTAGTACATCATATCATCCTCAGACAGATGGCCAGACTGAGGATATGTTTATAGCATGCTGTATAGATTATAGAATGACTTCTTGGCATGAGATGTTACCTTTAATGGAGTTTGCCTATAATAACAGTTATTAGTCTCCAATTAAGATGGCTCCTTATGAAGCCTTGTATGGCAGACGGATGGCGTAGATCTCCATTACATTGGGACGAGATATGAGAGAAAGATGAGTTACAGACAGCTCTTGGGCCAGAGATGACTTAGAAAATGATAGAAGATGTCCAACTGATCAAGCGTAGAATGAAGCAAGCTCAAGACAGACAAAAGAGCTATGCGAATTTAAAGAGAAAGGATGTAGAATTTGAAGTGGGTGATAAAGTGTTCATTAAGATTTGCCCCTACAAGCGAGTAATGCGGTTTGGTGATAAAGAAAAACTAGCACCTAGATACATTGGCCCTTTGAAGTGTTACAACGAGTGGAAAAGGCAGATTACAAATTGGCACTACCACCAAATATGGATAGAGTGCACAATAGTTCTCATGTATCAATGCTTTGAAGGTATGCATTGATCCCTTCCATATACTAAAAGTAGAAGAAGTGGACTTAGAAGAGAATCTCATTTATGAAGAGCAATAAGTACAAATCTTAAACAGAAAGATTAAAGAGCTTCGAAACAAAAATATTCCACTAGTAAACATCCTATGGAGGAATCATAAGGTAGAAGAAGCAACATGGGAGGTAAAGCAAGATATGCGGAACCGCCACCCTGAGTTGTTCGTTTGAATTTTGAGGACGAAATTCTTGTAAGTGGGGGCGAATTGTAACACCCTTATCAAGGTATGTACCTTTACGTATTCCCTAATACCCTTAGTTGAATTTTGTTAAAGGTATCTTGAACAAGTGTGAAGAAAATGCCTTAAAATTTCATTAGGGGTAAAATGGTCTTTTCACTCATAATTAGTTGAAAAAATGGGGAGTGAAAAGAGACAGAATTTCATGGAGAAGTTAATAAAAATGAGGGCATCATTGTAATTGACTAAGGGACATAGATAGAATTTCATAGAAAGTGCAAGGGCAAAATGGGAAAGTAGAAGTAATAAATGAGATATTTGGAGTTCATTCTTGAAAACTCTATCATTCTCTAATCCCTGACACGCCACTTTCATCTCCAAATTCTCTCATTTTCTTCAGCAAATTTCCAAGGCAATGGAGAGGATTTTTGGTTGGATTTTGGTAGATATTTAATCCTAAGCATCCAAAGGTAAGAGTTCTTGCAATATGTTGTGAAATTAATGTAATAACTGCTTCATACTAGGATACTCATAGAAATACATCAACTAAATATATTTATATTAGCAAAAGTAAATGGGCCCAAAATTTTCTTTTAATTCATTTAATCATTTTTTATACAAAGTAAAGCATCATTAGTAAAAGTTATCAAAAACAGTGGACAGTGTAGCTATTACTCCTCGCTTGACAAAACCCATCCGACCGCGTCCTCACCTAGATCCTGCAAACACAAAGAAAAACAACGAGGTGAGCACAAAATAATGCTCAGTAAGTAAATCCTCTACTCGTCTATCCCCGTAACTCTTTCTCTTAATTCTTCCCTTACACTCTTCTCATATCATTTATTTTCTCTTTCTGTTTCTTTTTCACATAGCTCTTTTCTATCAACTTTCTATTGTATGTCACGGCCTCATCTTACTGGAGGCACGGCTGAGTGGAGATCACAAAGCACCCACCCACTCTTCGTGACTTCTACTCATTCTCTTCCTCTATTCTTTCTCACTGGGATGTCACGGCCTCATCTTACCAGAGGCACAGCTGGGTGGAGTTCACAAAGCACCAACCCACTCTTCGTGACTTTCGAGTGGAGTTCACTAAGCACCAACCTATTCTTCATAACTTCCGGGTGGAATTCACAAAGCACCAACCCATTCTTAGATTTTTTTCATTCTCTTTAATTTTAGAGTAGCCCATTCATAAAGTTCTCTACTTTTTCTCAAACTACTTCTCAATACATAATTAATGCATAAGGATGGTTCATGCTTAAAGTTTCTTACTTAATGCACTTATAAAATGCACAAATGCAATATTGCATCAAAACAGTCATTCTGCACAGGTCACACTCAAGAAGGCATAACTTGAGTTATGCACCTCGGATTGCTATGGTTTTGGTATCTTTTAAAGCTTAGAGACAGGGCTACAACTTTTATGTTTTGGTCTCAACCCAGTTCAATCTGTAAGATGCCCAAAAATCACTCAGAAAGTCACGGCTATAATAGGGCAGTTTTCACTTAGGCATTTCATCAAACATTAGTTGTGCACAAACAAACCCTAATTCAATTATCATTCTATTTAGTTCTAAAACCGTCCAAAATGAGAGAAAAACTCTCTTGTAGCATCACATACCTACATGGCAAACACACTCCACAAAAATTTCTCCAATTCTTCCAATCTCAACCCATCATCAAATCATCACATATACTTCTCATATTCAAATATATCCAACAACAAGCATAATTCATCATCAATCTCATCTCAATTTCTCAATAATCATAACATAGCATATTTTAAAAAAATCTCTACTCACTTGAATTCTTAATTTTAGCTTGAGTTGGATTTGAGTGGAATTTACTTACCTTGTGCTTGAGTAGTCTCTCCTACTCTCTATTCTTGTTGGATTCCAATCTTCTCTTAACCCTAAGCATAAAACTTCATAAGAACTCAACTTACACAATTAAATCATAGATAAAGAGCTTGAATCCTTACCTTTTAATGCCTAGAATCAAAACCTATGAAAAACCACTTAAAAGCCTCAAAATCCTTGGAGGATTAAATGACATTTGAGAGAAATTGGGGGAGGAGTGTGGCATTGGAGAGAAGAATGAAGGGTTTCAAACCCTTAACACTTTAATTTATAACCACACTTTCCCATTTTGCCTTGTTCTTTCCTAGAAATTCCATCTATGTCCCTTAGTCAATTACAATAATGCCAGTCAATTACAATAATGCCTTCATTTTTAATGCATTCTCTAGAAATTCTATCTCTTTTCACTCCCCACAATTTTAACTAATTTTGAGTAAAAAGAATTTTACCCTAAGAAAGTTTAAGGGAATTTCTCTACATTTTCTCAAAATAACTTTAACAAAAATTCAACTAAGGGCAACCAATATTAACAATATATCAAACCAAATAAAAGCGAAACAATAAACATTCAAGCAATACACCATAACTTAGCTACATACCTCAAGTGGGGCGTTACAATTAATTTTTAAAGTGTTGAATTCTTATAGTTATATACTTAGGATTAAGAAGAAGATGAGATCTACCCAAAGAGAGAGTTTCTAATGTGGAACTACCACGATCAAGGTAAGTAAATCCAACCCTAAGTTTGATTTGAGTAAGTTTGTGAGAGATTTTAAATTATGTATGTGCTTATGTTTTTGAGAAGTTTTGATGAGATTGATACTTGATGATAATTAAAATTCAGCCATGAGAATGTAGACTTTGCCTATATGGTGATTGATGAAAGTTTGGTTGAATTTAGAAAGAGTTTGAGTAGACTTTATGGAGTGTAGTTTCCTGGCCAGGTTTAGTGTTGATTTAATGGAGTTTTGCTCCAAGTATTGGTGGCTTGAGAAAAAAAGTAGAAGTGTAGCCAAATAGAGTTTGAGTATGCATGCAATTTGTTTGATGAAAATCCTAAGAGAAAACATGTTACCATGGTTGCCCTGTCACAGCCGTGACCTTCTGAGTGATTTTTGAGCATCTTACCGATTGAACTGTGTTGAGACCTAAACATAAAAGTTGTAGCCCTGTCTCTAAGCTTTACACTGAGACCACAATCATAGCAATCCAATTTGTATAACTCAAGATATGTCTTCTTGAATATGACCTGTGCAGAATGACTACCTCAAAATATTTTGTAGTCTAATAATATATGATTGATTTCAAGTATGGGAATGTTGTTGGTAGAAAATACTAGTTCTCTAATGATATTTTTATATGCCATAATGCATTCTCACATTCTCACATTTGCATTTAGAAAGAATAGCAAAGAATGAGTATAGTTCCATGCACATACACATGGATGAGAATAGTAAAGAATAAAGAAAAAGAAAGAAAAAAATTAATTGTAAGAGATAAGAGACGAGAAGGTTGTTGCGATGGAGAACCCGTGACTGACAAAGAAGAATAGTCCCACATACATGCCACCTTCAGTGAGCGGCCTCAGAATCAGAAAGAAGTAAGTGTACAGTTTGTTAGAAGTGTATGTGGATGAGAACTGTACCAACAGAATTTACCTACATTTACGCCGCCTTTAGTGAGCAGCCTCAGAATTAGAAAGAAGAGTTGTGCAGTCCGATAGAAGTGCATGTAGATGAGGACTGTACCCAGTCACATGGCCAGGGTTCCGAATCCATGCCTCAACCGAGTCCGATTGTCATAGAAACAAAGAATAGAACACAGAAAGAAAGAAAGAATAGAATGAAAGAATGAGTAGAACAAAGAAAGAAAGAAAGAATAGAACACAGAAAGAAAGAACAGAATAGAAAGAAAGAAGGAAGGAAAGAAAGAATAGAGCATAGAAAGAAAGAACAGAATAGAAAGAGAGAAAGAAAGAATAGAGCATAGAAAGAAAGAACAAAATAGAAAGAGAGAAAGAATAGAACACGGAAAGAAAGAAAGAAAGAATAGACCACAGAAAGAAAGAACATAATAGAAAGAGAGAAAGAATAGAACACAGAAAGAAAGAAGAGAAATAGAAAACAGAAAAGAAATTGCATTCTTTATGCATTTATGCACATGCATCATGGCATTCATATTATTCAGAATTAGTTTCTCCAATTGTGCTTATATGTTAGTAAGTGAGAAACAATAATAGAGAAAGAACATAAAAAGAATAAAGAAAGAACAGAGAGATAGAACAGAAAAAGAATAGAGAAAGAACAGAGAGAAAGAATAGAGAAGAATAGAGAAGAAGAGAGAAGTGTGATGTAAAGAAAGAATTCAAAATATGAGCAACCAAGATAGAAGGGTAGCATAGCGGGTTTACTTACTGAGTAATTAATACTCACCCTGTTGTTTTCAATGTTTTTGCAGGTAGTAGATGAGATGCAGTCACTTGGAACATCAAGATGCGGAAGGGTCGGGCAACACTGTTGAGCTTCTTGAGAAATTTATTTACACTATGTATAGTTTTATATATATAAAGAAAAATTGGGCCCATTATTTTATACTCATCTTCATGTATATTTTCGTAATATATATATAGTGAGTTTTACTATTTATTTTACGGGTATACTAGCTAGAGGGAGAGTCATTACAATCATTGAACTCAACTTTTCAAAGCTCATCTTGCTCATTAAACGTAAAGCTGAGCTTTAGGTAAAATGAAAGTGATGAACATTCCAAAAGGTACTTTAACCAAGTTGTATGTGTATTGAATTATAAGCACTCAAAATTAACAAACTAAAAATAAAAAATTTAAAAACAAACAAATAATTACGAATGTGAACTATATAAGAGAAACTAGATTGAAGGATCATTCACCACCACTAGACATGAATTGCATATAATAAAAGCACTCTCTAACTTTCTATCCTCTTAATCACATCAGCTTAGAAAATACCAAACGTTGACAAATTCCATCTCTCCTTACTAAGTTGTTGGATTAGACACGGTCATAACCCAATTCCCTATTTATTAGATAACCTAGGATATGATCTCTAGATTCAAAGTAATAAAAGCATTAAGTTGAGAGAGACCTACTAAATCAAGGATAAACTCATATGGTCGGTTTAGTTATCTTGAGTGATTACCCCCCATGTATGCAGGCATACACTTTACCACTAGTTATTTAGGTTAATAAAACAATTCCGTACTAAACAACCTAATTTGGCATTAATAGAGTAATCCTAACAATTTAATTGTGCACTTAAACAATTAAGACCATCTATTTAAACCCTATTCATAGAGAAACAATCACATAACTAAGAGGGATCAAAAGATAAATAGATGAAGATTTTGTTAATTTGAAGACATGTCTAGGGCTTTGAAATCACCCTTAATTACAAAAGAATTAGTTACTCATGGAGAAGAATGAAAAAATAATCATATTAATGAATAACAAAATAACAACAAGACATAAGAAAAACTTAGGAAATCTTGGGTAGAACAATGGAGTTGATCATCTTCCCCAATTCTTTTGTCCAAGCCTCTTCAATCTCTCTTAATCTCTACATTATTAAGTATTTTTGTTCTCTATATTCTCCTCTCAAGAATCCCCAAAATCATGCTAAAAGACTTCTATTATATCCCACAAGGGTTAGGGTTTTGTTTCCCTTAATTCTATATAGTTTAGGACTCTTAAACCCTATTTTCCTAGTAAAAAATGGAAGCAAGATTTCTAGATGTCATGATTGTGCCCTAGCACTACGCTGTAGCATGGTTAATTCTGGACTAAGTGTACTGAGGCACAGTGATAACTTCCTCTTCTTTAGTTCAAATCTCACATCATTCCTCAGCACTCCAAAGATGGTGATTTTTGAGCATGATAACGATGGAATATGGAGAAGTGGTAAACATATGAAATATAGCACGTTGAATCAAATTTCTAACAGTTGAAGAATCATCTTAATCCAAGGTCTATAGCTCACGTTATTGTTGACAAACCAAGGCGTGCTCAAACTAGAGCGTAATCTAGAATCTCCTCTTTAATTCAAAGCTCCATAACTTCTTCAATTCAACTCCGATTCTCGATCTATTTGTTTCTACTCATCATTCATTCCATTGCCAACATGTTTCTTCATCCGAGCATAAAATTTAGGACCAATAACTTCAAAAACACTCAAACACACCCGTGATCCCATAAAAGACAAATATGAAAATATTAAGCACTTGACCAAATAAAGCCTAATTTCTCACCAATAATCCCCATAAACCACTAAGTAAATGTGTATTTTCAAGCTCTTATCACAACCCCCAACTAGCTTATTGCTAGTCCCTAGCAAGCTAAGCGATAAAATATGTCTTCTAGCTTGAAAGTTAAAACAAAATAAACCTAAATCTAATCTACACCAAATCACTTCCGTAGATTACCATGGTTGCATTTAGCACATGCAACAAGCCTTTAAACCCCTAGGTGACCCTAGTTGGATGAGTTGTAGTCTCATGAGGGTTTCCAGCGATGATACTTACAAACATCCACACTAAACCTAACCTAGACTCAAAAATTAAAAACAAACTAGAACAACACATTAGTTTCTAGATATACATTCATCTCAAAAATTGCATACAACACGTAACATAAAGAATAGTTAAATATCACCCAAGCCCAAAGATAACTCAAAAAGCAATTTCATTTTCATTATCAACTCTCACACATCAATCATTCCACAAACCGGTTAATCTCAAGACCCGGATAATTGCATGCATGCACTTCACAAACAAAGAATTGATCTCAAAGTTGAAGAATAAAATTTAATGAATAGAATCAAATTCCATAGGCTCGCTTTTCTAACTACTCTCCACTAATGTAGAATGATCACACTACCTCGGATAAATAGGTCTTTATTAAGCTTGTAACGTTAGGCTAGGCTATGAGGTTGTGAAAGAACGGAAAGAATAAGCAAAAATAAGAGACTCAATCCTTTTTCTTTCATACACTTTCATTCAAGCATCACCATTCTTCTTTATACCCAACTTTTTCCACCCTTCATCAAAAATAATTTCATTGCATCATTTACACTTTGCGATTTTTCTCAATACTTTCTTTCTTTTCTTCTTCTCTTCTCTTTTCCTTTTTTTTTTTTTTTTCCAAAATTTTTAATGAAAGTGGCAATGTTCTCCCTTTTTTTTCAATTTTTTTTTTTTCATTCGGAAGAAAGAAAAGAAAACTAAAAATGCTACCCCACACCTTGATTAAAAAGCACTCCACAACCCCCTAACCTATTCTTTTGAGCATATTTGGAATAGGATGACAATATCTGCAACCTTCCACCCTCAATTCTCTAATTGTTCCCACCAATCTTGCACTTAGATTAAGTCTCTTAAAAATTAAAGGGTAGGAATGTGTTTTTGGCTCAAACTAATGGGGGTTAATGTGGATTATATGAAAGAAAATCAAGGCTAAATTTGTTTAATAAGGGCTCAGAAGGGTAACTAGTGATAATGTAATTAAGTGGAATGGGCGCTCGCAAATGTAGAACTACCATTCCTAAGTTTTTAATCCTAGAAAACTAGCAGACTCATGGAACGATCAAATGGAGCTACCATTCGAACATGAATTTTTAGAAAAAAAAAAAATAGAAAACAAGAACGAGCATTCCATTGGGTTGAACAACCGTTCAAACTAGAACGAGCAGAGGGGACTGTCGTTCCAACTTGAACAATTAGGTACAAAGATAGGAAAAATTTCATGCATTTTTTACCCTTTTTGCACATTAATTAAAACATCCTTAAATAAAAGTATCTTAGACAATTTAATCACTTGGAGGAATTTTCATGTGTGAAAATATATCAAAACTAAATACAACCACAAGCTTCATTAACTTGATTTCTTCAATCAAAACACAAAAATTTCATAACACAAACATATTCACCAATACTAGTTCAGCCTTTTTACAAATTAAGTTGCAAAGACCTTACTATGAACTCAATGAGTTCTCCATCTCTGTAAGAAGAGTTGCCACTTGGTGTTATTTAAGTCCATCCTCTAATGCCCTTTGTCAGGCCTTTTTGAGAGTGTAGGTATAGATATTTTTATACAGGTTGTTGCAAAAGCATATTTAGAGCACCCAATTCTTCATCCTAACCTTTTTACCCTTGCAATCCAATGGATCAAATCATGAATAAGGCTATTTAAGAGATAATGCACTTTTGTTCATTCAAAGACTATCAAGCTATCAAGTTCAAGCATATCATCACAAACAATCCAAACATGTTATCAATATGCACATAAGATATATCATACACAACTCATTCTGAAATAATGACTCATACCTGGTTTGCATTAATCATTCCAAGCTCTCTTCGAATAGTATAAAATCTGTCCTTATTAAGAGGCTTGGTGAAAATGTCAACCAATTGCTAATTAGTATCAAAGATTTCAAGCACAATATCACCCTTGCTAACATGATCACGTAGAAAATGATGTCTAATGTCTATATGCTTTATCTTAGAATGATGTATAGGATTTTTAGACAAATTTATGGCACTTGTATTATAACAATGAATATGAATGCTACGCATGTTAAAACACAAATCTTTAAGTTGTTGCTTCATCCATAGAAGTTGTGCATAACAACTCGCAATTGACACATATTTGGCCTTTGTGGTAGCAACTGAATTTTGTTTCTTTGAAAACCATGAGACTAGCATGCTTCCTAAGAATTGACATGTTCTACTAGTGCTCTTTCTATCAATCCTAGAACCTTCAAAATCAGCATCTAAATATCTTATAAGACTAAAAGAAGATTATTTAGGATACCATAAATCAATGTTTGGAGTTCCTTTCAAGTACCTAAGAATTCTTTCAACAGCATTCATGTGAGATTCTTTAGGACATGATTGGAAATATGCACACATGCATACACTTAATAAAATATCAGGCCTAAATGTAGTCAAATACAATATTACACCTATCATTCTTCTTTAATGCTTTGTATCAGCACTTTTACCTTACCTCCCTTATCAGCTTTTAATTTTAGTGAAATGCTCATGAGGTAAGGTTGATCTTTTGCCTCATTCATCTTGAAGCGCTTGAGGAGATCATTGATGTACTTGTATTAATTTAGCAAAATCCCATCCTTTTTATGCTTGATTTGTAATTCGAGAAAGTAGTTTAATTCTCCCACCATGCTCATCTTGAATTCTCCCTGCATTATCTTAGAAAATTTCTTGTAATGGATTTCGTTAGTAGCACCAAAGATGACGTCATCAACATATATTTGAACTACCAAAATGCCTTGCTCATGCCTTTTTGTAAACAAAGTAGTATCCACCTTTCTTTTTGTAAAACCATTTTGAACAAGAAAACTACTCAATCTATCCTACCTAGCTCTAGGGGCTTGTTTTGAACCATAGAGTGTTTTTGAGAGTCTGAAAACATGTTCGTGAAATTTGGGGTTTTCAAATCTAGGTGGTTGTCTGACATAAACGTCGTCATGAATGAAACCATTTAAAAATACACTTTTGACATCCAATTGAAAAAGTTTGAAGTCTCAATGGCATGCATAAGCAAGTAACATTCTAATAGCTTCTAATCTAGCAACAAGGGCATTAGTTCCATCAAAATCAATACCTTCCTCTTGATAGTAGCCTTGGGCAACTTGTTAGAGTAGGTGCCCTAGAGCCAATCAATTATTGTAAAATTGATTATGTAATAAATGTTTATTTATCAATAAAAGGCATATTCTTCTATATCGTGTAAATCATAGTTATATGTAATGATTTATGTCCTTAGGATGGTAGAACCGTGACGAGGGTATCAAGTGTTTCAAATCTTGATAGTGAGAACCCTATGATCACATATGGTGGCCATTCTAGAAATGTCCATAGCCCTAGTATTATTCTAACCAAGGACACAGATAATACGGTAAGGCTATCATAGTGTTGAACGACCCTGTCGAAAGGTAGTGACTGATCTCGCTTGTCAAGGTTGTTTGCCGACAACTTGGTGCAACGCATGGGTGCTTGCTAGAGGCAAGTTCACTAGACAGACCCACCAGAGGATTCCATATAGATGGTAACCCTAGTGTATATGGAATAAATCCTCTAATGGATGGTGGTGCATATGATCCTTAGACTTGAGATCACCGGAGTGCCTTGTGCACCAGTTGATGTAGTTTGACCCTAGCCCAACATAGTTCTATTCAGAGCTATCAATACGGTAGTGATTGGCTACATTGAGAAGTGTATCGAGACTATGGTGGATCGACAAAGGATTCATCACTCTTGGGTACGGGAGAAGTTATCTCACTGGGTAATTCAATAAATGGCAATTACACTAAATATGTGGCCACAGTAGGATTGGGTTGTTGCTCAATCCAATTTGATATTCCTGTCATTGGTCTAGTAACTGAATACAAACATGTCAAGGATATCAAAGGTTAACACTATTTATGCACCTCAGTCTCGATGAGATAACAGTTGATGAAAGGATTTGATTGCACGGTAACCGTACCATTGACAGGTTGCGGTTTCGCTGAATCCAAATCTATCAGGTGGCCATGATGCCTTCCTAGGGGCCAATCTTGGTCTGTGTGTAGTGAGATGATTAATTGGTGTTAATCGCGATACTACACACTGCCGATATGATGAGGAGTCTACGGGTCACACACTTAAAAGATAATTTAAGAATCTATTTGTGAGAAGGGTATTTTCGTCTTTCAGGACAAAAGAGTATTTTGGTAATCTCGCAGTGCAATTAAATTTGTTGAGGTTGTTGCCTATATTTAATTTGATATTAAAATTAAATTAGTGAGATTATATTTAAATATATGTATGCATATATTTAAAAGAATTATTATTATTAATTAAATGTTAATATATTAATTGATTTTAATTATAATGATAATTAATTAATTTAAAATACCAATTACATGGTGTTTAGTTGCAAGGGTGAACTAGGGTTGGAGCCCATAACTATTCCTAAGTGGAGGAGGGTTTTAATCGTTGCACTATATAAGTGCAACTTAAAAATTAAAACATGTGAGATATTCATTCAATTAAAAACCCTAGCCACCCAAAAGGTTCTCTCACTCTCACGTTTTCTTCTTCAAGTGAAGAAGAAATTTTTTCAATTTTTTATTATCTTTGATTCTTGAAGCCCTTGATTATTCTAGCAAAATAATCAAGGGTTTTGCAGATTGTCTTCATGTGTATTTCCGTGAGTGCGATCCTACATTGGATCTCTTAGCGAAGAATGTAACACCCACATTGAGGTAAGTTATTTATGCTATTATGCCTTTAATTCCTTAAGTTTTGCTTGTATTAAGGTGAAAGATTGAAAATTGGGAAACTGTAGACTTTGCTGCGGCAAAGGAAGTTTGTCACCGCGGCAACAAACTCTCTGCCCAAATCGTGTTCTAGAATTTGCAGGCTTCGCCACGGCGAAGAATAAATTTTGCCACAGCGAAGAATAAATTTTGCCACAGCGACGTATGCTCTGGAATGCTTCGCCGAGGCAAAGAAGAATTTTTGCCGAGGCAAAGAACTGGTTGGAAATCTTGAGAAGATTCTAAAGAAAATTTCCTTAAGGGAAAAATGACCATTCTACCCCTAATTTGTTGTAAATGTGGGGAGTAAAAAGTAAGGAAATTTTTTAACGCCCACATGGAGGTACATAATTTAATTTATGCTTTTATACCTTTAGTTGATTTTTGCTAAAGTTATTTTGAGAAAATGTGAAGAAAATGCTTTAAACTTGCATTAAGGGTAAAATGGTATTTTCACACAAAATTAGTTGAAATTGTGGGGAGTGAAAAGAGATAGAATTTCATGGAGAATGCAATAAAATGAGGGCATTATGGTAATTGACTAACGGACATAGATGGAATTTTAGAGAAAGTGCAAGGGCAAAATGGGAACACATGCTTATATTAATTGATATAAGGCTTTATTTGAAGAAACCCTAACCCATATCCAGCCCTTGTTCACACCACTCTACCCCATTTTTCTCTCAATTTTCTTCACTAACTTCAAAGGAAAATCATAGGATTTAGTCTAGACTTTTGGAGATTTTCAATCTTCAAGCATCCTAAGGTCCAAGAGGAAGAGATTTGGAGAAAAAGGGAAGTGATCTCACATATTCAAGGTAAGTAAACCTACTTTGAAACTTAATTTGGGCAAAGCATGTGTTGAATGAATTTTTGCATGTTTATATGTGATGGTATGAGAGAACTATGGGCTGTTTTTTATGTTTATTGATGTATTAATTCTAGCCATGAGAAGTAGTGTATGGTTATGTGAAGATTTGGTGAAGTTGTGGAAGATTTGGTGTTGAAATTTTTGAAGTGTAGAGAATTGTGAAAATGGACAGGTTTGATACTATAATTAGTGAATTTCTGGCTCACAATTTGGTTGAATTAGAGAGTTGTGGAAGTGTAGCCAACAAGGTAGTTGCATGTGCATATGAAGTGTTTGATGAAAATCCAAAAAGAAATTGCATGCATGAGTTGGATAAACCCTAATGAGGAAAGGGTTAGAGAAAGGCAAGGCCTAAAGTTTGAATGTATTTTATTAATCTTTTAACCTGTTTTCACAGGGTAGAATGGTTAGGAAAGGTTAGGGAGTAAGTGAAGGTAAATAGGTATGGAAAAGCCTTAAAGTAGGCATGTTACCAAGGTGGCCCTGTCAAACCCGTGACCTTCTGAGTGATTTTTGGGCATCTTATCTTTCGAACTGGGTTGAGTCATATAAAAGTTGTAGCCCTTTCTCTAAGCTTTAAAATGAGACCAAGATCATAGCAATCAGAGGTGTATAACTCAAGATATGCCTTCTTGAATATGACGTGTGCAGAATAACTATCTCAAAAGTGCTTCCACTTTATTAGTTTATTTGTAGTCTAATAATCTATAATTGATTCCAAGTACGAAAATGATGCTTAAAGGGTTGTGAAGCATGTTTGAATGAGTGGTCTTTGTGATTATTTAATGATTGTATGAACATATATGTTTGATGTAATGAATGACCATGGAGGTTATGTTCATATATGGAAAGTGTATGTTTTATTTTAAGAATGCAAGGGTAGAATTTCCATAGCTTGGAAATTCATGTTGAAATGTGTATAGTATCTCTTTCTATTCTCTTTCTATATTATACTATGATATAAGGATTTTGCGATGAGGAACCCGTGAGTGATAGAGATGCCCACATACATGCCGCCACGAGCGAGCGATATCAGCAGAGAGATATAGTATTTGTACAGTCCGTGAGTAGTGTATGTAGATGAGGACTGTACCCAGTAGAGTATACCTACATGCACACTACCACGAGCGAGCGGCCACATCAGAGAGATACATTACTTGTACAGTCCGTGAGTAGTGCATGTAGATGAGGATTGTACCCACTCACATGGCTAGGGTTCCAAATCCATGCATCAACCTTGTCCGATCGGCAAACTAGAAAGAAGAAATAAAAGAAAGAGAATCAGAAAAGAAAAGAAAAGAAAGAGATTACAGCATAAGAGAAAGAGAAACAGAAAAGAATGAAGAGTATAATCAAAGAATAAAGTGAGAAAAGAAAAATCAGAATATGAGTAACGGAGGAAAAACAGTAGTGTAGTTTGGTTTACTTACTGAGCAATTAGTGCTCACTCCATTAATTTACTGTTTTGCAGGTACTAGATGATTTGCGATCGGGTGGGACGTCAAGAAGTGGTGGAGTTTGGCGGCACTGTTCAAGATTACCTTATGTTACTTAAGTATATCAATGTTATGTGTATATATATATATTTATGAATTAAAAATTAGAATTTTTGGATTTACATTATGTATATATGTTTGTAAATGTTATCTAGTAAATTTTATCTCATATTTCTTACAGAATTACTAGCTATATAGTATATTACATTTTTGGTATTAGAGCGTCGATTTTGGGAAATTGACCGTAGCCAATCGTTGTAAGTTATTTCTTTTCTCACTTGTATTAGCTGACTAATGGTATTGATGCTATATGTTTTAGACGAGACGGATGACTCGATCTGGTAAGAAGAATGCAATGAGTACGAGTGAGCCATCCAACCCATCCGGATCTACTCCCCCTATCCTCAATGAGGCAAGGATTTGTACTATTATTCAACAGGTATTGGCAGAGAGCCAAGGGAGACCAATATTGGAGGGAGTTGAGACCCCAGTTGTTGTACCACTGACCACTAGAGAGGAGAGAGGAAGGTCGGTACCTCCGATAGTATAGAGTTGTCTTGAGCCCATTTATGGGTTACCTAGTCAGCATCAGCTGTTAGAATTTTGGGGTACGACTGATGCATCAGTGGCAGAAGAATGGATTAGATCTGTGGAGCGCACGACAACACTTTTTCCCAGACAGATAGGGAGAAGATCTGGTATGCGAGTTTCTTGTTTAAGAGTGATGCCTGGATATGGTGGGAGCTAATGGATGAGACTCATGATGTAGTCACGATGACTTGGGGAGATTTCAAACGACTTTTTGAGGCAGAATATAGGACAGCTGACAGAATGCATGAAAAGATACATGAATTTATTAACCTACATCAAGGAATCCGTTCAGTGAAGGAATACTCTATTAGATTTAATTCCTTGGCGAGGTTTGCACCAGGTATTGTGAGCACACCAGAGTTGAAGAGGGACAAGTTTGTGCATGGGCTGAATCTAAAAATAGTCCGAGATGTGATGGCAGGTGCCCAGCCCCCTCAGACTTATAGTGAGGCTTTGGAGCGAGCTTTACGAGCCGAAGTATTTGTGAATAAGTTGACTTCATTGACTCCATCAATAGCAGTGTCCAGTGTTCCACCTCCCGCTCCACAGAGAGACAGATTTGATACCCCCAGTAGTAGAGAAGGGCAGAATAAGAAAAGATTTTAGTCAAAGAAGAACAGAAAGCAAGGGAAGAACAAACAACCAAAAACTATTGAGTTTCCCCAATGTCAAAAATGCGGGAAATATCATCCGGGAGAGTGTCTCAAATGTGTGTGTTTTAGATGCCGACAGCCTGGACATATGATGAAAGATTGTAAGGCCCCTCCTGCATCCATAGCAAAGACATCCAGAGGTACTAATGCTCAAGTGAAGCCGAGGCCAGCCCATCAGCAGTTACTGGTCAATTATTATTTCATTCAGTTTCCCTCTATGCATTAGTTGATTCTGGAGCCACACACTCATTTATTACAGATGGATTATTGAGAGATTGGGTTTGAAACCTATTAAAGTAGATCAACCCATTAAGATAGAATTGCCAGATGGTGACAATGTGGTAACTCAGGAGATGCTTCCAAGGGAGTCCGTAGTGATCCATGGAAGAATGTTGTTTGTAGATTTGATTGCGTTTGACATGCCTGACTTTGATGTTATTTTGGGCATGGATTTCCTAGGGAGATATGGAGTAGAAAGTGATGGCCGAAAGAAGAAAGCAAGATTTAATCTTGATGACGGCGATAAGTTTATTTTCAGAGAGGGACATCAACTTAGTATGTTAATTAGCAGTGTAAAGGCCAGAAAGATGTTAAGAAAATGGTGCTCCGGATATATTGCCCATGTGGTACAAAGTAGTGATGTCACTCGATCAGAGATCCAGAATGTACCAATAGTCTGGGAGTTTCCAGATGTATTTCCAGATGATTTGCCAGGTTTACCTCCAGAAAGAGAAATGAAGTTTACCATTGAACTGGCACCAGGGACAGCACCTATTTCTAAAATCCCTTACTGGATGGCCCCAACTGAGCTACAAGAGTTGAAGATGCAACTTCAGGAACTCCTAGATAAGAGTTTTATTCGACCCAGCCATTCTCCTTGGGGAGCTCCAATCCTATTTGTGAAGAAGAAAGATGGGTCCCTACAGATGTGTATAGACTACAGAGAGTTGAATAAAGTGACAGTGAAGAACAAGTACCTGTTACCTCTCATAGATGACTTATTTGATTAGTTGAAAGGAGCAGTAGTGTTTTCAAAGATTGATTTGAGGTCAGGTCATCGCCAAGTAAGGGTGGCAGAGCAAGATATTGCCAAGACTGCATTTCGGACCAGATATGGGCATCATGAGTTTGTGGTGATGCCTTTTGGGTTAACCAATGCCCCAACAGTCTTTATGGATTTAATGAACAGGGTATTCCATGATTGTCTTGATCGATTTATAATGGTGTTTATTGGTGATATCCTGGTTTATTCTAAGACAAGAGAAGAGCATGAAGAGCATTTGAGATTTGTGCTATAGCGATTGAGAGATGAGAAGCTGTTTGTCAAATTTTCTAAATGTGAGTTTTGGCTAGATCAAGTTATCTTCCTGGGCCATCCTATCTCTAAGGAAGTTATATCAGTGGATCCTAGTAAGGTGAAGGCAGTTTTAGAGTGGCAAAAGCCGAAGACAGTAAAGGAGGGTAAAAGTTTCTTGGGGCTTGCAGGTTATTACAGGCGGTTTGTAGTAGGATTTGCCCAGCTGGCTAAGCCGTTTACAGCTCTTACCAAACAGGGAACTCCTTTCATATGGTCGAATGCTTGTGAAGAAAGTTTTCAAGAGTTAAAAAGAAGATTAACCACAGCTCCTATTCTAGTATTACCACATGAGGGTGTAGACTATGATATTTATACAGATGCCTCACTTTAGGGACTTGGTGCAGTGTTGATGTAGTTGGGTAGGGTAATAGCCTATGCTTCTCAACAGTTGAAAGAGTATGAGACAAGATACCTTACGCATGATTTAGAGTTGGCCGCGATAGTTTTTGCACTAAAAATATGGAGGCATTACTTATATGGAGCAAAGAGCAATATTTATACTGATCATAAAAGTTTGAAGTATTTCTTCACCCAGAGGGAGCTAAATATGAGACAGAGGAGATGGTTAGAGCTGGTTAAAGATTATGACTATGAAATTAAGTATTAGCCAGGAAAAGCCAATGTAGTAGCTGACGCCTTGAGTAGAAAAGCCTACTTGTCCCGACTCACAAGGCAGAAAGAATTAATAGAAGAATTGTGCAAAGAACAGATTGAGGTCATACGAGGAAGGATTGCCAAGTTAAAGGTTCAGTCCACTTTACTAGAAGAAATCAGAGGAAAGCAAGTTGTTGATGAGTTGTAACGCCCCACTTGAGGTATGTAGTTAAATTATTGTTGCATTGCTTGAATGTTTATTGATTTGTTCTCATTTGAGCTTGCATGTTGTTATTTTTGGTTGGTTGGCCCTTAGTTGAATTTTGTTAAAAGTTATTTTGAGAAAAATGTGAAGAAAATCCCTTAAACTTTCATTAATGGTAAAATGGTCTTTTCACTCAAAATTAGTTGAAAAATTGGGGAGTGAAAAGAGATAGAATTTCATGGAGAATGTAAAAAAAATGAGGGCATTATTGTAACTGACTAAGGGACATAGATTGAATTTCCAAGAAAGAGCAAGGGCAAAATGGGAATGATTATATGTAAGTTGAGCTAAAATGGGTTTAAGTGTTGAAAGCCCTTCATTCTTCACCATCTCCACCGCCATTCTCAGTCCCTAATTCCTCTCAATCCTTCACTCAATCTTCCAAGAATTTCTAGGGATTTTTGGGGTTGTTTTTTGTAAAGATTTTATCTAAAGCATCCTAAGGTAATAATTCTTGCTTTAGATGAGAATTTGCTTATGATTTGTTAAAGTCTCATGTTGTTATCGTTTAAAGTTGTAGATAGAAGACAAGATACAAAAGGGAAGGAGAAGTGCTGGAGAAGTGCTAGAGAAGCCATTAACCCATAAGGTAAGTAAGTCCAACCCAAGTTAAGGGTCAAGCAATCAAATGATTGATATGCATGCTTATGTTTATGAGCTTGAGATTGATTGTTGAGAATGATATTATTGATGAGTTGATGGCTTTTGATGAGAAGATTTGAGCCATGAGAAGTAGAAATAAAGTTGGGTACCAAGTGAAGTTTGGTTACATTTAGAAAGAATTTAAGTAGAATATTTGAAAGTTCTTCTGGCCATGTTGATTTATTGTGGAGGGTTTTGCTCCATGAAGGGATGGTTAAAGAAAGAAGTAGAGATTGTATCAAAAATAAATTAAGTATGCATGCATTTGTTTGATGAAATGCCTAAATGAAAAGCCTAAGTGAAGACAGCCCTGTCACAGAGCTTAAAACAGACCAAAATCGTAGCAAACCTTATGTATAACTCAATTTAGCCTTCTTGAGCGTGACCTATGCAGATGCTATCTTGATGTAACATTGCATTTGTGAATTTCATGAGTGCATTAATGAGCACGAATCATCCATATGCATTAATTATGCATTAGAGAAAGAGTAGAAAAGGAGTAGAGAACTTGAGTGTGAGCTTTATTAAGAGAAAAGAGAGAAAAGAGAATAGTAGGTTGTGCGATGGGGAACCCAGGAGTAATGGGTAGAGTATTCTCGCATGTACGCTGCATTGAAAGAGCGACATGAGTATGAGAGAGAGAGGTGTGTGCCCGTGAGTGCATGTAGGTGAAGTTATACCCATAGTACCCGAGAGCGAGATTATATACTCACTTGGCCAAGGGTTCCGAATCCATGCATAACTGAGTCCGATCGACTAAGAACGAGTAGAAGTCAGAGAGCGAAGCGAGTCCCGGCCGTACCCCTGGTAAGATGGGGCCGTACTTACTAAAGGAGAGTTAGTAGAAAAGAGTTCTAAGAAAAGAAAACAGAGAGAAGTATAAAGAGAGAGTAAATGAGAATTGTAAGGAAAGACTTAGAGAGAGAGAGAGAGTTACGGGGATAGATGACTAGAGGGTTTACTTACTGACATTATTTGTGCTCACCCATTGTCTTCTATGTTTTTGCAGGATTTGGGTAAGGACAGGTCGGTGATGGAGGTCGGCACGCGAGGAGGAATGGCTACACTGTCTACATAGTTTTTGATAGTTTTTGTTTATGATACTAATTTTGTATAAAGATTGTATATGTTTAATAAAGAAAAATTTGGGCCCAACTACTTATGTTATTATACATGTATTTTATTATGTATATTTTTATGAGTATTTGAGTAAGAAGTATCATTACATTTTTGGTATCAAAGCCGAGATTTTGGGATTTGACAGTGTACCATTCTTGTCGCTACGATGTCCGAGAGCTGACGGTGTAATTTATATTTCCTTATGTTAAGTGTTCTCTTGAATTGATCAAGTGTGGTTGTTTGTTAGATGAGGCGTAAACAGAAGAAGGGTAAGGTGTGTGAATGAGGAGAATCCTCTACCCCCCAAACCAACTCCCCCTACTCTTGATGAGACAATGATCTAACCATTGTATAGCAGTGTTAGCTAAGAGTCAGGGGAGAGCTGTACAGGAAAGAACCGAGACCCCTAGCAAGTACCGACCGTAAGACAAGAGCGAGAAGGTCGATGCCTCAGACAGTACAAAGTGAGTTGATCCGATTCAGGTCTGCAAACCAGCACCAACTGCCAGACTTTAGCGGTACTAGGGACCCGTTAAAAGCAGAAGAGTGGTTTAAGTCCACAACACGGTGCACTGTTTCCCATGAATGATAGAGGAGGATTAGATATGCCAGTTTCTTTTTTCGGGGAGTGCCCGAATTTGGTGGGAATTAATGGAAGAGACTCATGACATGGCCACGATGACTTGGAGGAATTCAGGAGATTTTTAGGCCGATATCAAATAAAATCGAATACACGAGAAGGTCCAAGAATTTATTAATTTGAAGCAGGGGACTAGTATGGTGAAAGAATATTTAGTAAGATTCAACTCCCTTGCTCGCTTTGCACCCGGGATAGTGTACACCACCGAAGTTAAGGAGGGACAAGTTCATGCAAGTTGAGATCAGTATTGCCCGAGATGTAATCACGGAACGGAGCTTCCTCATATCTACAGTGAAGCTCTCACACGGGCTCTAAGGGCGGAGATCTATGTAAATAATACATTGCAGAAGGGTTAGCTTCAACATTCTCTAGTGAGCCATCCACCACCTTACAGAGGAGAGAGTAGATGCCACAAAGAACAGAGAGTAAGGGGCCAAGAAGAAGTTTCAACCCAGAAGAAATGAGATATGGCATAACAAACGGCCCGACAGAAGGTTTTCCCCCTTGTGCTAAATGCGAGAGGAACCATTTAGAAGTGTTTGGAGGACCGAAACGTGTGTTCAGGTGCTGACACATCCGTTATCTGATGGATTGTAAAGCTCCTCTCTCACCGATAGCTCAGACTCCTAGAAGTACAAATCGCAGAGTATTTACAGTGGCATAGGGTGAAGTCGAGGCTAGTCCCACGCCGTAACTGGTCTTGTTATTTCATGCTATTCCTTTATATGCTTTAACTAATTCTGGAGCTACCCATTCTTTTATATCCATGGATGATAAGAGATAAGTTTGAAACCTACTAGAGTGAGTCAACCTATTAAGATAGAGTTACCTGATGGGGTGAGTGTACAGACTTAGGAGATGTTGTTAAAGATCCGTAGTGATCCATGGTCGAGAGTTAACAGTTGATTTAATAGTTTTTGATATGCCCGAATTTGATGTGGTATTGGGCATGGATTTCCTAGGGAAGTATGGAGTAAATTGATTGTCGAAGAGAAGGCGGATTTAATCTCAATAGTGGAGATAAATTTAGTTTTGGAGAGGGCCATGAGCATGTTGTTAGTACTGTGAAGCTAGAAAGATGTTGAGAAAAGGGTGTTCTGGATATATTGCTAATGTGTACAGAGTGGTGACATTCCGCAGTCAGAAATTCAGAGGGTGCCTGTAGTTCGAGAATTCCTAGATGTTTCCGGAGACTTACCGTTTTGCCACCAGAAAGAGAGGTTGAGTTTAGTATTAAACTAGCACCAGGACAGCACCCATATCTAACCCCTTACCGATGGCCCCAGCAAAGCTTTAGGAATTAAAGAAACAACTTCAAGAGCTTTTAGATAAAGGTTTATCCGACCAAGTCATTCTCATTGGGGAGCTCAATTCTATTTGTAAAGAAGAAAGACGGGTCACTACGGATTTGTATTGATTACAGAGAGCTAAATAAAGTGACATGAAGAATAAGTACCCGTTACCTCTGATAGATGATTTGTTTGATCAGTTGAAGGGAGCAGCAGTATTCTCCAAAATTGATTTGAGGTCAGGGTACCATCAGGTAAGAGTAGCTGAGCAGGATATAGCTAAGACTACTTTCATACAGTATGGGCATTATGAGTTCGTAGTGTGTCGTTTGGCTTGACAATCCCCAGTATTTTTTATGGATTTGATGAACCGGGTATTCCATTCAGTTTATAGTAGTATTCTTGATGATATTCTAGTTATTCCAAGTCGAGAGAAGAACATGAGGAACATTTGAGATATTGCTACAACGGTTGAGAGAAAAGCGTTTGTATGCTAAGTTTTCTAAATGTGAGTTTTGGCTCGACCAAGTAATATTTCTAGTCCATACAGTATCCAAGGAAGGGTTTCATTAGATCTGAGTAAGGTAAAGGCAATCTGAGTGGTAAAGGCCACACGTAAAGAGGTCAGAAGTTTCTTAGGCCTGGCAGGTTACTACAGACGATTTGTTGAAGGGTTCACCCAGTTGCTAAACCATTGACAGCTCTTACCAACAGAAGACTCTTTTTGTATGGTCAAAGCATGTGAGGAATGTTTCCAAGAGTTGAAGAATAGGTTAACAATAGCTCCAATGTTACAGTTACCACAGGAGGGTGTAGATTATGACATTTATACAGATGCCTCTCGCAAGGACGTGTGCTTGTTAATGCAGTTAGGTAGGGTGATAGAATATGCCTCTCGGTAATTAAAAGAGTATGAGATGAGATACCCTACGCATGACCTAGAGTTGGCAGCCGTGATCTTCACATTAAAGATTTGGAGGCATTACCTTTATGGTGCAAAGAGTACATCTATACTAATCATAAGAGTTTAAAGTACTTCTTCATTCAAAAGGACCTGAATATGAGACAAAGAAGTGGGTAGAGCTAGTTAAGGACTATGATTGTGAGATCAAGTATCAACCGGGGAAACCAATGAGTAGCTGATGCCTTGAGTAGAAAAACTATTTGTCCTGGCTCACTAAGCAGAAGGAGTGATAGAATAATTCTGTAGAGAACATTTGAAGTGATTCCGGGAAGATTGCCAGGTTAGAGTCAGTCTACTTTATTGGAGGAAGTCAGAGTTAAGCAAGTGGCGGATGAGTGGTGTTAAAAATAGTTCAGCAAGTACATGAGGGCAAAGTAACGGAGTTCCATTTAGTGGATGGTGTCCTCTATTTCAGAAATCGATTGTGTTCCCTCAAAATGATGATTTGAAAGAGAATTCTTATGAAGGCTCATGACACACCATACACTGCTCATCTTGGCGCAACCAAGATGTAAACAAAGGCTACTAGTGGCCAGGTATGAAGAAACATTTATGAGTTTGTAGCTAATGCCTGACTTGTCATATGTGAAAGCAGAACACTAAGGCCGCAGGTTGCTTCAGCCTCTTAGTATTCCAGAGTGGAAATGGGAGAGTATTTCGATGGATTTTGTCATAGGTCTCCCTAGGTACAAGAGGATATAATGCTATATGGGTGATTGTGGATAGATTACACTTCCGCCCATTTCCTCCCGTAAGGAGAGCACCCACCACGGATCAGTTGGCTCGATTTACATTAAGGAGATAGTTAGGTTGCATGGTGTGCCCAAGACAATAGTGTCAAACAGAGATTCCAGATTTGTCTCAGCTTTTTGGACTAATTTACAGAGAATTTTGGGTACCAGTTTGGCATTCAACACTGCCTATCATCTACAGACGGATGGCCAAACAGAGAGAGCGAATCAGGTGCTTGGGATATGTTGAGAGCTTGCTGTATGGATTATAAAGCATCCTGGCATGAATTGTTCACCCTTAGTGGAGTTTGCCTACAACAACAGTTACCAATTTACAATTAAGATGGCACCTTATAGGCTTTGTATGGTAACGATGTAGGTCTCTACTACATTGGGATGAGATAGGTAAAAGGATGAGTTGAGTACCACTCTTAGGCCAAAGGTGACTCAGAAAATGATAGAGAGTGTAAGATTAATAAACAGAATGAAGCAAGCCCAAGATCGACAGAAGAGTTATGCCTACTTGAAGAGAAAAGAGGTTGAATTTCAAGTGGGTGATAAAGTATTTCTGAGAGTTTCCCCCTATAAGTGAGTGATGCGCTTCAGTAATAAAGGAAAGTTAGCACCGAGATATGTAAGTCCATTTGAGGTATTGCACGCGTGGGAAAAGTGCCTACAGATTGACACTACCACCTAGCATGGACAAGGTGCATGATGTTTTCCATGTCTCGATGGTACGGAAGTACGTAAGTGATCCCTCCCATATCTTAGAATAGAGATGTTGACCTTAGAAGAAGAACCTTATGTATGAGGAGCGTCCAGTACAGATTTTGGACCGAAGGATTAAAGAGCCTCGAAATAGAGGCATTCCATATATAAAGTCCTTTGGAGAAATCACAGGTAGAAGAGGCCACATAGGAGGTAGAGCAAGACATGTAGAAACGTTACCCGGAGTTATTTGAGTGAATTTTGGGACGAAATTCTTTTTTTTTTTTTTTGGGGGGGGGGGGGGGGGGGGGAGAGAGAGAATTGTAATGCCCCACTTGAGGTATGTAGTTAAATTATTGTTGCATTGCTTGAGTGTTTATTGATTTGTTCTCATTTGAGCTTGCATGTTGTTATTTTTGGTTGGTTGGCCTTTAGTTGAATTTTATTAAAGTTATTTTGAGAAAAATGTGAAGAAAATCCCTTAAACTTTCATTAGGGTAAAATGGTCTTTTCACTCAAATTAGTTGAAAAATTGGGGATTGAAAAGATAGAATTTCATGGAGAATGTAATAAAAATGAGGGCATTATTGTTTGACTAAGGGACATAGATGAATTTCCAAGAAGAGCAAGGGCAAAATGGAAATGATTGTATGTATTGAGCTAAAAAGTGTTAAGTATTGAAGCCCTTCATTCTTCACCATCTCCACTGTCATTCTCATTCCCTAATTTCTCTCAATCCTCCACTCAATCTTCCAAGAATTTCTAAGATTTTTGGTTTGTTTTTTAGAGAGTTTAATCTAAAGCTCCTAAGGTAAGGATTCTTGCTTTGATGAGAATTTGCTTATGATTTGTTAAAGTCTCATGTGTTATTGTTTATTGTAGATAGAAGACAAGATACAAAGGGAAGGAGAAGTGCTAGAGACCATTTACCCATAAGGTAAGTAAATCCAACCCAAGTTAAGGTTCAAGCAATCAATGATTGATATGCATGCTTATGTTTATGACTTGAGATTGATTGTTGAGAATGATATTATTGATGAGTTGATGGCTTTTGATGAGAAGATTTGAGCCATGAGAAGTAGAAATGAATGTGTGGTAACCAATTGAAGTTTGGTTACATTTAGAAAGATTTAAGTAGAATATTTGAAGTTTTTCTTGGCCATGTTTAGATTTATTGTGAGAAGTTTTGCTCCATGAATGGATGGTTAAAGAAAGAAGTAGAGATGTTTCAAAATATAATTAAAGTATGCATGCATTATGTTTGATGAATGCCTAAATGAAAAGCCTAAGTGAAGACAGCCCTGTCACAGCCGTGCCTTCTGAGTAATTGTTAGGCATCTTATAGATTGAACTGGGTTGAGACCAAACATAAATTTGTAGCCCGTCTCTAAGCTTTAAACGAGACTAAATCTTAAATCTGATACGTATAACTCAAGTTATGCCTTCTTGAGTGTGACCTTGCAGAATGACTATCTTGATGCCACATTGCATTTGTGCACTTCATGAGTGCATTAATGAGCATGAATCATCCATATGTATTAATTATGCATTAGAGAAAGAGTAGAAAAGAGTAGAGAACTTTGAGTGTAGCTTATTAAGAGAGAAGAGAGAATAGAGTAGTTTGTGCGTGGGGAACCCATGAGTAATGGGTAGTAGTATTCCGCATGTACGCTGCATGTGAGAGAGCGGCATGAGTATGAGAGAGAGAAGTGGTGTAGCCCGTGAGAGTGCATGTGGATGAGGGCTATACCTGAGAGTACCCGAGAGGAGATTATATCTCACATGGCCAGGGTTCCGAATCCATGCATAACCGAGTCCAATCGGCTAAGAACGAGTAGAAGTCACGGAGAGCGGAGCGAGTCCCGGCCGTGCCCCCAGTAAGATGGGGCCGTGACTTACTAAAGAGAGTTAGTGGAAAGAGTTATAAGAAAGAGAAAACAGAGAAGTATAAAAGATAGAGTAAATGAAATTGTAGAAAGACTTAGAGAGAGAGAGTTACGGGATATATGACTAGAGGGTTTACTTACTGAGCATTATTTGTGTTCACCCCATTGTCTTTCTATGTTTTTGCAGGATTTAGGTGAGGACACGGTCGGATGGCCATCAGCAGGCGAGAGGAATGGCTACACTATCTACATATTTTTGATAGTTTTTGTTTATGATACTAATTTTATATAAAGAATGTATATGTTTATAAAGAAAAATTTGGGCCCAACTACGTATATTTATTATACATGTATTTTATTATGTATATTTTTATGAGTATTTGAGTAAGAAGTAGTTATTACATGGGTTGTCAGAAAATAAGTCAACAACTGACTTATTTCGTTCTCCTTATTTGGTTCTTTCCTTACTTAATTCTCTTCTTCTTTATTTCGTTCCTATTTCTTTATCTGTTTCTAATTCTTACTGTTCTTCTTTCTTCCAATTCTCGATTTTCTTTCCTTCTCTCTATTCTTTCTTTTCTATTTCTTTTTTCTATTCTTTCTATTCTTTATATTCTTTCTAACCATGATGGAATTCATGGTAATATACATGAATATATGCTATGCAATAATGCATAAAAATTCATTTTTCTTTCTTCTTTGTATTCTTATTCTATTTCTTTTCTTTTCTTTCTTGTCTTGCTTGCTCAAGCTTCTCTTTCTTTGTTCTTGTCTTTCTTATTCCTTCTTTTCTTATCTATCTTTCTTTTCTTTTTATTTCTTTTTATTCTTCCTTATTCTTTCTTTTCTTCTTTCTTTCTTTCATTCTTTGCCGTCGGACTTGGTTGATGCATGGATTTGGAACCTTGGCCGTGTGAGTGAACAGTTCTCATCTACATGCCATCTTGCGAACTGCACAAATTCTTTCTTTCTTCTTAGGCCACTCAATTAAGGTGGCGCACATGTAGGAATTCTTCTTGGTACAACCCTCATCCACATACACTCTTACGGGTCGTACAATTCTTCCTTCTTATGCCACCAATTAAGGTGGCATGTATATGGGACTTTCTTCTTAGCATCTCACGTTCCCCCTCAAACAACCTATTCTTTTATCTTCTTTAACACTTTTCTTTCTTTAATTCTTTAGTGCTTTTTCCTTCTTTCTCTTTATTCTTAGAGTGTTTTATTCTTAAAATTCTTTATTCTTTCTTAGTACTACATATACAATATATATATGGATGGCTCATGCTTAGAATTCTTACTTAATTGCACCATGAAATCAAATATGCAATGTTGCATAAAATTAAGGTTTCTACTCATACTCATGCCTGCTTAGGCATTTCATCAAACAATAAATGTGCTATAAAAACTCTACTTTAGCTATAATTCTATTTGTTTCTTAACCATCCAAAATGAGAGTAAAACTCTCTTGTATAATCACAATCCCTATCACGGCAAACACTCCCAAAACTTTCTTAAACTCTTCCAATTTCATCCAAACTTCAATCTATCTTCGTACAATCAAAAACACTTCTCATACTCAAATATATCTAACAACAAGCATAAATAATCACCAATCTCATCTCAATTTCCCAAATCATAACATATACATACTTAAGAAATCTCTACTCAATTGATTTCTTAAATTTTAACTTGAGTTGAATTTTTCGTTAGTAAACGATCCCATAAACGCAGTAGAAACAAAAACAAATATAATATAGATCATTTACATGCCAGATCAAGGGTTAATTTTACAATTCATATTAAAAAAAAATCTGCAAAAAAATAAATCTGATTTTCAGGAAAACAAACGCACGTTGGAGGCTCCTCCAAATTGTCGACGAATGTTTTGCTACCGATCCAAGTGTAGGATCGAACCTGTGTAGTCCACACGAAGACAATCCAAAAGAACCAAAAGGGATTTCCTAGATCCTCTTTGGCTTTAGATTAAGAAGAAAAAGAAATCAAAGGAATTGATTTAGGCTAAAACCCAATTCTGGCGTGGAAGAGATGGGGCGTTGCGTGTGTTTTAATTTCAAGAGAAATAAATTTTCAAAAACAATTAACACACACTTTTCTTTTTATAGTTAATAAGTTGCCCTAATCCCATATGGAATAGGCTTGGCTCCAACCCAAATGCCCCATGTTGCCAAACCTCCCAATTTGATATTTTTATTTCCATCATTATCTCAATTAAAATCAATTATATATATTTAATATTTATTAACATTTACAATAATGATAATATATTTAATATTGCGCACACATATTTAAACGCAATTTCACTATTTAATTTTCTAACAAATTAAATAAAGGCTACACCTCACAAATTTAATTGCACTATGAATAACCAAATCCCCTTCATCTTAAAAGACGAAAATGCCCTTCTATCTTCCTGATTCTTAAATTATCTTCTATGTGTGTGACCCATAGGCTCCTCATCAACCGGTAGTGTATAGTATCGCGATTAACACCAATTAATCGTCTCACTATAGAACACAGACCGATTGCCCCTAGCAAGGCATCGGCCCCCCTGCCCCCCGATAGATTCAGATTCAGCAAAATAGACCCTGTCAACGATATGGTTACCGTACAATTCGATCCTTTCATCATATGTTATCTCGACGAGATGAAGGCATAGAAATTGTCAACCTCGGTTACTCTCGATATTTATTATCAGTTTATGGACTAATGACCCGTATTATAAACTGGATAGAGCAACAACTCATCCCACTATGCAGCCATAGTTAAACGTCATTGCCATATACTGAATTGCACCGTGAGATAACTTCTCCCATACCCGGGAGTGATGAATCCTCTGTCATCCATCATAGTCTTGATACACTCCTTGATGCAGCCATCACCACCGTATTGACAGCTCTGAAAAGAACTGTGTTAGGCTAGTGTCAAACTACACCAATCGTGCACAAGTGCTAGTCCCGGTGATCTCAAGTCTAAGATCACATGCACCACCATTCGTAGAGGATTTGTTCCATAGACACTGTCCATATGGATATCCTCTGGTGGGTTGTCTATGTGAACTTGCTGCAGTGGTAACACCTACAGCAAGCACCCTGTGTTGCACCAGGTTGTCACCAAACACCTTGACAGTAAGATCAGATCACTGCCTTTTGACGTTTTCAACATTATGATAGCCTTACTACCGTATTATCTGGTGCCCTTACTTTAGAATAATACTGGGGCTACAGACGTTTCTAGAATGGCCACCATATGTGCTCATAGGTTTCTCACTACAAGATTTGAAACACTTGATACCCTCGTCACGGTTCTCTACCATCATACATAATCATACATATTGCAATAATATGTTACGTATTAATAAAATGCCTTTTTGTTGATTAATGAACATTATTACAAAGAGTCATTCTACAATATTGATTGGCTCTAGGGCATCTACCTAACAATCTCCCACTTGCACTATAGCCAATCATTCATGTATTTAATATCAAAGGATCTCAAGTGCCTGTCATGCTTCTGCTGCGGACAGAGGCTTCATCAGTGGATCTGCGAGTTATCGTCAGTATGCACTTTACTAATCTGCACGTCTTTCCTCTATATAATCTCTCTAATGGATGGAATCGTCTGTAGTGTCTGGATTTTTGATGAGACCGTGGTTCCCTAGCTTGAGCAATTGCTCCATTATTGTCACTATGACGTCTATAGGATCAACAGTCGTAGGAACCACACCAAGTTAGTAATGAACTTCTTAATCTAGACTGCGTCCTTGGCCGCATCCGACAATGCAATATACTTAACCTCCATTGTAGAATCCGCTACAGTGCTTTGCTTGAGCTTTTCCAACTCACTACACCCCCATTGAGACAAATACAAACCCTGATTGCGATCGATGGAAACTACATCACTGTATCCTTTTACAGTGAGTTCATCTTCCCCTCTATAAACCAAGAACATATCCTTAGTCCTCTTCAGGTACTTAAGGTCTTGACAGCCATCCAGTATGCTCACCTGATCTGATTGCCATCTACTACAAGTGCTCAAAGCACATGAGACATCAATCTGAGTACATACATGGCATACATAATGGATCCAATTGCTGACCGCATATGAGTCCTCTCATCCTATCCTCTCTCATCTTTGTTTTAGGACACAATTCCTTAGAGAAAAACACCATGTGACATCGAGAAGATCCCTTTTTGGATTCTTCCATACTGATCTCTTCAATACTTTGTCAATATAGCACTCTGACTTAGGCCAAGCAACCTATGCGATCTATCACGATGATCTTTATCAAGGTTGTATGCTTCTTCCCTAAGTCCTTCATGGAGAAGCACTTGATCCCATGTCTTTACTGACTGCAGGTCGATATATCATTATCGATTAGAAGTAGTGTCATCGAGATCAAACACTAGGAATGCTACTACGCTCCCACTCACTTTCTTGTAAACACAGGGCTCATCTTCGTCTTGATAAAACCGAATTCTTTTACGGCTTCATCAAAATGGTGTTCAGCTCCTTGAAGCTTCCTTGATCCATAAATGGATCTCTACAACTTCATACCTTATTGGCTTGACTATCAGAATACCATCAGTTATGTCATGTACACATCCTCCTCAAGGTTCCAATCGAAAAAGCATTTTTGACACCATTTGTCAAATCCATAGTCATGATATGCAGCAATTGCAAGCATCATCCGGATGGATTTTAATCATGGCAACCGACGAAAAGGTTTCTTTATAGTCAATGCCATGAATTTGTTTGAACCTTTGGCAACCAGCCGTGCTTTATAAGTATGCACGTTGCCGTCCATGCAGTCATCTTCTTGAAGACTCATTTTACACCCTATGGGTTTTACCCCTTCAAGTGGTTCCACCAAAGACCAAACTTGGTTCTGGTACATGGGGTCCATCTCAATTTCATGGCTTCAAACCATTTAACGGAATCTAGATACGATATAGTGTCCTCATAGGTTCTGGTTCATCGTCTGGTAGACTAGTATGTCACCATGTTGAGTCACGAGATAACCGTATCTCTCAGGCTTATGGCATACTTTCCCAATCGACTACCTCCTATGTTACCTGAGGTGGTTACTTTGATCCACAAGTTATGGAGTAACCTCCTCATGATGCTCAACCACTTCCTGTGGTACACATCCTGTCCTTCGTCTAGTATATCTTTGGTTCTAGAACTTTATCTTTTCTACTTTCTCTCCAAATAGTACTTCTTAGAAAATATTCCTTTTCTAGAAGACACCAGATAGAGCAACAAAATTTTGCACTCTTCTGGTGGTAGAAATAGTATCCTTTGGTCTCATTTGGATACCCCACAAATATACATTTACAGGATTTTGGGCCTAGCTTTTCGAAGTCAATTTCTTACATAAGCTTCCGCAACCCCAAATCCTTAGATAGACAAGTTGGCTTTCGCCCACTCCATAGCTCATATGGAGTCTTATTTACAGACCTTGACGGCACACTGTTCAACACGTGAGTTGCAGTCTCTAGGCTAACCCCAGAATGATACAGGTAATCACTAAAACTCATCATGGCCTAACCATGTCAAGTAAGGTTATATTCCTCCTTTCTGACACTCCATTGTGTTGGGTGTATAAGGAGGGGTGAGTTTTGATACTATCCCACATTCCTTCAGTACTCTAAAAACCCTAAGCTTAGTATTCACCTCCTCGATCCGACTGAGAGCTTTAATACTTTTGCCCAACATATTATGTACTTCATTCCTGAATTCCTTGAATTTATCAAAGGCTTCAGATTGATGTCTCATAAGGCAACTAACCATATCACTAAATCATCAGTAAATGTGATAAGTATAATCCACCTCTGGCTTCAACTGTATGTACCACATACACACCTATGGATGTTGCCTAACAGCTCAGTAGCTCTTTCACCTTGTCCTGAAAGGGAATTTGGTCATCTCCCTAACAAGCATGACTCCATACCTCAAATGACTAAAGTAAAAAGCCAAAACTCCATCCTTTTGAAGTTTTGCAATTCGGGTCTTATTAGCATGACACAATCCATATGCCAGGATATGTCTGGTTTTGATCGCTATGCTTAGCTCTCTTGGTTTCAATATTGAGAATATTTTTATTGTTTAAACCAAGAACTTAATCCATATATAACCTTGCAATTCCAAATAGAATACCATTCAAACTAGAGGACAACAATCCATTAGATATCTCAAAATGATACCCCTATTATCCAAGTGGATACTGAAATAATATTTCTAGAAATAGAAGGTACGTGATAACAGTTATGTAGTTCCAATAACAGCTCGTAGGCAAAGATAAACAATAAGTCCCTGCGCCAATGCAGCCACATGTGCTCCATTTCCAACTCTAGGTCCACCTCTCCCTTGGCAGGCACTCTACTCTGCCTTAGTCCCTACACATCAGTACAAATGTGAGTACCACATCTTGTTTCAATGACCCAAGTGTTGAGGGAGAGAAGTTAACTCAATCATAAAAATACCTGAAGTCGTAGCCCTTGACTTTTTCTTGCTTGTGAGGAAGCTTACAGTTTTCCTCCAGTGGCCAGGCTTGCCACAAAAGAAGTAGACTACTTTTCCCTTCCCTATGCCACTCTCGGCCCAAGAGCAACATGTCCTTTGGGCTTGGGCTTGGTTGGCCTTGGCCTTACCTTTGCCGTTACCCTTTGGTTTACTGGCAGCAACCACTAAAATAGGCTTGGACTTTTTCAAGTCCTACTCTGCAGTCCTAACATGTTCAAGAGTTCTGATAGGGTTTTCTCCATCTGTGCATATTGAAATTCATTATGAACGGAGCATAAAAGTCAGGCAAGGATTGCAAAATTAAATCCATTTGTATTTTGCATCCAAGCCACATCCCAAGTCTCAAGCCTCTTTATGTGCTTGATCATCTTGAGCACATGAGGACCAACTTAGGCTCCCTCAGTCAGCCGACTCCCAAACAGTGCTTTCGACACCTTATACCTCTCATGTCGAGCTTTGTTTCGTAAAGCTCCTTGAGATGTAGAATAATGGAAGAACCATCCATATTCTCATGCTGCTTTTGCACATAGGTGTCATCGATGCTAACATCAAGCATCGACGCTATCAGCATCATCAGAACTTTTGATAAGTATCCTTAACTTCCTAAGTGGCATCAAGATCAGGCTCAGCCATGTATGGCTTTTCAAGGATTACATTTTCTTTTGACTTGAGTAAATCTGAAGATTATGATACCAGTCTGAGAAATTGGATCCATCCAAACTGTTTTCTTTCTCGATTATGGTCGTAGTTCATAATGCTCATTTTGGTGAATCTCAATTGCAGAAAAGATAAGTTTATAAAGTTCATTATTATTTATATGGTCTTTTATTAAACGATGCTCCCACTATTTTTACTCAAGTCAATAACCCTCACTATTACCTCGGAAAGCCCGTTGACTTTCCTAGTGGACCGAGATCCCATCATGCCCATTCAACCCTCGCTTTGGCGAACAAGCCAAAATAGTTGATTAGGTAGGCCAACAAACTAATCAACACCAGTGTTGATAGCTCCCACTATCAACCTCAATGTGAGAAAGCCAACAAGCCAATCACCAATCCAATGGCTCTAACCATTGTCCTCAAGTGTGATTTCTCAGTATCATAGAGTGACACTACATGTCACCACGTACACATAATATGTGTACTGCTCTACTATGCCTATGAAGCTTTATCAACCTTTACTTGGCGAACAACAAAATGTCGTTTTAAGTCGACCCATCACCTTAAGGAAATTCCAATGTATTTTAACCTCCCACTGTAGGAGTGTACCCTTCGCTTTGGCGAATAAGGTTTCGACAACAGTGTTTTTGATTAAAACCATGGTGAGAAAGGCTTATGTGACTAATATAATTCTTTGAGGTTTTGTTATTTATGTCTCATCAGATTATTATCTTTGTTAGAATGACGTTGTTTGGCATGTTATCAAACATTCAACCTTGCATGCATTCTAACACAAATTTAACGTGCTGGTACATCCCCATAAAAACCGATTCCTCAAGCCTAGAGGAATCGGTGGGTCACCTAGGTCCTGTAATAAACATCTTGAGTCTTCAAGTATGGTTGCCTCGTCCTTTGCTCCGTCTTCAAGTACATCACAAAAATATCGTTCTAAATTTACAATAATAATTATACAATTTTTTACATCAATAAATTTAGAAACCTCCATTTACATTCAAGGGAATGAGATGAGAGAGAGTGTACATCGAGAATAGAGAAGGCAGGACACGCAGGCCTTATTTAATAATTATAACCATACATACCCAAAAATATTTTAAACATTCACCCTTAGGTCTAAGGCTCATGTACTGGGCCACCATGCAATATACAACAAGTACAAAGCATACATTTAAAAAACAATCATTCTTTTTTAAATTAGTAGGTTAATTACAATTTACCCCCTGATAATTTCAGATCTTAGTTTGGTCCAAAAGTTTTGAAACTTTACATTTTAGCCGCTGTACACTCAGAAGTGCGCTTGCTGTGGTGAGAGTTGATTGTCGTGGTGTGCGTTGGTTATGCTGACATCCACGCTCTACACTTCGAAGGACGATCATCGAGCGTGGGTTAATCGCCGTAGCGAACGTTGTTTTCGTACAGCCCTCGTCCATAGGACGATCGCGCGCAGCGATGGTTTATATCGTCGCGGCAAGCGTTGTTTCGTCACCAGCACCAGTTTGGAACCTCACTGTAGCGATGGTTATATCGCCGCGGCGAGCATACATAGATATAGCTCCAGATTGTTCATACATAACCATACACACTCAAACAGATTTTCAATCATCAAACACATTGATTTCAACCAAAATCCATCATGCATTAAACCAAACGTGCAGTTCATCAACAAATCAGATTAATTGATTAATCAATTTCTCAAAACAGATTTAAGGCAATTTTACAAGCAACATTATATCATCAAATACATGTTATCAACCATCCAAAAAAATTATAAATCTAGTCCCCTAGGCTCTGATACCACTGTTAGTAACAATCCTATATGCAGTGGAAACAAAAACATACAATATGAGAATCATTTACATGAGCCAAGATCAAGGGTATAATTTTACAATTCATATTAAAATAAATTCTGCGAAAAATAAATTCGAGTTTAAGGAAAACAAACGCACGTTCGAGGCTCCTCCAAATTTGTCGACGAATTTTTTGCTACCGATCCAAGTGTAGGATAGAACATGCGTAGTCCCATGAGACAATCTCAAAAGAACCAAAAAGGGATTTCCTAGATCCTCTTTGGCTTTAAGATTAGAAGAAAAAGAAATCAAAGGATTTTGATTTAGGCTGCAACCCAAATCTGGCGTGAAGGAGATGGGCTGCTGTGTGTGGTTTTAATTTCAAGAGAAATCAATTAATTCAAAAAACAATTAACACACACTTCTTTGTATAGTTAATAAGTTGCCCTAATCCCATATGGAATAGGCTTGGGCTCCAACCCAAACCCCCTGTTGCCAAACACCCCCAATTTGATATTTTTATTTTCCATCATTATCTCAATTAAAATCGATTAATATATATTAACATTTAACAATAATGATAATATATTTAAATATGTGCGAACACATTTTAAACGTAATTTCACTTATTTAATTTTTCTAACAAATTAAATAAAGGCTACGACCTTAGCAAATTTAATTGCACTGTGAAATTACCAAAATACCCTTCGCCTTAAAAGTAAAAATGCCCTTCTTTCTTCCTGAGTCTTAATTATCTTCTATGTGTGTGACCCATAGGCTCCTCATCATACCGGCGTGTATAGTATTGCAATTAACACCAATTAATCATCTCACTAATACACAGACCAAGATTGGCCCCTAGCAAGGCATCATGGACACCCGATAGATTCGGATTTAGCAAAGTAGCTACCTGTCAATGATATGGTTACTGTACAATTCGATCATTTCATCATATGTTATGTCGATGAGACGAAGGCATAGAAATAGTGTCAACCTTCGGTTACTCTCGATATTATGTATTTAGTTTATGGACCAATGACCCGTATTATAAACTGGATAGAGCGACAACTCAATCCCACTATGGCCACAGTTTTAATGTCATTGCCATATAATGAATAGCACCGTGAGATAACTTCTCTCGTACCTAGGAGTGATGAATCCTCTGTCAATCCGCTATAGTCTTGATACACTCCTTGATGCAGCCAATCACCACCGTATTGACAGCTCTGAAAATAACTGTGTTAGGCTAGTGTCAAACTAACCGATTGGTGCACAAGGCGCTCCAATGATCTCATGTCTAAGGATCATGTGCACCACCATTCGTTAGAGGATTTGTTCCATAGACACTGGGGTTACCATTCCTATGGAATCCTCTAGTGGGTCAATCCAGTGAATTTGTTGCGGTGTAATCGCCTACAGCAAGCACCCATGTGTTGCACCAGGTTGTCACCAAACAACCTTGACAAGTGAGATCAGTCACTGCCTTTTGACAGGGTCGTTCAACACTATGATAGCCTTACCGTATTATTTGTGCCCTTACTTCAGAATAATACTGGGGCTATAGAGGTTTCTAGAATGGCCACCATATGTGCTCATAGGGTTCTCACTATCAAGATTTGAAACACTTGATACCCTCATTACGGTTCTACCATTCTAGGGACATATATCAATATATATTGCAATAATAATGATTTACGTGATATTGAATAAAATGTCTTTTATTGGTTATTGAACATTATTACAAAGAGTCAATTCTACAATAATTGATTGGCTCTAGGACATCTACTCTAACATTTTTGAGTTGGATTTACTTACCTTATTCTTGAGTAGTCTCTACTAAAGCTCTCTATTCTTGTTGGACTCAAATTTCCCCTTAACCCTAAGCATAAACTTAATAAGAATTCAACTTCTACAGAAGTAAATCTTATATATAGAGCAAGAATTCCTACCTCTTGTTGCCTAAAACCAAAACCTTGCCAAAATCCACTCAAAAGCCCTCAAAAATCCTTGGAAAATTGAGTGAAAATTTGAGAGAAAATGGAGAAGGAAAGTGGCAGTGGAAGAAGAGAAATAAGGGGCTTTGTAAGACTAAGCCCTTAATATCTTATTTTACAAACATACTTTCCAATTTTGCCCTTACACTTTCTTAGAAATTCCATCTTTGTCCCTTAGTTAATTACCATAATGCCCTCATTTTTATTGCATTCTCCATGAAATTCTATCTCTTTTCACTCCCCACAATTTCAACTAATTTTGAGTGAAAAGACCATTTTACCATTAATACAAGTTTAAGGCATTTTCTTCACATTCTCTCAAAATAACTTTAACCAAAATCAACTAAGGGCTATAAAAACATAAATTAAATTACACACCTCCGTGTGGGCGTTATAGTAGATGGTAGAGAAAGTAGAGAATGACATGTTTACATGTCATATTGTATCTTTTCATTTAACTAAGAATTGAGAAAGAATAATAAGAAGAATCCATCTACATGCATACATGCATACAAGCACACTAAAGAAAAAAGAGAAAGAAAGAAAAGTGCTAAAGAAAAGAAAAAGAAAGGTTGTTGCGATGGGAACCCGTGGGTGACAAGAAGAAGAATATTCCCACATGCATGCCGCCTTCAGTGAGTGGCCTAAGAATAAGAAGAAGAATTTGTACGGCCCGTAAGAGTGCACGTGGATGAGGGTTGTACCTAGAAGAATATACCTACATGCATGCCACCTTTAATGAGTGGCCTAAGAAGAAAAAGAATTCGTACAGTCCATAAGAGTACATGTGGATGAGGACTGTACTCACTCACACGGCTAAGGTTCCGAATATCCATGTATCAACTGAGTCCGATCGGCAAAGAATAAGAAAGAATAAGAAAGAAAAGAAAGAATAAAAATAAAAGAAAGGAAGAGAAAAATAAAGAAAAGAAAGAACGAACAGAAAAGAAGAAAGAAAGAAGAGAAAAAGAAAGAAAGAAATATAGAAAAGAAACAAGAAAATAGAATAAGAAATAGAAAAGTAGAAAGAAAATGCATCCTTATGCATTTGTGCATTTGCATCATACCTATGCATGACACCATAACTTCTATCACGGGTAGTGAGAAATTAGAATAAAGAAAGAACAGAGAGAATTAGAAAGAAAGAATGGTGAGAATTAGAAATAGTGACAGAATAGAGAAAGAACAAAGAAAGAACCGAGAAGAAGCAAAAGTGTGATGTAAGGAAAGAAATTCAGAATATGAGCAATGGAGATAGAAGAATAGTGTAGTGGATTTATTTACTGAGCAAATAGTGCTCACCCCGTTGTGTCTAAATGTTTTTGCAGGAAATAGGTGAAAAGCGGTCGAATGGATGTCGAGAAGTGGAGAGAAATGGCACTACTGTCCACTATTTTTTTTTTTTTAAAGCTAATGTATATGATACTTTTGTTATGTAAAGAATTTAATATATAAAGTAAAGAAAATTTTCGAGCCCATTATTTTTCACTTATATGCATATGTGTTTTTATCATATTATATTTCCCAAGTATACTAGTTAGAAAGAGTCATTACATTTTTGGTATCAGAGCAAAGATTTTGGGATTTGACAATGTGCCACTCTCGTCGCGTTGACGTTTCGTAGCCGACCGTTGTAAGTTAATTCTTTCCTTACTTATAGTAGCAAATGAGTTATTTGAGTTGATTCAAGTGTGGTTGTCTTGTAGATGAGACGTAGAACCCAAGCAAGTAGTAAGAATGCAATGAGTGCGGGGGAACCTTCCAACCCGCCAGAATCTACTCCCCCACCCTTGATGAGGCGAGAATCTGAAATATTATACAGCAAGTGTTAGTAGAGGGTCAGGGAAGAGTTGTGTCAGAGAGGGTTGAAACCGCTATTCGTGTACCAACCAACAGGGAAGAAAGAGAAAGGTCGGTACCCCTGATAGTGCAAAACCGTATTGAGCCTATTTATGGGCTGCCAAGCCAACACCAGCCGTCGAAATTTAGAGGTACAATGGACCCTTTAGTGATAGAAGAGTGGTTTAGGTCCGTAGAGCGTATGATGACACTTTTTCCCATGATAGATCAAGAAAAGATCAGGTATACTAGTTTTCTATTTTAGGGTGATGCCCGGATTTGGTGGGAGTTGATGGAAGATACTCATGAGATAGCAGTTATGACCTGGGGAGAGTTCAGGAGATTATTTGAGGCTGAGTATAGAACATTTGATCGAGTTCATGAGAAGATCCAGGAGTTTATTGGTTTGCAATAGGGCACCGATACAGTGAAAGAATACTCAGTGAAATTTAATTCCCTTGCAAGGTTTGTGCCAGGTGTAGTGAGTACCCCAAAGCTAAGGAGGGAAAAGTTCGTGCATGGGCTGAAGCCAGAAATAGCCCGTGATGTGCTGGCAGGTGTCAAGCCCCCTCGGACCTATAGTGAGGCTTTGGAGCGAGCCTTACGGGCTGAGATCTTTGTGAACAAGCTCACCCCAGCCGGTCCATCAACAGCGGGATCGCGTGAGCCACCTCTTGCTCCACAGAAAGAGAGAAGTGATGTTTTCAAAAGTAGGGAGGTGAGAAATAAGAAGAAATTTCAGCCTAAGAAGAATAGAAGAGACTGGCAAAGTAAACGGCCAAGGATGTAATGACTCTCTTTCTAGCTAGTATACTCGTAAAATAACAGTAAAACTTACTAAATATATATAAGAAAATATATACATATAAACGAGTATAAAAGTANTCAAAAATAGAATTAAAGTATGCATGCATTATGTTTGATGAAATGCCTAAATGAAAAGCCTAAGTGAAGACAGCCCTGTCACAGCCGTGACCTTCTGAGTAATTGTTAGGCATCTTATAGATTGAACTGGGTTGAGACCAAAACATAAAAGTTGTAGCCCTGTCTCTAAGCTTTAAAACGAGACTAAAATCGTAAATCTGATACGTATAACTCAAGTTATGCCTTCTTGAGTGTGACCTGTGCAGAATGACTATCTTGATGCCACATTGCATTTGTGCACTTCATGAGTGCATTAATGAGCATGAATCATCCATATGTATTAATTATGCATTAGAGAAAGAGTAGAAAAGAGTAGAGAACTTTGAGTGTGAGCTTTATTAAGAGAAAGAGAGAATAGAGTAGGTTGTGCGATGGGGAACCCATGAGTAATGGGTAGAGTATTCCCGCATGTACGCTGCATTGAGAGAGCGGCATGAGTATGAGAGAGAGAAGTGGTGTAGCCCGTGAGAGTGCATGTGGATGAGGGCTATACCTGAGAGTACCCGAGAGAGAGATTATATACTCACATGGCCAAGGGTTCCGAATCCATGCATAACCGAGTCCAATCGGCTAAGAACGAGTAGAAGTCACGGAGAGCGGGAGCGAGTCCCGGCCGTGCCCCCAGTAAGATGGGGCCGTGACTTACTAAAGAGAGTTAGTGGAAAAGAGTTATAAGAAAGAGAAAACAGAGAAGTATAAAAGATAGAGTAAATGAGAATTGTAAGGAAAGACTTAGAGAGAGAGAGTTACGGGGATATATGACTAGAGGGTTTACTTACTGAGCATTATTTGTGTTCACCCCATTGTCTTTCTATGTTTTTGCAGGATTTAGGTGAGGACACGGTCGGATGGCCATCAGCAGGCGAGAGGAATGGCTACACTATCTACATAATTTTTGATAGTTTTTGTTTATGATACTAATTTTATATAAAGAATGTATATGTTTAATAAAAGAAAAATTTGGGCCCAACTACGTATGTTATTATACATGTATTTTATTATGTATATTTTTATGAGTATTTGAGTAAGAAGTAGTTATTACATGAGTGGTGTCAGAAAATAAGTCAACAACTGACTTATTTCGTTCTCCTTATTTGGTTCTTTCCTTACTTAATTCTCTTCTTCTTTATTTCGTTCCTAGTTCTTTATCTGTTTCTAATTCTTACTGTTCTTTCTTTCTTCCTAATTCTCGATTTTCTTTCCTTCTCTCTATTCTTTCTTTCTATTTCTTTTTTCTATTCTTTCTATTCTTTATATTCTTTCTAACCATGATGGAATTCATGGTAATATACATGAATGATATGCATATGCAATAATGCATAAAAATTCATTTTTCTTTCTTCTTTGTATTTCTTATTCTATTTCTTTTCTTTTCTTTCTTGTCTTGCTTGCTCAAGCTTCTCTTTTTTTCTTTCTGTTCTTGTTCTTTCTTATTCCTTCTTTTCTTATTCTTATTCTGTCTTTCTTCTTTTTATTCTTCCTTATTCTTTCTTTTCTTCTTTCTTTTCTATTCTTTGCCGATCGGACTTGGTTGATGCTGGATTTGGAACCTTGGCCGTGTGAGTGATACAGTTCTCATCTACATGCCTCTGTAGCAACTGCACAAATTCTTTCTTTCTTCTTAGGCCACTCAATTAGGTGGCGCACATGTAGAATTCTTCTTGGTACACCCCTCATCCACATACACTCTTACGGGTCGAAAATTCTTCTTCTTCTTATGCCACTCAATTAAGGTGGCATGTATATGGGACTTTCTTCTTAGCACTCACGTTTCCCCCTCACAACAACCTATTCTTTTATCTTCTTTAACACATTTTCTTTCTTTAATTCTTTAGTGCTTTTTCCTTCTTTCTCTTTATTCTTAGATGTTTTATTCTTAAAATTCTTTATTCTTTCTTAAGTACTACATAATACAATTATTCATATGGATGGCTCCATGCTTAGAATTCTTACTTAATGCACTCATGAAATGCAAATATGCAATGTTGCTAAAATTAAGGTTTCTACTCATACTCATGCCTTCTTTAGGCATTTATCAACAATAAATGTGCATATAAAAACTCTACTTTAGCTATAATTCTATTTGTTTCTTAAACCATCCAAAATGAGAGTAAACTCTCTTGTATAATCACAATCCCTATCACGGCAAAACACTCCCAAAACTTTCTTAAACTCTTCCAATTTCATCCAAACTTCAATCTATTCTTCGTACAATCAAAAACACTTCTCATACTCAAATATCTACCACAAGCATAAATAATCACCAATCTCATCCAATTTCCCACAATCATAACATATACATACTTAAAGAAATCTCTACTCAATTGATTTCTTAAATTTTAACTTGAGTTGATTTTTTCGTTAGTAAACGATCCCATATACGCAGTAGAAACAAAACAAATATAATATAGAGATCATTTACATAGCCAAGATCAAGGGTATAATTTTACAATTCATATTAAATAAAATCTGCAAAAAATAAATCTAGTTTCAGGAAACAACCGCACTTTGAGGCTCCTCCAAATTTGTCGACGAATTTTTTGCTACCGATCCAAGTGTAGGATCGAACCTGTGGTAGTCCACACGAGACAATCTCAAAAGAACAAAAAGGGATTTCCTAGATCCTCTTTGGCTTTAAGATTAAAAAAAGAAATCAAAGGAATTTGATTTAGGCTAAAACCCAAATCTGGCGTGGAAGGAGATGGGGCGTTGCGTGTTGTTTTAATTTCAAGAGAAATAAATTACTTCAAAACAATTACACACACTTTTCTTTTTATATGTTAATTAAGTTGCCCTATTCCCATATGGAATAGCTTGGCTCCAACCCAATGCCCCATGTTGCCAACCTCCCAATTTGATATTTTTATTTTCCATCATTATCTCAATTAAAATCAATTAATATATATTTAATATTTATTAACATTTAACAATATTATAATATATTTAAATATTGCGAACACATATTTAAACGCAATTTCACTTATTTAATTTTTCTAACAATTAAATAAAGGCTACGACCTCAGCAAATTAATTGCACTATGAATTACCAAATACCCTTTCATCTAAAAGACGAAAATGCCCTTCTATCTTCCTGAGTCTTAAATTATCTTCTATGTGTGTGACCCATGGCTCCTCATCATACCGGTAGTGTATAGTATCGCGATTAACACCAATTAATCGTCCTCACTAATACACAGACCAAGATTGGCCCCTAGCAAGGCATCATGGCCCCCGATAGATTCAATTCAGCAAAATAGCTACCTGTCAACGATATGGTTACCGTACAATTCGATCCTTTCATCATAGGTTTCTCGCGAGATAAGGCATAGAAATGTGTCAACCTTCGGTTACTCTCGATATTATGTTTCATTTTTATGAACTAATGACCCGTATTATAAACGGATAGAGCAACAACTCAATCCCACTATGGCCATTTTTAACGTCATTGCCATATACTGATTGCACCGTGAGATAACTTCTCCCATACCCGGGAGTGATGAATCCTCTGTCAATCCATCATAGTCTTGATACCTCCTTGATGCAGCCATCACCACCGTATTGACAGCTCTGAAAAGAACTGTGTTAGGCTAGTGTCAACTACACCAATCGGTGCACAAGGTGCTCCGGTGATCTCAAGTCTAAGATCACATGCACCACCATTCGTTAGAGGATTTGTTCCATAGACACTGTCCATATGGAATCCTCTGGTGGGTTAGTCTAGTGAACTTGCTGCAGTGTAATCACCTCGCAAGCACCCTGTGTTGCCCCAGGTTGTCACCAAACAACCTTGACATAAGATCAGTCACTGCCTTTTGACAGGTGTTCAACATTATGATAGCCTTACCGTATTATCTGTGCCCTTACTTTAGAATAATCCTGGGGCTCAGACGTTTCAGAATGGCCACCATATGTGCTCATAGGGTTCTCACTATCAAGATTTGAAACACTTGATACCCTCGTCACGGTTCTACCATTCTAAGGACTATATCAATACATATTGCTAATATGTTACCGATATAGAATAAAATGCCTTTTGTTGATTATGAACATTATTACAAAGAGTCCAATTCTACATAATTGATTGGCTCTAGGGCATCTACTCTAACATCTCCCACTTGCACTATAGCCAATCATTCATGTATTATATCAAATGATCTCAGTGCCTGTCATGCTTCTGCTGCGACCAGGCTTCATCAGTGGATCTGCAGATTATCGTCAGTATGCACTTTACTAATCTGCACGTCTTTCCTCTTATAATCTCCTCTAATGAGATGGAATCGTCTGAATATGTGTCTGGATTTTGGATGAACCGTGGTTCCCTAGCTTGAGCATTGCTCCATTATTGTCACATAGACGTCTATAGGATCAACAGTCGTAGGAACCACACCAAGTTTAGTAATGAACTTCTTAATCTAGACTGCGTCCTTGGCCCATCCGACAATGCAATATACTTAACCTCCATTGTAGAATCCCTACGTGCTTTGCTTGGAGCTTTTCCAACTCACTACACCCCCATTGAGACAAATACAAACCCTGATTGCGATCGATGGAAACTAGCATCACTGTATCCTTTTACAGTGAGTTCATCTTCCCCTCTATAAACCAAGAACATATCCTTAGTCCTCTCAGGTACTTAGAAGGTTCTTGACAGCCATCCAGTGATGCTCACCTGGATCTGATTGACATCTACTACAAGTGCTCAAAGCACATGAACATCATCTGAGTACATAACTGGCATACATAATGGATCCAATTGCTGACGCATATGAGATCCTCTTCATCCTATCTCTCCTCATCTTGTGTTTTAGGACACAATTCCTTAGAGAGATAACACCACTGTGACATCGAAAGAAATCCCTTTTTGGATTCTTCCATACTGAATCTCTTCAATACTTTGTCAATATATCACCTCTGACTTAGGCCAAGCAACCTATGCGATCTTCACGATAGATCTTTTATCACCAAGGATGTAGGCTGCTTCCCCTAAGTCCTTCATGGAGAAGCACTTGGATAACCATGTCTTACTGACTGCAAGTTCGATATACATTATCGATTAGAAGTATGTCATCGAGATACACACTAGAATGCTAACTACGCTCCCATCCTCACTTTCTTGTAAACACGGGCTCATCTTCGTTTCTTGATAAACAAATTTCCTTCTTTACGGCTTCATCAAAATGAATGTTCCACTCCTTGAAGCTTCCTTGTCCATAAATGGATCTCTACACATTGCATACCTTTGGCTTGACTATCAAGAATAAAACCATCAGGTTAGTCATGTACACATCCTCCTCAAGGTTTCAATTCAGAAAAGCAGTTTTGACATCCATTTGTCAAATCTCATAGTCATGAATGCAGCAATTGCAAGCATCATCCGGATGGATTAATCATGGCAACCGACAAAAGGTTTCTTTATAGTCAATGCCATGAATTTGTTTGAAACCTTTGGAACCAGCCGTGCTTTATATATGCACGTTGCCGTCCATGTCAGTCATCTTCTGAAGACTCATTTACACCCTATGGTTTTTACCCCTTCAAGTGGTTCCCACCAAAGACCAAACTTGGTTCTGGTACATGGAGTCCATCTCAATTTTCATGGCTTCAAACCATTTAACGGATCTAATACGATATAGGTCCTCATAGGTTCTGGGTTCATCGTCTTGGTAACTAGTATGTCACCATGTTGAGTCACGAGATAACCGTATCTCTCAGGCTTATGGCATCTTTCCAGTCTACTAGCTCCTATGTTACCTGAGGTGGTTTACTTTGATCCACAAGTTATGGAGTAACCTCCTCAGATGCTCAACCACTTCCGTGGTACATCCTCCTGTCCTTCGTCTATATATCTTTGTGGTTCTAGAACTTTATCGAGTTCTACTTTTCTCCAAATAGTACTTCTTAAAATATTCCTTTTCTAGGAAGACACCAGATAGCAACAAAATTTTGCACTCTTCTGGTGGTAGAAATAGTACCTTTGGTCTCATTTGGATACCCCACAAATATACATTTACAGGATTTTGGGCCTAGCTTTTCGAAGTCAATTTCTAACATAAGCTTCGCAACCCCAAATCCTTAGATAAGACAAGTTGGGCTTTCGCCCACTCCATAGCTCATATGGAGTCTTTTACGACCTTGACGGCACACTTTTCAAAACGTGAGTTGCAGTCTCTAGGCATAACCCCAGAATGATACGGTAAATCACTAAAACTCATCATGGACCTAACCATGTCAAGTAAGGTTTATTCCTCCTTTCTGACACTCCATTGTGTTGGGGTGTATAAGAGGGGTGATTTTTGATACTATCCCACATTCCTTCAGTACTCTAAAAACCCTAAGCTTAATATTCACCTCCTCGATCCGACTGAAGAGCTTTAATACTTTTGCCCAACATATTATGTACTTCATTCCTGATTCCTTGAATTTATCAAAGGCTTCAATTGATTTCTCATAAGGCAGACATAACCATATCTACTGAATCATCAGTAAATTGATGAAGTATGATATCCACCTCTGGCTTCAACTGTTAGTGGACCACATACATCACTATGGTGATGCCTAACAGCTCAGTAGCTCTTTCACCTTGTCCTATGAAAGGAGATTTGGTCATCTTCCCTAACAAGCATGACTCACATACCTCAAATGACTAAAAGTAAAAGGGCCAAAACTCCATCCTTTTGAATTTTTGCAATTCGGGTCTTATTAGCATGACACAATCCATAGTGCCAAGATATGTCTGTTTTTGATCGCTATGCTTAGCTCTCTTGGTTTCAATATTGAGAATTTTTTTATTGTTTAAACCAAGAACATATAATCCTTATATACCCTTGCAATTCCAAATAGAATCCATTCAAACTAGAGGACAACAATCCATTAGATATCTCAAAATGATACCCCTATTATCCAAAGTGGATACTGAAATATATTTCTAGAATAGAAGTACGTGATAACAGTTATGTGTTCCAATACAGCTCGTAGGCAAGATAAACATAAGTCCCTGCAGCCAATGCAGCCACATGTGCTCCATTCCAACTCGTAGGTCCACCTCTCCCTTGGCAGGCACTCTACTCTGCCTTAGTCCCCTACACATCAGTACAAATGTGAGTACCACATCTGTGTCAATGACCCAAGATGTTGGAGGGAGAGAAGTTAATCTCAATCATAAAAATACCTGAAGTCGTAGCCTCTGACTTTTTCTTGCTTGTGAGGAAAGCCTTACGTGTTTCCTCCAGTGGCCAGGCTTGCCACAAAGAAGTAACTACTTTTCCCTTCCCTATGCCACTCTCACCCCAAGAGCAACATGTCCTTTGGCTTGGGCTTGGTTGGCCTTGGCCTTACTTTGCCGTTACCCTTTGGTTTCTGCGGCAACCACTAAAATAGGCTTGGACTTTTTCAAGTCCTACCTCTGCAGTCCTAAGCATGTTCAAGAGTTCTGATAGGGTTTTTCTCCATCGTGTGCATTTGAAATTCATTATGAACGGAGCATAAAAGTCAGGCAAGAGTGCAAAATTAAATCCATTTGTAATTTTGCATCCAAGCCACATCCCAAGTCTCAAGCCTCTTTATTGCTTATCATCTTGAGCACATGAGGACCAACTTAGGCTCCCTCAGTCAGACGACTCCCAAACAGTGCTTTCGACACCTATACCTCTCATGTCGAGCATTTGTTTCGTAAAGCTCCTTGAGATGTAGAATAATGGAAGAAAGCATCCATATTCTCATGCTGCTTTTGCAGCATAGGTGTCATCGTGCTAACATCAAGCATCGAACGCTATCAGCATCATCAAGGAACTTTTGATAAGTATCCTTAACTTCCTAAGTGGCATCAAGATCAGGCTCAGCATATGTATGGCTTTTCAAGATTACAAATTTCTTTTTTGACTTGAGTATAATCGAAGATTTGATACCAGTCTGAGAAATTGGATCCATCCAAACGTTTTCTTTCTCGATTATCGGTCGTAGTGTTCATAATGCCATTTTGGTGCTACATTGCAGAAAAGATAAGTTATTATAAAGTTCATTATTATTTAATATGGTCTTTTATTAAACGATGCTCCCACTATTTTACTCAAGTCAATAACCCTCACTATTAACTCGGGAAAGCCCGTTGACTTTCCTAGTGGACCGAGATCCCATCATGCCCTTTCAAACCTTCGCTTTGGCGAACAAGCCAAAATGAGTTGATTAGGTAGGCCAACAAACTTAATCAACACCAGTTGATAGCTCCCACTATCAACCTCAATGTGAGAAAGCCACCAAGCCAATCACACAATCCAATGGCTCTAACCATTGTCCTCAGTGTGTTTCTCAGTATCAGTAGAGTGGACACTACATGTCACCACGTACACATAATATGTGTACTGCTCTACTATGCCTATGAAGCATTTATCAACCTTTACTTTGGCGAACAAGCAAAACGTCGTTTTAAGTCGCCCCATCACCATTAGGAAATTCCAATGTATTAACCTCCCACTGGTAGAGTGTCACCCTTCGCTTGGCGAATAAGGTTTCGCACAACAGTGTTTTGATTAAAACCATGGTGATGAAAGCTTATGTGACTTAATATATCAGTTGAGGGGTTTGTTATTTAATGTCTCATCAGATTATTATCTTTGTTAGAATGACGTTGTTTGGCATGTTATCAACATTCAACCTTAGCAGCATTCTAAACAAAAATTAACCGTGCTGTACATGGCCCAACTAAAACCGATTTCCTCAACCCTAGAGGAATCGGTGGGTCACCTAGGGGTCCTGTAATAACATCTTGAGTCTTCAAGTATGGTTGCCTCGTCCTTTGCTCCGTCTTCAAGTACATTACAAAAATATCGTTCTAAATTTACAATAAATAATTATACAAATTTTTTACATCATAAATTTAGAAACCTCCATTTACATTCAAGGGAATGAGATGAGAAGGAGTGTACATCGAGAATAGGAGAAGGCAGGACACGCGGCCTTATTTAATAATTATACAACCAACATACCCAAAAATATTTTAAAAACATTCACCCTTAGGTCTAAGGCTCATGTACTGGGCACCATGCAATATACAAACAAGTACAAAGCATACATTAAAAAACAATCATTTCTTTTTAATTAGTAGGTTAATTACAATTTACCCCCTGATAATTTGCAGATCTTAGTTTGGTCCAAAGTTTTGAAACTTTACATTTTAGCCGCTGTACACCAGAAGTGCGCTTGCTGTGGTGAGATTAGATTGTCGTGGTGTGCGTTGGTTATGCTGACATCCACGCTCTACGTACGTTCGAAGGACGATCATCGCAGCGATGGGTTATATCGCCGTAGCAACGTTGTTTTCGTACAGCCCTCGTCCATAGGACGATCGCGCCGCGCGATGGTTTATATCGTCGCGGCAACGTTGGTTTCGTCACCAGCACCAGTTTGGACAACGCTACTGTAGCGATGGTTTTATCGCCGCGGCGAGCATACATAGATCTATAGCTCCAGATCTGTTCATACAGTAACCATACACACTCAAACAGATTTTCAATCAACAAACACATTGATTTCAACCAAAATCCACATGCATTAAACCAAACGTGCAGTTCATCAACAAATCAGATAATTGATTAATCAATTTCTCAAAAACATGATTTAAGGCAGATTTTACAAGGCACATTATCATCAATACATGTTATCACCATCCAAATAAAAATTTAAAATCTAGTACCCTAGGCTCTGATACCACTGTTAGTAAACAATCCTATATATCAGTGAAACAAAAACAAATACAATATGAGATCATTTACATGAGCCAAGATCAAGGGTATAATTTTACAATTCATATTAAAATAAAATTCTGCAGAAAAATAATTTCGAGTTTAAGGAAAACAAACGCACGTTCGAGCTCCTCCAAATTTGTCGACGAATGTTTTGCTACCGCCCCAAGTGTAGGATAGAACATGCGTAGTCCACTGAAGACAATCTCAAAGAACCAAAAAGGGATTTCCTAGATCCTCTTTGGCTTTAAGATTAAAAGAAAAGAAATCAAAGGAATTTGATTTAGGCTGCAACCCAAATCTGGCGTGGAAGGAGATGGGCCTGCTTGTGTGTTTTAATTTCAAGAGAAATCAATTAATTCAAAAAACAATTAACACACACTTTTCTTGTATAGTTAATTAAGTTGCCCTAATCCCATATGGAATAGGCTTGGCTCCAACCCAAACGCCCCATGTTGCCAAACACTCCCAATTTGATATTTTTATTTCCATCATTCTCAATTAAATCGATTAATATATATTAACATTTAACAATATGATAATATATTTAAATATGTGCGAACACATATTTAAACGTAATTTCACTTATTTAATTTTTCTAACAAATTAAATAAAGGCTACGACCTTAGCAAATTAATTGCACTGTGAAATTACCAAATACCCTTCGCCTTAAAGATGAAAATGCCCTTCTTTCTTCCTGAGTCTTAAATTATCTTTGTGTGTGGACCCATAGGCTCCTCATCTACCGGCAGTGTTAGTATTGCAATTAACACCAATTATCATCTCACTAATACACAGACCAAGATTGGCCCCTAGCAAGGCATCATGGACACCCGATAGATTCGGATTTAGCAAAGTAGCTACCGTCAATGATATGGTTACTGTACAATTCATCATTTCATCATATGTTTATGTCGATGAACGAAGGCATAGAAATAGTGTCAACCTTCGTTACTCTCGATATTATGTATTTAGTTTATGGACCAATGACCCGTATTATAAACTGGATAGAGCGACAACTCAATCCCACTATGGCCACAGTTTTAATGTCATTGCCATATAATGAATAGCACCGTGAGATAACTTCTCTCGTACCTAGGAGTGATGAATCCTCGTCAATCCGCTATAGTCTTGATACACTCCTTGATGCAGCCATCACCACCGATTGACTGCAGCTCTGAAAATAACTGTGTTAGGCTAGTGTCAAACTAACCGATTGGTGCACAAGGCGCTCCAATGATCTCATGTCTAAGGATCATGTGCACCACCATTCGTTAGAGGATTTGTTCCATAGACACTGGGGTTACCATTCCTATGGAATCCTCTAGTGGGTCAATCCAGTGAATTTGTTGCGTTGTAATCGCCTACAGCAAGCACCCATGTGTTGCACCAGTTGTCACCAAACAACCTTGACAAGTGAGATCAGTCACTGCTTTTGACAGGGTCGTTCAACACTATGATAGCCTTACCGTATTATTTGTGCCCTTACTTCAGAATAATACTGGGCTATAGAGGTTTCTAGAATGGCCACCATAGTGCTCATAGGGTCTCACTATCAAGATTTGAAACACTTGATACCCTCATTACGTTTCTACCATTCTAGGGACATATATCATATATATTGCAATAATAATGATTTACGTGATATTGAATAAATGTTTTTATTGGTTATTGAACATTATTACAAAGAGTCAATTCTACAATAATTGATTGCTCTAGGACATCTACTCTAACATTTTGAGTTGGATTTACTTACCTTATTCTTGAGTGTCTCTACTAAAGCTCTCTATCTTGTTGGACTCAATTTCCCCTTAACCCTAAGCATAAACTTAATAAGAATTCAACTTCTACAGAAGTAAATCTTATATATAGCAAGAATTCCTACTCTTGTTGCCTAAAACCAAAACCTTGCCAAATCCACTCAAAGCCCTCAAAAATCCTTGGAAAATTGAGTGAAAATTTGAGAGAAAATGGAGAGGAAGTGGCAGTGAGAAGAGAAATAAGGGGCTTTGTAAGACTAACCCCTTAATATCTTATTTTACAACATACTTTCCAATTTTGCCCTTACACTTCTTAGAAATTCCATCTTTGTCCCTTAGTTAATTACCATAATGCCCTCATTTTTATTGCATTCTCCATGAATTCTCTCTTTCACTCCCCACAATTTCAACTAATTTTGAGTGAAAGACCATTTTACCATTAACAAGTTTAAGGCATTTTCTTCACATTCTCTCTCAAATAACTTTAACCAAAATCAACTAAGGGCTATAAAAACATAAATTAAATTACACACCTCCGTGTGGGCGTTATAGTAGATGGTAGAGAAAGTAGAGAATGACATGTTTACATGTCATTGTATCTTTTCATTTAACTAAGAATTGAGAAAGAATAATAAGAAGAATCCTCTACATGCATACATGCATACAAGCACACTAAAGAAAAAGAGAAAGAAAGAAAAGTGCTAAAGAGAAAAAGAAAGGTTGTTGCGATGGAACCCGTGGGTGACAAGAAGAAGAATATTCCCACATGCATGCCGCCTTCAGTGAGTGGCCTAAGAATAAGAAGAAGAATTTGTACGGCCCGTAAGAGTGCACGTGGATGGTTGTACCTAGAAGAATATACCTCCATGCATGCCACCTTTAATGAGTGGCCTAAGAAGAAAAAGAATTCGTACAGTCCATAAGAGTACATGGATGGGACTGTACTCACTCACACGGCTAAGGTTCCGAATATCCATGTATCAACTGAGTCCGATCGGCAAAGATAAGAAAGAATAAGAAAAAAAAGAGATAAAATAAAAGAAAGGAAAGAAAATAAAGAAAGAAGAACAGAACAGAAAAAGAAAAAGAAGAAGAGAAAAAGAAAGAAGAAATATAGAAAAACAAGAAATAGAATAAGAAATAGAAAAGTAGAAAGAAAATGCATCCTTATGCATTTGTGCATTTGCATCTACCTATGCATGCACCCATAACTTCTATCACGGGTAGTGAGAAAATTAGAATAAAGAAGAACAGAGAGAATTAGAAAGAAAGAATGGTGAGAATTAGAAATAGTGACAGAATAGAGAAGAACAAGAAAGAACCGAGAAGAAGCAAAATGTGTATGTAAGGAAAGAAATTCAGAATATGAGCAATGGAGATAGAAGAAATATGTAGTGGATTTATTTACTGAGCAAATAGTGCTCACCCCGTTGTGTCTAAATGTTTTGCAGGAAATAGGTGAAAAGCGGTCGAATGGATGTCGAGAAGTGGAGAGAAATGGCACTACTGTCCACTATTTTTTTTTTTTTAAGCTAATGTATATGATACTTTTTGTTATGTAAAGAATTTAATATATAAGTAAAGAAAATTTTCGACCCATATTTTTCACTTATATGCATATGGTTTTTTATCATATTATATTTCCAAGTATACTAGTTAGAAAGAGTCATTACATTTTTGGTATCAGAGCAAAGATTTTGGGTTTGACAATGTGCCACTCTCGTCGCTTGACTTTTCGTAGCCGCCCGTTGTAAGTTATCTTTCCTTACTTATGTAGCAAATGAGTTATTTGGTTGATTCAAGTGTGGTTGTCTTGTAGATGAGACGTAGAACCCAGCAAGTAGTAAGAATGCAATGAGTGCGGGGAACCTTCCAACCCGCCAGAATCTACTCCCCCACCCTTGATGAGGCGAGAATCTGAAATATTATACAGCAAGTTTTAGTAGAGGGTCAGGGAAGAGTTGTGTCAGAGAGGGTTGAAACCGCTATTCTGTACCAACCAACAGGAAAGAAAGAGAAAGGTCGGTACCCCTGATAGTGCAAAACCGTATTGAGCCTATTTATGGCTGCCAGCCAACACCAGCCGTCGAAATTTAGAGGTACAATGGACCCTTTAGTGATAGAAAGTGGTTTAGGTCCGTAGAGCGTATGATGACACTTTTTCCCATGATAGATCAAGAAAAGATCAGGTATACTAGTTTCTATTTTAGGGTGATGCCCGGATTTGGTGGGAGTTGATGGAAGATACTCATGAGATAGCAGTTATGACCTGGGGAGAGTTCAGGAGATTATTTGAGGCTGATATAGAACATTTGATCGAGTTCATGAGAAGATCCAGGAGTTTTTGGTTTGCAATAGGGCACCGATACAGTGAAAGAATACTCAGTGAAATTAATTCCCTTGCAAGGTTGTGCCAGGTGAGTGGTACCCCAAAGCTAAGGAGGGAAAAGTTCGTGCATGGGCTGAAGCCAGAATAGCCCGTGATGTCTGGCAGGTGTCAAGCCCCCTCGGACCTATAGTGAGGCTTTGGAGCGAGCCTTACGGGCTGAGATCTTTGTGAACAACTCACCCCAGCCGGTCCATCAACAGCGGGATCGCGTGAGCCACCTCTTGCTCCACAGAAAGAGAGAAGTGATGTTTTCAAAAGTAGGGAGGTGAGAAATAAGAGAAATTTCAGCCTAAGAAGAATAGAAGAGACTGGCAAAGTAAACGGCCAAGGATGTAATGACTCTCTTTCTAGCTAGTATACTCGTAAAATAACATGTAAACTTACTAATATATATAGAAAATATATACATAAACGAGTATAAAAGTATGCGCCCATATTTAATTTTTCTTTATACACAAAACTTTACATAATAATAAAGTCTCAAATAGTAGCTCGACAATTTTTTGTAATGACTCTCTTTCTAGCTATAGTATACTCTCGTAAAATAACAGTAAAAACTCATTAAATACATATAAGAAAAGTAATAAACGAGTATAAAGTATGGGCCCATATTTATTTTCTTTATACCCAAAACTTTACATAATACAAATAAGTCTGAAAATATTAGCTTGACAGTTTTGCCCAACCCTTTCCGCTGCATGATGATCCAAATGACCTATTTCACCTGTTACCTCAAAAACATTGTAAACAACGAGGTGAGCACTAAATGCTCAGTACGTAAACCCCTATTTTACCCTTCTCTTTCCTTTGCTTAAATTCTGATTTTCTTTCCTTACTTCACATTTCCCCATTCTTCTCTATTCTTTCTTTGCTCTTACTCTGTTTTTCTCTCTGTTTTTCTTTCTTTCCTTCTATTTCTCACTACTCAGATAATGGCATGATATTATGCATAAATAAATGCAAATGCACAATTGTATAAAAGGTGCATTTCTTTTCTGTTTTTCTTTCTCTCATTTCTATTCTGTTTTTCTTTCTTTCTTCTTTTTTGTGCTTCTTTCTTTCTCTCTTTTTTTTTTTTTTTCTTTCTTTCTTCTATTCTTTCTCTTCTTTCTTATTCTTTCTTATTCTTTCTTTTCTATCCTTATTCTTTTCTTTCTTATTCTTTTGCCGATCGGACTCGATTGAGGCATGGATTTAAAACCGTGGCCATGTGAGTGTATTCTTCTTTCTGGGTACAGCCCTCATCCACATGCACTCTTTCGGACTATACCATTTCTTCTTTCTTCTTCTTAGGCCGTCACTAAAGGCGGCGTGCATGCGGGAAATTCTTCTTGTCACTCACGGTTCCCCATCGCAACAACCTTTCCTTCTTTTTATCTTTTTACACTTCTTTAACTAAAATTCAGATTTGAACTTTTTAACATTCCTTTCTTTCTATTTAATCTTTGACATTCTTTAGTGCTTTTTTCATACTCTTATGAATATGATGCATGTAGATGTTTTTCATGCTTAAACTTCTTTCTAATTCACATGTTTAAATGCAATTATACATATGAGACCGCAAACATGCCATTCTCTACCATCACAAACTCATCTCAATCTAATACATATCATACTCATATAAACACTTTTCTTTGACATTTCATCAAACACCTTATGTGCACAAAGTACTCTAATTTGGCTAGATTTCTATCTCTTTCTAAGCCACCAATACACCAACACAAATCTCATGGACAAGTTATAATCATTATTCAACACCAAATCCATCAACAATTTCTACATATAAGACATATGTATACATAAAAGAAATTCTCTACACCACATATTTAACATACTTTGGGTAGAATTTACTGACCTTATACAAGAGCAATCCAACACTTTAAAACCTTCTGGATCAACTCCCTTCCTCTTAAATCCTATGAACATAAATCATCAAAATTCAACACTTTAAAATTAAAACTCACTTCTTAGTGCAAGGATCCTTACCTAAAGATGCTTAGGATTAAAAATCCACCCAGAAGTACCCAAAATCTATGAATTTTCTTTGAAGAAAAATTGAAGAGCTTGAGAGAATATGGAGGTCAAAATGGCGTGCATATGGTTGAAGAGTGGCTACGGTTTCATCTTCAATTTGATATAACATAAAAATATATATATAGTTTCCCATTTTGCCCTTGCACTTTCTTTAAAATTTCATCTATATCCCTTAGTCAATTACCATAATGCCCTCATATTTATTACATTCTACATGAAATTCTATCTCTTTTCACTCCCCACAATTTCAAGTAATTTTGAGTGAAAAGACTATTTTACCCTTAATGCAAGTTTAAGGCATTTTCTTCACATTTTCTCAAAATAACTTTAACAAAAATCAACTGAGGGGTATAAAAACATAAATTAAATTACGTACCTCCATGTGGGTGTTACAGTTTTGCCCAACCCTTCCACTGCGTGATGTTCCAAGTGACCGCATCTCACCTGTTTCCTGCAAAAACATTAAAAACAACGGGGTGAGCACTAATTGCTTAGTAAGTAAACCCGCTATGCTACCCTTCTCTCTCTATTGCTTAAATTTTGAATTTCTTTCCTTACTTCACACTTCCCATTCTTCTCTATTCTTTCTCTACTCTTACTCTGTTTTTCTCTCTGTTCTTTCTCTGTTCTTTCTCAATTTCTAATTTCTCACTACTCAAGATAAGAGGCTTGGTATTATGCATAGATATGATGCAAATGCACTAATGCATAGAATGTGCATTTTCTTTTCTATTTTTCTTATTCTGTTTTCTGTTTTCTGTTTCTTTTTCTTTCTTTCTTTCTTTTTTTCTTTCTTTCTAGTCTTTCTTTCTTTCTTTCTTTCTATTCTTTCTTTTCTTTTCTAATCTTTCTTTCTATTCTTTTTTTCTTTCTTTCTTTCCTTTCTTATTCTTTTCTTTTCTTTCTCAGTCTTTTCTTTTCTTTCTTATTCTTTTCTTTTCTTTTCTTTCTTATTCTTTTGTCGATCGGACTCGTTTGAGGCATGGATTTGGAACCTTGGCCGTGTGAGTGTATTCTTCTTTCTTGGGTACAACCCTCATTCACATGCACTCTTACAGATTGTACCAATTTTTCTTTCTTATTCTTAGGCCGCTCACTAAAGGGGGCGTGCATGTGGGGAAAATTCTTCTTGTCATTCAAGGGTTCCTCATCGCAACAACCTTTTCTTCTTTTTATCTCTTTACACTTCTTTAAATGAAATTCAGTTTTGAACTTTTTTAATATTCACATTTCTTTCTATTTACTCTTTAACATTCTTTAGTATTTTTTCATGCTCTTATGAATATGTATGCATGTAGATGGTTTCATGCTTATATTTCTACCTAAATTCACATGTTTAGATGCAATAATGCAATATAGAATGCAAACATGTCATCCTCTACCATCTAAAAACTCATCTCAATATAACACATAATCATACTCATACAAACACTTCTCTCTGACATTTTATCAAACAACTTATGTGCACAAAGCAACTCTAATTTGGCTACACTTCTATCTCTTTTCTAGGCCACCAAAAATTAGGAATAAAACCCTCCAAATTTAACGCCAAACCTGTCCAAAATATACACTCCAAAATTTCCATTCCAATTCTTCCAAAATTCATCCAAACATTCATCAAACATCAAATACACCAACACAACTTCTCATGGATAAGTTATAATCATCATTCAACGCCAAATCCATTAACAATTCTTCATATAAAACATATATATGCATAAAAGAAATTCTCTACACAATATTACTTAAATCTTACTTAGGGTAGGATTTACTTACCTTATATGTGAGCAATCCAACACTTTAAAAATCTTTCTTAATCCAACTCCCTTTCTCTTAAATCCTATGAACATAAATCATCAAAATTCAATACTTTAAAAATTAAAACTCACTTCTTGGTGCAAGGATCTTACCTAAGGATGCTTGGGATTGAAAATCCACTCAAAAGTACCCAAAATCTATGAATTTCCCTTGTAGAAGAATTGAAGAAATTGAGAGGATTTGAAGGTGAAGGTGGCGTGAAAATGGATGAAGAGTGGCTAGGGTTTCACTTTTCAATCCTTGATATAACATAATATTGTATATAGTTTCCCATTTTGCCCTTGCACCTTCTATGAAATTCCATCTATGTCCTTTAGTCAATTACCAAAATGCCCTTATTTTTATTAACTTCTCCATGTTATTCTATCTCTTTTCACTCCCCACTTTTTCAACTAATTATGAGTGAAAAAACCATTTTACCCCTAATGAAATTTTAAGGCATTTTCTTCACATTTTCTCAAAATAACTTTAACAAAAATCAACTAAGGGTATAAGGGCATAAGTTAAGTTACGTACCTCGATGTGGGCGTTACAAAGGACTACTGAGTTTTCCCCATGTCCAAAGTGTGGGAGAACGCACCCAGGGGAGTGTTTAAAGGAGTTAGGCCGGAACATATGTTATAGGTACTGACAGCCGCGACACTTGATGAAGGATTGTAAAGCCCCTCATGCACCCGCAGCACAGACTTCCAGAGGTAACAGTGCTCGGGCGTTTACAATAGCGCAGAGTGAAGCCGAGGCTAACCCCTCCGTCGTTACCGGTCAGTTACTATGTCATTTAGTTCCTCTTTATACATTGATTTATTATGGATCTACTCACTCTTTTATTACTCATGGGATGATAGAAAGATTAGGTTTGAAATCTATTAGAGTGAGTCAGCCTATTAAGATAGAATTACCGGATGGTGTTAATGTGGTGACCCATGAGATGCTTCTATTAGTAAACGATCCAGTTACATAGAGGAAAACAAAAAATATTTACAACATGGATCGTTCCTTAGAACCAAGATCAAGGTACAAATTTACAATTTATATATATTAAATAAGAATCTGCAGATTTTAGTTTAGAGTTTAAGAAATCATACGCACGTTTGGAGGCTCCTCCAACTTGTCTCCGAGCATATTTCGCTACCGACCCAAGTGTAGGATCGAACCGGTGTAGTCTACACGAAGATAACCTCAAGGAACTAAAGAGGGATTTGCTAGATCCTCTTTAGCCTTTAAGAATCAAGAAGAAAATCAAAGTAATTTGATTCAAGCAAAAATTGCAATCTAGCGTGAAGAGTGTTTCGAGGGGCTAGAGTGTTTTTCTTTTCCAATGAATGAAATGAATGAATGAATATCTCTACCTTTAATTCACAAAAAACTTACACTTATATAGTGCAAGTGTAATTGCGCTATTCCCTTATGGAATTGAATAGGCTTGGGCTCCAACCCAAACACCCCTTGTATCCAAACATTCCCTTTTAGATATTTTAATTTTAATTTATCATTATCTCAATCAAATTCAATTAATATATATTTATAATATATATATTAACATTTAACAATAATGATAATTTATTTAAATATATGCGAACACATATTTAAACGTAATCTCACTTATTTAATTTTAATATCAAATTAAATAAAGGCTAAGACCTCAGCAAATTTAATTGCACTGTGAAATTACCAAAATATCCTTTCATCTAAAAAGATGAAAACACCCTTCTTATAAACTGGTTCTTAAATTATCTTCTATGTGTGTGACCCATATACTCTTCGTCATACTGGTAGTGTATAGTATTGCAATTAACACCAATTAATCGTCTCACTACACACAGACCAAGATTGGCCCCTAGCAAGGCATCATGGCCACCCGATAGATTCGAATTCAGCGAAGTGCTATCTGTCAACGATATGGTTATCGTACAATTTGCACTGCGGCGAAGAATCTTTCTTCGCCCTGGCGAAAAATTACAAAACCTACCTCTTTGGTTTCAAAACCTCGTCGCCGCAGCAAAGATTATTCTTTGCCCCAGTGAAGTCTGTAGCACCAAGATTTCGCCAAGTTTTTACAATTTCAGGGCAACCACTCAACCAAACCAATACATCCATTCAACCAAGGGCCAACCAAACAATATTAACAATATACCATCTCAAATAAGAGCAAAACAATAAACATTCACACATACAACATAATTTACTACGTACCTCAAGTGGGGCATTACAAATACAAACCTTTTCACCACAAAAGGTTTGCCCTTCCTTGTAGGACATGTCTGTGTGCTATGACCAACATATTTGCAAAAACCACATTTCCTATAAAGTGCTTTTGATTTAATGGAAGGTTGACGCCATTTGTTAAAATTTTTTTCAATTGAAAACATGTTATAACCCAAAACTTCTTTGTTAAAAGGACATATTTGTGAATTAAGCATTTCATCAAGTCTCTTGCTTCCTGAAGTGAATTTGCTCAAATTTCCCTTTGAGTTTTCTAGCTCATTTTTGAAATCAAAGTTTTCTTTTTGCAAGTTTTCACAACATGATTTCAATTCATCAACTTCTATAGACAAGCAAATTTTATCACATGAAACACAATCTAAATCTTCCTTGACTTGCTCATGTTCACTTAAGAGTTTTTCATGCTAATTTTTCAACATGCATGCTTGTTTCTTTAAAACACGATTTCTTGGAGAAGCCTTTTCAAATTATTCCATCAATGACTTATTGTAATTCATCAAAAGAGTAGTGTTTAGAGTCATTTACCTCAAATTCAAAGTCTTCTTCTAAATCACATTTATCAGCCATGAGACAAAGCTTGACTTGCTCTTCATTTGAATCGCTTTCATTGCTAGAGTCATCACTACCACTCCATGTGCTGGCAAGAACCTTTTTCTTGTATTTCTTGTCCTTCTTCTTCCATTTGAATTGAGGACAATCAATTCAAATATGGCCCAATTTCTTGCATTCATAGAAAATTATATCCAATTTTCCTTTCTCATCTTCATTTCTTGGTTTAACATTTGGAAATTTCCTCTTTTAAATCTTTTGTTCCTTCAAGAAATTTTGTGAATCTTTTAGCCAAGAAATTTATCTCATCTTCTTCCATGGAGGAATCATCTTCCTCTTCTTCATTTAATGTCTTGAGGGCAATTTCTCTCCTTGGTTTGCTCTCTTCTTCTTTTGGTTTTCTCTTCATCTCAAATGTTAATAATCTAACGATTAGTTCATCCATTTTCATCTTGGTGAGATCCTTGGATTCTTCAATGGCCATTGTATGGCCCAAAAATCGTACGGGCCTTATCAAGCCCAAAAATGACACGTATGCCTGCATGGTCCAGCAGCACATGGTCCAACCCCGGTGGGGCCATGCCAAGATCCACTCTGTGAGTCAACCCATTCCATGGATTGGGTTATTCAACAACTAAGGCCATTCCATGAGGTAGGCCTTGTTACAAGCCTACTTGGGCTTAGGCCCATTGGCCCATGGCCACTCCAATGAACTCAAAGTTCCATTCATATCCTAATTCATCTACAGATTCCATCTTTATCCCAATCAATCTAAGGTTTTCACCTACATCCTAATTCATCCAAGATCTTGAATCTTACATAAATTAGGACTATTACTCCTACTAAGGCAAGTAAATCGGGATTGCCATCTCATTATGGATTCAATCTGAATACCACCTACTTGCTTCTAAAGTTTTGGCCTTCGCCATAGTTTTAGCATTCGAGGAGATTCCGGTAACCCTTTCTCCCTTAGCCCTCACTATATTTCCTTTCAAGCCTCACTGACTTGAGCATCAAAGTGCCTACGGTAGACACCACACCAATGTCCCCCGTGAGCTTCGCGCTTACTACTTTGTGTGTGCAAGTCTAAAAGATCATCAGCATCCTCAACCTCACAGGATTCGTCCCTTCTATAATCATAGATTTTTACTGTCTATAAACGTCACTTTCATTGTCTAACTCTCCAATAAGGATCATAGGATCTTCTTCACTAATTCAAGAGTCTTAAGCTTCTTTCCAAGTCCTTTGAGATCATTCACTAATTTGAGAATCTCTTGTAAATGTCAGTGATGCTTTCTCCAACTTTCATTTCAAAAAATTCTTGCTCTCATAAAAGCATCTCTATTTTTTATTCCCTCAACTAACTTGTTCCCTCATAAGTTGTTTGGAGAATTTCCCATGCATCTTTTGTTGATTCACAAGTTGAAACTCTTCCAAATTCTGTAGCATCAAGAGAATAAAACAAAATATTAAGTGCTTTATCATTTAAGCTCAATTTCTTTTCATCATCAACTGTATACTCTTGTTCCTCTTTAGGAAGACTTGTATTAGGGTTCATGGGAATAGAGTTCCCTAGCTCTACTATTTTCCACAAATTGTAACTTGTGGACCTAATGTGTAGTCTCATCCTAATCTTTCATTGTGTGTAATTTACACCATAAAAAAATGGTTGTCTAGTAGTGCAATTACCCTCATTAAAGAGAGATGCTGATGTGTTTTTCCATATCTTGATTTCCTATACAAGAGTCCAAGCTCTGATACCAATTGTAAAACTCTAATATGGCAAATGCTCCTAGATGAAGGGTGAATAGGAGATTAAAAAATTAATTGGAATAATTAAATCTCCAACTACCCAAATGCTATGGACACTTAATCAACACAAGAGACTACAATATACAAGAAAAATTAAAAAAAAAAACCACTTAGCCAGCAAGAGGGATAATTTCGGCCATAGTACACGGAGAGTGAAAAAAAGTTTTTTCACTCTTTCTTAGCTGAATACACATCCAAGAAGATTAGCAATCTGTTTGCTATTCTTCTTAGTGTTTACTCTCCATATTCTCTTCCATCACAAGCAAGAAATTATTCTTGATTCCATTGTACCAGGATAATCCTCATCAACTTGAGATCCTGTGTGTATCAATCTAGAGGTACCACACTTGCTAGGGGCAGATCCAACCCCTCATATTTAAAAAAAAAAAAAATTATTATTATATATAGACCCGCAAAAAATTGTTATTAATATACATACCAGGTTTACCCTCAAATTTTAAATGAGAACTATTATACGTATAATTAGGTCCACAAAAAAACTTGTTATTAATATATATATTCCAAGCCCACATCATATTAAAAGTTTAAAACTTTCTCCACGACTCCACCTACTTTTTATAATTTTATCCCCAAAATTCTTTACTCTCTTATTCTCTTATTCATGCTATTTGCTTTTAAAACTTTTGAAAACTGAAATTGTTGAAGCTTTCACTACTCAAGGTGCCACAATTAACTTTGTTTTCTGTTTTATTAGTTTTAGGCATGTGTATTGTTCATTTTAATTTAGTTTATTTTAGGGTTGAATCATGCTTATTTTTTTGGAGGTTTTTTATTCTAATTTGAGGGAAAAAGACAGATCTTGTGAATTTATTTTGTATTTTGTGTCTAAGAATGAAACTGGTTTTCCAAATTAAAACATTAACTATATTTTAAAGGACATTATTCTTCACCCACCACTCTCCTACATTTCAAACGTCATTGTTCAACTGCTCAAAATTGTTAAAGAAATTTAAGTTACTATCTATATTTATACCAAGAAAATTCCTTATTTTTTTATTAATTCATTAAAAGTCAATACAACATTGACTTGATTTAAGTTTTAGTTGACTTTAGCTTAAAATATGTCTAATCAAAGTTATGAAAATTTATATTATAATCTTTAGAAGCCCCCCCAAAAAAAAAAAAAAAAAAAAGGGTTTTGTTTAAGGTTTATTCAACACATTTACTCAAAATTTTGCTTTTCATAGATTTATTAAAGTAGGAAGTTATTGTTTTATTGCATTCTTTTATCTCAGGTTATTGATAATGATTTTTTAAAGTTTTCACTAGTTGTTTGACAAACAATGGCAGAGCCACGGAGGCCTTCCTTGACAAAAATTCTGGATCCGCCACTAACACTTGGGGTACGTGGAGAGCATTCGACAAGGAGAAAAATACAACAAAGGAGTCAATAACATTTTACTTACTCATTAATTCTGTATTTTATGTATTTATATTGATATATTATATGCATATTTGTTTATGAAACTTATACACATATACATGTGTTATTTGCATTAAAATGTCACTATCACGATCAAAATGACATTATGAGGAGGAAATTTTAAAATCCGGGTAATCGGGCGCTTCTGCTACGCATTCCTAACCCCAACATACCATAGCATAGCATCTTCGATCAACAAAAACTTTTTCGAACAAATAATTTAAAGAAATCATGTAGTCATAGTTTGATTGGCTTCAAGGGTGGCAAAACAAGAATAATTTAGCATGAAATAATAAGAGTTCTTCTACCATATTCTACACAGAGAAATCTTGAAACGAACTAATCCAATTCTTGCTTCAATTATTAGTTATCTTTATTAGTTTAAGAGATCAACACAGGTTATATGACTTATCTCTTACTATTACGCCTTTCAATTACTAAGAAATCTTCAAAAAGGTTTTTTTTTAGAAAAAAAGAAGTTTAATACATATACTGATTTCTATCTAAATATTACATTACTAAAATCCACGATACTAAATGCACTAAAACATTTCATGATTTTATGTTAATCTAAATTACATTATTTTACAAAAGTTAGAAGTAAATACGTTAAAAAACCAAATTACTTGAGTGATCGATCAAGAACAATCTTCCAAGATCTTAGAAGCTTCATAACGTTGTTCTTCGGTCAAATCGACCGGAAATTCCACAAAAAATCTAATTCGTAAATCACCTCTCTTTCCTTTTTCTTTGGGATTCGGCATACCGTGGCCTGGAATAACCAATTCAAAGCCTGGACATATGATATCATCAAGTGTCAAATCGATTGACTTCCCTCCTAAAACAGGGACAGAAAGAGAGCATCCAGTGAGAGCCTGAACCAAAGGAATCTCCACTGCTATCTCTAAATCGTCTCCTTCCCTTCTGAACAATGGGTGTCTTTTTTCCTCGATTTGGAAAATTATATCAGCTGGATGATACCCTGGTTTCTGATCCCCCTTTCCTTCAAATGTAATCTTCGTTCCCTTTTTCCATCCTGGCTTAAGTTTTATCGTCAATGACTCTTCTTCTTGCATAACATTCCTGCCATAAGTACGTCAGATGTCAGAAAAACAAATCATATAACGTTTGTTCTGAAAACATATGTTCAAAAGACGGGTTAACATATTCTCTTATATGTTGTTTTCCCTTTATATAAAAGTAATCACTAATATAATGTTGAGTCATCATCTACTAGCTTAAGGTTGTAAACGGGATGACAAATTAATATAGTATCAAAACCAAAGATTTAAAGTTCGAATTCTCATATTCACCTGGATAAAAGGAAAATGAAAATAATCAAAGCTTCATGTGAGAAGGTCTATTGCACTAATGTTAAAGCAAAAAGGTTTAGACCTTTGCTTTAGCAAGAAGTTTACTAACACAGGTGTTAATTGCAAATCCCTTTATTCAACTGGATAAATGAAAGGTCTAAAGTTCAAATCCTCACATTCAGCTTGATGAAAGAAAATTCTTAAGCTTAGAGGTTCAACACTGAAGATCTAATGTTCGAATCCTTCCATTTAGCTGATAATAAAAGGTCTAAAGTTTGAATATTCACATTTAACTGGATAAAAAGAAATTTAAAAAATATTAAAATTTAATGTAAGGAGGTCTATTGAACAAATACAATATTGAGTCCTTATCTATTAGTTTTAAGCAAAAAGGGAAATTGTTTAGTTCTGTCACCCTAAAATTTGGCAGTAAGGAGACAAAAAAACTAAGATGGTGAAATATAAATGGGAAATAAAGAATGATACAAACCCATTATCCAAGACGATTTCTCTTTTGATCATGATTTTCTTGGCACCTCCAAGACACAATTGTTCGAGAGTGCAAGAAAGTTTTCTCTCAATCGGTGGAGGTTTCCTCCTAGCAGCAGTGGTTTGAGAGAATATTATAGGGCTTCGCCGGCTTGCATTTCTTGACATACTCGGATTCTGACTGGCGTCTGATGTGCCGCTACTTCTAGTTTCAGATTCTGATGTGAACTTTCTAGTGTTAGATCTTGAAAGAGAACTTCTTTGAGGGGTTTCGCTCCTCCTACTCATATTGGCAGTCATGTTGGAGTAGGAGGATGATCTTGGTGAAGGCGTGTGGCTCCTTCTACTTGCGCATTTTCCAAGCGATGGTTGGCGTGAAAGTAAGCTATCGTCTATGCTTTTTGAATGAAAAACCCTATGCATTGTGTTGTCCTCTACTTGCGCCTGATTGAAAGAAAAACAATATATTTTGACATGTAAACAATTAAACTTCTACAAAGCCTCGGCGAAAATTGGTATAAACTTCTATTACACTGAATGACCAAAATTAATAGAGGACTTTCTAATGGTTATACCATTAGGGCCGGAGCTATGTGTTGACCTGGGTGGCAACCTCACAAAATTTTAAAATTTACATGGAAATTTGTCATTTTTACCCCTAAATATTCACTTTTTAACTTTATGGCCACCCAACCGTTGAACTTGACACTTTAACCTCCATTAGACATTAGTATAACCTTCTAAATTTGTTTTTTTATACTCTAAACCCTTTTATTCGATGATCATTATCTTTGCTCTCCCCCCCCCCCAAAAAAAAAAAAAATAAAAGATCGTTTTGATTTCTTGATGGAGGTGTAGTTATAAAAATTATAGTTTTGATTTCTTATTTTATAATTCATGTTTTAGTAGTACAATATTTGAATTTCAATTCATGTTTTAGTAATATTAGGATTAATTCAGCGTTTCGATTACCTACTTTTCAAACGGATAAAAGATCGTTTCTTAGAACCAGCAAAAATAAGTGTCATTGATGGAACTATAAATGCAGTTGATGCATGGTCAATTGATGTGAAGCCACAGACAATTGTCAATGGTTTTAAGCATTGCAAAATTAGGACCACTAATGTCAATGAATTGTAAGTTATAAATGAAGTGGATGAGGAGAATAAAAGAGTCACTATATAATTTAGTGATCAAATTCGATAACTTCACTATACTAATCGAATGAATATTAATGTCTTTTTCGATTATCCAAATGAGCAACAAATCGTGTATGCTTTAACTAAAGGAGAAATCATTGTTGCAATTAGACAAGAAGAGAAAGGAAATAGTCATAAAGACAATAGTACGGAAATACAAAAAGTCTTGTGCCATGAAGCTCTAAACATGCTTGAGAAACTAAAAATATTTTGGCTTCAACAAAAAGGTATTCATGCTAACGAGCTATTACGTACTCGTAAGGTAAAAGATGTGATAACAATTCTAAAACATAAATCATTGTCCCAAACAATTTTAAATAAATATTTAATTTCATTTTAAACCTTTAGTTTTACATAACATATTTTTTTTTTTGTAATATACAGATAATTATTACTATGTAGAGGCAACTTTTCTTAAGACGGGAATTAGAAAAATTATAATTTATTACAATATAGAGCTTATTCTTATTTATAACTATCCCAAATTGGAACTAGAATTTTTTATGACTATATGGAGTTTATTCCTATATAGAGTATCACTATAGAGAAGTTTTACTGTAATAATAACAATAATAATAAGTTATGTCTCTCCCTCTATTATCTTCAATTAATCAAAGCTTGGATTTAAAAAAAAAAAAGCCAGTCGTATGGTCATAAAGAATTAATTATTAAGGTATGTTTAATTTTGTTTTCATTTATTTAGTTAATCGTTGCCAGAACAATTTTGAGAATGATTTACAGTTTTCAGAACATTTTGTAAAACAAGCTTAAATAATTAATCAGCATTTTCCCTCAAAGAATGAGAAAAGTTACCACGTAACCAGTTATATTTTCAACTGTTTATTTAGAATAATTGAAGGCTTAAAAGTAAAAGAACAGTTGGATTATAATGTATATTTGGCTATGAATATTAGATGAATGATGCATGAAATGGGAAATAATTTGGGGAAACTATTTTACCTGCATGTAAGCAGAAAATTTTTCTTCAAACTTGTGTTCCTCAGCGTCGGATTTGTTTGGACTACTCTTGTTATCAGAATTCCATTTGGTGACAAATTTGTAAGTCTTGCACATGGCTTTTGGGATGCCAAAGATGCCGTGAGCATCTGTAGCGGGATTTCGTTGAGGATCTCCCATAAAAAATTGATAATGGGAGAGGGGAGAGGATTAAGGATCAAGGTAGATTGTATGAAAATGGAGAAATTAATTACGATGAATTAGTTGTCCTAGAAAATATGTGGTTGAGAAAAAAACTAGAAGCCTCAAGAAAAGGGATTAGAGGGCTTTTAATAGGATGAATAGTTTGTTTGGAGATAAGAATTGGTCGTGCCAGTTTGCTTCTAACACTTCTATATTTAGTTCAATTTGAATGAATCTCTCTTTAAAGTCAAGCCTGTACCATCATATATCATCATCAAATTTCAATCTTTATCTCTTTAAAGGAGGCTTTGAAGTATAACTTCCGATTAATTTATGTTTATTCTTATGCACTGGATTAACTTTACAAATTTATTAATTGTATGGGAAATTAAAAAATCATAATCGTTGAAATCCAAAGATCATATGCTTTATTTATATAATGGATGTTTTTATATTGCTGTATATAAAGCTGTACGCCATAGTAAAATGAAATTATTATGATTATGTATTGAAACCTCTTGTAAAATAAATCATAGATTGTTGTGCAAGAAAAATCCCCAGCCCAGATTGAGCAAAGAAGCTCGGACTAAGTAGAGGAGCCCGGGACACCTCCTAGTGTAGAGTGAGCATCAAGGCCAGAAAGGAGGACTGTTTGGTGAAGAAGCAGGAGCACTTAGCATAAAAGCGAGAACATAAGGTGTTATGAGATCAAAAAAGGGGGCCAAACCAAGAAAATATATATCCCCTTGGACAGATCAACTCACCATGTATAAGCCACATACTCTGATTGAGTGGCACGCGGCCATGCAAGCTCCAAGTTCTCTCCATGTAGCCCAACCAAGAGGATACCTATAAAGTCACCTATTGTTAGTGGGGACATCCATCATTAGCTACAACATAGGGGCATGTGAGCTCCTGGCCACTGTGCGACATCAGACAATGTGGCTTATGCATTCACCATCATGACCTCCTGAAACTCTCTTTCCATATAAAACAACAGTAGCCAAGAGGGAAAAAAAAAAAAAAAAGGAAAAGGGAAGAAAAAAGAAGAGGAAGGACAGACACATACACATTGATATACAGAGAAAAAGCAGCAAAACACCACTTTCTCTAATCTCAGGCCACAGGGCCAACTAGAAACATTTTTTCGATCACCGAAAAAATCCTTCCTTTGTATCCCAAAACCATACAAGTAAATAACATATCAGTGGACATAGGCCTTTTTTGCTTTCCCGGCTGAACCACTTTAAAGCATTTAATTTTCCCATCATTTATTGGGAGGCGCTTCACCACCTTCACATACGATACGAGTCCCTTACGCTGATTACCAAAAATCATGTGCCCATCTTACTCAGTTCTCCCAGGAGTCAACCAAGTACATCTGGTTAGCGCATGTTCACATAGCCACTACAGCACTATTTTTGGCGGTATTGACACGCGGCCACGAAGCTATTGCGTGTGCGGTAGCAAGCAACATGTTGTTGCTGCTGTGCATGCCAACGCGTAACAGTGGGCTGCTGCTACTAGGCACGGCAATGCATAGTAGCCGTGCGCCACCACCCACGGTGGCACACATTTAGGGTTTCCACAAAATTTAAATTAATTACAATTAGAGGCAATCCAATCAAAACCCAATCACAAATCATCAACAAATTTCATTAATAAATTTTAATTCAATTCAATCAAATCAAAATCAAACAAAAACATGTAACCAACAAATCACATACTTTTTAATAAAAAATTAAACGTAATTGTCAAATACCCAAGGCTTTGATATCACTATTAGGAATTAATCGATAGATAACGCAGCGGAAAATAAAAAAATTTCGATTATACCTTTGAACCCAATGAATCTAGGCATAGATTATGACGTTTACATACATTAAAACTTAATCTATTCAAGAATTAGATTACGTACTAACGTTTGGAGGCTCCTTTGCATTTAATTTTTTAATATTGTTCACTGTTAGTTCACCATATTATTCATCAGCACTGTTCACTGACACTATTCACAAACATTGCTCATGGAAACTATTAACCAGAATATGATTTCTTCGCAATCTGATTCAAGAGTAAAATTGCACTTCAGTATCCACACAAAGAGCCCTACAAATTAATCAAAGAAAATCTCAATTGCTAGAGATGACATAAACCTCTCTATAGTCATAATGGTGGGACTAACTAATTTTATTACTATAAGGAGGTTATAACTTAATGGAGGTGTAGTTACAAAAATTATAGTTTTGATTTCTTATTTTATAATTCATGTTTTAGTAGTACAATATTTGAATTTCAATTCATGTTTTAGTAATATTAGGATTTCAATTCAGCGTTTCGATTGCCTACTTTTGAAATGGATAAAAGATCGTTTCTTAGAACCAGCAAAAATAAGTGTCATTGATGGAACTGTAAATGCAGTTGATGCATGGTCAATTGATGTGAAGTCACAGACAATTGTCAATGGTTTTAAGCATTGCAAAATTAGGACCACTAATGTCAATGAATTGTAAGTTACAAATGAAGCGGATGAAGAGAATAAAAGAGTCAATATATAATTGAGTGATCAGATTCGATAACTTCACTACACTAATCAGAATAAATATTAATGTCTTTTTCGATTATTCAAATGAGCAACAAATCGTGTATGCTTTAACTAAATGAAAAATCATTGTTGCAATTAGACAAGAAGAGAAATGAAATAATCATAAGGACAATAGTACGGAAATACAAAAAGTCTTGTGCCATGAAGCTCTAAACATGCTTGAGAAACTAAAAATATTTTGGCTTCAACAAAAATGTATCCATGCTAACGACTTATTACGTACTCGTAAGGTAAAAGATGTGATAACAACTCTAAAGCATAAATCATTGTCCCAAACAATTTTAAATAAATATTTTATTTCATTTTAAACCTTTAATTTTACATAACATTTTTTTTTTTTTGTAATATATAGATAATTATTACTATGTAGAGGCAATTTTTCTTAAGACGGGAATTAGAAAAAATTATAACTTATTACAATATAGAGCTTATTCTTATTTATAACTATCCCAAATTGAGACTAGAATTTTTTATGACTATATAGAGTTTATTTCTATATAGAGTATCACTATAGAGAGGTTTTACTGTAATAATAATAATAATAATAAGTTATGTCTCTCCCTCTATTACCATCAATTAATCAAAGCTTGGATTTAAAAAAAAAAAGCCAGTCGTATGGTCATAAAGAACTAATTATTAAGGTATGTTTAATTTTGTTTTCATTTATTTAGTTAATCGTTGCCAGAAACAATTTTGAGAATGATTTACAGTTTTCAGAACATTTTGTAAAACAAGCTTAAATAATTAATCAGCATTTTCCCGCAAAGAATGAGAAAAGGTACCACGTAACCAGTTATATTTTCAACTGTTTATTTAGAATAATTGAAGGCTTAAAAGTAAAAGAACAGTTGGATTATAATGTATATTTGGGTATGAATATTACATGAATGATGCATGAAATGGGAAATAATTTGGGGAAACTATTTTACCTGCATGTAAGCAGAAAATTTTTCTTCAAACTTGTGTTCCTCAGCGTCGGATTTGTTTGGACTACTCTTGTTATCAGAATTCCATTTGGTGACAAATTTGTAAGTCTTGCACATGGCTTTTGGGATGCCAAAGATGCCGTGAGCATCTGTAGCGGGATTTCGTTGAGGATCTCCCATAAAAATTTGATAATGGGAGAGGGGAGAGGATTAAGGATCAAGGTAGATTGTATGAAAATGGAGAAATTAATTACGATGAATTAGTTGTCCTAGAAAATATGTGGTTGTGAAAAAAACTAGAAGCCTCAAGAAAAGGGATTAGAGGGCTTTTAATAGGATGAATAGTTTGTTTGGAGATAAGAATTGGTCGTGCCAGTTTGCTTCTAACACTTCTATATTTAGTTCAATTTGAATGAATCTCTCTTTAAAGTCAAGCCTGTACCATCATATATCATCATCAAATTTCAATCTTTATCTCTTTAAAGGACGCTTTGAAGTATAACTTCCGATTAATTTATGTTTATTCTTATGCACTGGATTAACTTTACAAATTTATTAATTGTATGGGAAATTAAAAAATCATAATCGTTGAAATCCAAAGATCATATGCTTTATTTATATAATGGATGTTTTTATATTGCTGTATATAAAGCTGTACGCCATAGTAAAATGAAATTATTATGATTATGTATTGAAACCTCTTGTAAAATAAATCATAGATTGTTGTGCAAGAAAAATCCCCAGCCCAGATTGAGCAAAGAAGCTCGGACTAAGTAGAGGAGCCCGGGACACCTCCTAGTGTAGAGTGAGCATCAAGGCCAGAAAGGAGGACTGTTTGGTGAAGAAGCAGGAGCACTTAGCATAAAAGCGAGAACATAAGGTGTTATGAGATCAAAAAAGGGGGCCAAACCAAGAAAATATATATCCCCTTGGACAGATCAACTCACCATGTATAAGCCACATACTCTGATTGAGTGGCACGCGGCCATGCAAGCTCCAAGTTCTCTCCATGTAGCCCAACCAAGAGGATACCTATAAAGTCACCTATTGTTAGTGGGGACATCCATCATTAGCTACAACATAGGGGCATGTGAGCTCCTGGCCACTGTGCGACATCAGACAATGTGGCTTATGCATTCACCATCATGACCTCCTGAAACTCTCTTTCCATATAAAACAACAGTAGCCAAGAGGGAAAAAAAAAAAAAAAAGGAAAAGGGAAGAAAAAAGAAGAGGAAGGACAGACACATACACATTGATATACAGAGAAAAAGCAGCAAAACAGCACTTTCTCTAATCTCAGGCCATAGGGCCAACTAGAAACATTTTTTCGATCACCGAAAAAATCCTTCCTTTGTATCCCAAAACCATACAAGTAAATAACATATCAGTGGACGTAGGCCTTTTTGCTTTCCCGGCTGAACCACCGAAAAAATCCTTCCTTTGTATCCCAAAACCATACAAGTAAATAACATATCAGTGGACATAGGCCTTTTTTGCTTTCCCGGCTGAACCACTTTAAAGCATTTAATTTTCCCATCATTTATTGGGAGGCGCTTCACCACCTTCACATACGATACGAGTCCCTTACGCTGATTACCAAAAATCATGTGCCCATCTTACTCAGTTCTCCCAGGAGTCAACCAAGTACATCTGGTTAGCGCATGTTCACATAGCCACTACAGCACTATTTTTGGCGGTATTGACACGCGGCCACGAAGCTATTGCGTGTGCGGTAGCAAGCAACATGTTGTTGCTGCTGTGCATGCCAACGCGTAACAGTGGGCTGCTGCTACTAGGCACGGCAATGCATAGTAGCCGTGCGCCACCACCCACGGTGGCACACATTTAGGGTTTCCACAAAATTTAAATTAATTACAATTAGAGGCAATCCAATCAAAACCCAATCACAAATCATCAACAAATTTCATTAATAAATTTTAATTCAATTCAATCAAATCAAAATCAAACAAAAACATGTAACCAACAAATCACATACTTTTTAATAAAAAATTAAACGTAATTGTCAAATACCCAAGGCTCTGATATCACTGTTAGGAATTAATCGATAGATAACGCAGTAGAAAATAAAAGAATTTCGATTATACCTTTGAACCCAATGAATCCAGGCATAGATTATGACGCTTACATACATTAAAACTTAATCTATTCAAGAATTAGATTACGTACTAACGTTTGGAGGCTCCTTCGCATTTAATTTTTTGATATTGTTCATTGTTAGTTCACCATATTATTCATCAGCACTGTTCACTGACACTATTCACAAACATTGCTCACGGAAACTATTAACCAGAATATGATTTCTTCACAATGTGATTCAAGAGTAAAATTGCACTTCAGTATCCACACAAAGAGCCCTACAAATTAATCAAAGAAAATCTCAATTGCTAGAGAATGAGTGAATGGTGGCTAGAGAGGCAGTGAATGGCGGCTAGGGTTTTTCTCTCTAAAAAATTCTCTCGAATTTTTATTGAATGAAATATCCACTTAAACCTAATTTTAAGTTGTCTTATATAGGCAACTTAAAACCCTATTCCAATTTGGAATAGGATACAATTATTTTCCTTGTTTGGTTTTAATCCTAAACCAAATAGGAATAGTATCAATTAGGTTTCCTAATAGCATTAATATATTACATATATTACTCAGCTAATTAGGAATTTTATTTTTCAATTAATATTAAATATAAACATTTGATATTATTTAGGGTAATTTAATTAATACAGTAAATACTAATATATTCAATAAATATATTAAATATTGATTAGGTAATTTATTTCTTACACAATAAATACACATAGGTGCCTACCCATGTAAAATTACCAAATTACCAATGTCTTTATGTAAAGACCAAAATACCCTTTAACCCTTCTTTGATTAAATATACATGCCGCAATCAACTCTCCTTATGTGTGTGACCCGCAAGCTCCCTATCATGTTAGCAATAAGCAATATCGCGATTAACCACCAATTAATCATCTCATTATTCACAGATTAAGATTGGCCTCTAGCAAGGCGTCATGGTCACCTAACAAGTAGAGATCAGCGAAGAACTGATACCTGTCAATGGTATGGCTACCGTGTAATGCAAATCATTTCATCTACTGTTATCCCATCAAGCTGAAGCATAGAAATAGTCTCAACTTTAGATGTTATCCTAATGTGCTATTATCTGATTATCGGATCAATGACCAAATTAAAATTGGATTAAGTGATGACTCAATCCCACTATGGCCACAGATTATGTGTCGTGTCCACTTAACCAAACTGCACAGTGGGATAACTCTCTCCTGCACCCAAGAGTGATGAATTCTATATTGATCCACCATAGCCTCAATATACTTCTCAATGCAACCAATCACTACTGTATTGATAGCCTTAAATAAGACTAAGTTAGGCTAGTGCCAAACTACACCAATGGGTACACAAGACGCTCTAGTGATCTCAAGTCTAAGGATCGCATGCACCACCATCCGTTAGAGGATTTTTTTCATAGACACTGGGGTTACCATCCATATAGAATCTTCTAGTGGGCCTATCTAGTGAACTTGCAAGCAATAAGCACCAACACGTTGCACCAAGTTGTTACTAAACAACTTTGACATGTGAGATCTATCACTACCTTTTGGTAGGGTCGTTTAACGCTATGATAGCCTTACTGTATTATCTATGCCCTAGATCAGAACAATATTGGGGGTTACGGACATTTCTAAAATGACCACCATATGTGATCATAGGGTCCTCACAATCATGATTTAAAACACTTGATTTTCTCGTCATGGTTCTACCACTCTAAGGACATATATCAAATCATATAAGGATATGATTTACATAATATAGAAGAATGCCTTTATTTGATAACTATGATATCACGAACAGTCAAATATAATTGGCTCTAGGACACCCACTCTAACATGTTAAACAACCCTATCAAAGATAGTAATAGATCTTGCATGTTAAAGTTGTTTGGTGACAACTTGGTGCAATGCATAGGTACTTGCTGTTGGAAAGTTCACTGGACCGACCCTCTAGAGGATTCCATATAAATGGTAATCTCAATGTCTATGGAATACATCCTCTAACAGATGGCGGTGTGGATGATCATAATACTTGAGATCACCAGAGCACCGTGTGTGATTATTGGTGTAGTTTGACGCTCACCTAGCGTAGTCCTATTTAGGGCTATTAGAATGAAAGTGATTGGCTACATTGAGAAGTATATCATGGTTATGGTGGATCAACACATTATTCATTACTCTTGGGTACAGGAGAAATTATCTCACAGAGTAATTCAGTAAATGACAACAATTGTAAAAATGTGGCTACAGTGGAATTGAGTTGGTGCTCAATTTCTATTTTAGCAAGTCATTAGTTTGGATTACTGATTACAAACAGATCAAGGTAGTATATTTGAAGTTGAAATTTTTTATGTACTTCAAACCTTGATAAGATAGTAGTTGATGAAAGGACTCGATTGCACGGTAACCATACCATTGACTGGCAATTGATATGTTGAATCCGAGTCTATTAGGTAGCCATGATGTCTGGCTAGAGACCAGTCTTGATCTCTGTGTAATGAGAAAATTAATTTAGTGTCAATTGCGATATTGCCCACTGCCAATATGATAAGGAGCCCACAAGTCGCACACTTAAAAGGCAAATCAAAAGAGGATTTGGAATAAGGGTAATTTCAACATTTTGGGACAAAAGGTATTTTGGTAATTCTTACAGTGCAATTTTAATTTGCAGGAAGGTTGTCGCCAATGTCCAATTTAAATATTGGATTGAATTTGAAAGATTACATATTTATTCAAACATATATATTGGCATATATATTAAATGAATAAATAATGCTATTTGAATAAATATTGGTGTATATGCATTTAAATAGTGAAATTTTATTGTACAGTTATAGCAATAAAAATAAAATACCAAACCGATTTTTTCTTGGGCACTAAGTAAAGTCTAATTAAATTAGATATTAGTCGAGGGCACTCTTGTAATTATGCAAGGGTAATTTGGGTTAAGGCTTGCCTATAAAAAGGCATGTAACCCTATTCATTAGTTCATTCTTGCCACCCTTAGACTAAAAGTTGTAGAGAGAATTTTCTAAGGAAAATTTCTCTTCCCTATTTCTTCTTTGAACCTCCTCAACTAAACTAGCAAATTGATCATGTGGGGATTCTTGTCTTTGTGTGGATTTACGTTCGTGCACTTCTATTCTTGAAGTGGGAGCGTTTTGCTACAACGTCTGAGGGACCCTCTAATCGAAGGTTTGATTATAAATTTTGTTTAATCTTATGTAAATGTTTGTTTTAACAAGTAATTAACATTAATCTATGATCCAGAATTATGGGTTTCGAATAAAATTTTTGTTTACTATTCTGCCCTTTATTCGATTAAATCCCATCACAAAGTTAGTGTAGACTTTTCCTAAAGCATAATACTCATTAGACACATCAAAAATCCTACCATGAAAGCCAGTGATTGATTCATCTTCAAGCATAATCAGATTTTCATAGTCAGTAACCATTCTTCTAAGCCTAGTCATTTTCACAATGTCTGTTCCTTCCATTTTTGAATTGGAGTTTATCCAAAGCATATTTTGCAATTTCACAATTAGCAATGATTTCATCTGACGAACACTAACAGCATTAAAAATTGCATGAATGGCTTTTGAGTTAAAGTTAGCAAGATTTAACTCAGCCTTTGTCCACTCTTCTATAGGTTATGGTTTGGTCACCTCTTCTTCAACAACTTCAAGTGCTTTCCAACTAACCACACATGACATCCATACTGTCTCATCAACGGATTTTAGTATGGCTCTCATCCTAGGTTTCCTTAAAAGGGTACTAGGGTCCCTCTAACAAGGGTGGTCTATTTGTAAACCCCCCTTCACTATAGAAGTTCATGGTAAAAACACAACAGATGTTGACATAACCAAAACGGATCACACATAAACACACTAATCAGATGTCAAAACACACAACATAGATTTGATCACAACCGCTGTAGCGAGCAAAACTGCTCAAAATCACAAAAAAAAAAAAAAAATCACAAACATCAACTAACCTAAAAAAAAGGCTTAAGCACAAACAACAAGCAAGGATTTACTAAAATGACTCTTCAAAACATGCTTTGGTATCGAATGAAAGTTTATAACTTTACCAAGTTGATTAAACTTATGCAGAATGGGTTAAACATGTTCATTTGTGCTTATGGGTTGGCTCATTCATCATCAACATAAACTAGACATCCATGACATAATGTAAAAGCACACAAATTGATTTTACATGGTTTGAAAACTGCCTACATGCATGGGACCAAGTCCAAGGAAGCAAATCCACTATGATAAACATTTATAGTTTAATTAAAAAGCCAAAGTTAAGCATCAGTTATAAGAACACTCCCTGTTGTCACAACACTTCAAACTTCACCCTTTGGTTAAACTTTGAACTACCAGAGCAAGTTTCACACCAGGAAATCACCTAGACAACCTTGAGTTCCACTTAAGGTTCAATGTCAAAGACACCCTTTAGCTCTGACAGCTCAAAATCTCATCAAGCATCATCAAAGGAAACACGTTCTAGCAACACTCAAACAACAATGGTTAACAAGGTATTTTAAAGCTTACCAAAGTATAATAGAACCTGATTAAAAACGAAATAAACCTCAAGGGTTTTATAGAGAACAGTCAAAGGTATAATCATGCTCAAAAGATATTGCAAAGTTGAAGACAAATATAAAGAAAACTTGATCAATAATGCACTAGACAACCAACCGACAAGCTCTTACATGTTTAGCTATTTGGGAAAGGTTTTGCCTTCTTTCTTGGGACCACTTCTAAAAAGCTAAACGAATTTCCAGTACACCATCTGAGATGTTGACATGTGTATATGGACCACTCCCACATATCTCATGTCTAGAGAATATCCTAACATCTAATGAAGACATGCCATGTGTAATAAAAATCTAACTGGGCGATTGCCTTCACACTAACACTGGGTGTCATGACAACAGAAAACTACAAAAAAGATTGTGCATAAACAATATGATGTCCCAACATTAGAACTTAATGCACCCACATAGAATTCATAAGTTCATAAAAATATTTATAGTTTTGATACTTTTTCTTTTAGGTATAAAATAGTATCAAACAAGTGACAAAGAAAAAGATGGGGACTTATTATTCTTGTTGTATGGGCCAAACATCATAACGGGCCTTTTAAGGCCCATATGAGACAAACCTAGCATGGCCCTATAGGTAATTTAGCGAAAAATGCAGAGGAAAAAAATAAAACAAATTAAGCCCAATTCAAGCCTAATCCAAGACTAAGAGCAATGAATATGTGCATTTTAATAAAAACCCATACAAGGAAATAGATTATACCTCCGTTGATGGCTCTTTCCTTTCAAAGAAACTATTTCTTCACAAGCCATATCAAGTATAGACACGCACTTACATAGCCCACACGAAAGCAAACCTGAAAAGGCAAGAATTGATTGATTGCTAGATCAGCCTTTTACAATTTATGGTGATAGAGACTAAAAAGAGCAGCTAGGTTTTTGTGAATATAAAATTCTTATATCTAAATTTTACCTGAACATTTCTTTATATAGGCCTACGGTTTAGTGCCTTGTGTTTGGACACAAACACTAAACCCCATTCCATTTAGGAGTAAGGCCCAACCCTATTCCAAGTAGGAATAGCCTATAAGTTATTCCATGGTGGAATAACTTTAATGGGTATTTTATTTAAAGGAAAAAGGTAATTTCGTTAATTCTATTTATGAAATAGGCATGAGCAACAACCGTAGAATTAAGTAAATTTTCATTAAATTAATTACACAACAAAATTATCAAAATACCCTTAAGGTCAAAATACCTAAAATGCCCTTTTTCACTAAAACTCATAAAATGCCATTCTCAAGTTGGCTTAATAAACAGATCAAGATTTTCATTACCAAATCCCAAAATTATGCAATGACGTAATTCGGGAATCATGACAATCCACTTCATAAGCCCATAAAGCTCTAAAGCTTTATAATTCGGGATTTCAACTTTCTTATGTGTGTGACTCGAGGCTTTCTATCGAACTAGCAGTGAAATAATATCGTGATTGATTACCAATCAATCCTCTCACTATTCACATACCAAGATAGGCCTCTAGCAAGGCATTATGGACATCCAACAGATAAAGACTCAGCAAAGAATGCTACCTATCAATGCTATGGTTACCATGCAATCAAATCCTTTCATCATATGTTATATCAACAAGGCTGAGGCATAGAAATAATGTCAACCTCAAATATCCTTGATATCTTGGTATTCGGTTATTGGACCAATGACCAAACTAACATTGGATTGAGTGACAACTCATTCCCACTATGTCCCCAGATTTAGTGTCATTGCCATTCAATTGAATCACGCGGTGAGATAACTTTCAAACTACACAAACTGACATACAAGGCACTTTAGTGATCTCAAGTCTAAGGATCATATGCACCACCATCCATTAGAGAATTTGTTCTACAGACACTAGGGTTACAATCTATGTGGAATCCTCTTGTGGCTTAGTCTAATGAACTTGCTCACAACAAGCACCCTTGTGTTGCACCAAGTTGTCACCCAACAACATTGACAAGTGAGATCTGTCATTGTCTTTCGACAAGGTTGTTCATATGATGATAGCCTTACCATATTATATGTGCCCTTGGTCAAATAATACTGAGGTTACGGACGTTTCTAGAACAGCCACCTTGTGTGATCATAGTGTCCTCACTATCGAGATTTAAAACACTCAATACCCTCGTCACAATTCTACCATCCTAAGGACTTATACCAAGACATATATAATATGAATTACATGATATAAAGAAAAATGCCTTTTATTGATATAACCATGATTCAAAAGAGTCAATAGTTCAATAATTTGATTGGCTCTAGGGCACCTACTCTAACAATCTCCCACTTGCACTATAGCCAATCACTCATTTATTTGATATCGAATGGCGCTAAGTGCCTATCATACTTCTGCTATGATAGAGCCTTTGACAGTGGGTCTACTATGTTGTTATTAGTAAGTACTCTGCAAATCTGCACATCCCTTCTTTTATCCATTTCTCATATCAGATTGAATCGACTAAGTATGTGTTTGGATCACTAGTGAGATTGTGGTTCCTTAGCCTTAGAAATGGCTCCATTGTTGTCGCAGTAGATCTCTACTAGATCAGCAATGCTAGGAACAACATCAAGTTCAGAAATGAACTTCTTGTTCCAAACCGCCTCTATGGTTGCATTAGAAAATGCAATATACTCCATATCGGTTGCAAAATCTGTGACAATATTTTGTTGTCAACCTTTCCAGCTAACTATAGCTCCATTGAGGGTCAATCCCACAAAGAGTAGAGCTATCAATTAATCTGATACTATGCAAAAATAACTAAAATAATAAATCAAATAAGATAATAAAAATACCCAACAAACTAATTAAACCCAAATTAACTACAAATCAAATCAAATAAAAGTAATAAAAATACTAAAAATAACAGCTAAGGTAAAAAACGAGATCTAAACAAATGCTCAAACAATGAGAAATGGTCTAGTGTATCCAATTTCACCATAATTATCCTACTTTATATTATTAATCTAATCGATGTTTTCTCAATCCAAATCTTAGGGTCATACATACTAAGGTAAAGCCGTGCAATGGCCAACCAAATCAGCCTAGTGTTTTCATCATCCAAACTAGCTAGTGGCCTATAGCCTAGTCTAAATAACAAAAACCCATTTTGCACAAAAGAACGAAAACGAACGCAAACCAACTTACACCTGTCGAGGGCGTCACACAGACATAAATCAATCATTCACAAGAGAAATTTGATATTAGCTAGTGGCATATAGCCTAATCCCAACTCATGTAGTCAATCAATCAACTATTAAACACTATCAAACATCAACAACAATCAAAGATCAAGAGATATTCAAAGTTAGCTAGTGGCATATAGCCTAACCTTGACTCATACAACCATTCAACCATAAATCAAAGGCAATCATGCAATAATAATGATTAATCAACTCAATAAACATAAATGAATGAAACTAAGATATCACTGGATCAATAAAACATTCGATTAAACAGTAAACATAAAGGAGTCTAATTAGATTACATTGGATACACTAGGAAAAAGTCTAGCTACTCATAATAACAAGGAAACAAACCTTGATCCCACCCATAAACATTTGGATGTGAAATCCACTCAAGATGATCAAGATTTATCCTCAAACAATCAATCACTCCTCCCCAAGCTTCCCAATGTTACAAAATGTGTTTAGAAAACCTAAAAACTATCAAAAATCGGACTAAAGTTGCCTTTATATAGGTTTTAGGCATAATGGAAAACTTGTAAATATTGGTCTCCAAAAATAGGGTTGGAAATGCGAAGTTTTTCTAAATATCACAATTTGCATCGCGACTCAGTTTAATTGTACCGCGGCGCGGTTCCAAGCGATACTTGCTTCGACAAAACCCTTGCCATACCATAGCATAGTTTAATTGCGCTGCAGCGTGGTTGGGATCGATGTTCTATTAAAAAAAAAAACAAAAAAACACTCGAGTAAAACACATCGAAAGAAAATTGGTCATAATTCAACGACCAAAATGCGAGACGGGCGAGCAGCCCTAACTCAGCGTAGTTGCAAGAAAGATTTTTTTGTTTGTTCGAAAAGTTCCTAAAGAAGCGAGCCACACGTAATTTTGAGCAAATTTGAATATTATACTAAGTTCAGTTAGAATAATTAAAATCACTCCGCAAAAATAAAACTATTGCTAGACAAAAATGGGAAAAATTCAATCTCATTAATTGATCGATGTTCTGTTAGAAAACAAAAAAAGCAAGTAAATTTATGTTGTAGGAGCGGGAGTGTCTTCGGGAGCGAGAGCTTGAGGAGCGTCCTTTGATTGGTCACCTGGGGGAAGGTCGTAGGCATCAATCGAAGGCAGAGTTGGTAAGGTTTGGTCCTCGACCTCTTGTTTGACCTTGGCCTCATCTTCTTCGCTACCTCCTTCCTCGCCCTTGCTCTTATCGGAATCGGAACTGTCTGAGTTAACAAACTCCAAGCCCTCTACTTCAACCTTCATCCTCTCTATCTCTTTCTCATAGATGTTGGGAAGAAAGGAGAAGTCTAGTAAAGGATGGGCCTCCCATATGCGCTAGACCAGGTAGATCGATGTCTCCCAAGCGTGGTCTCTAACTTCCACCTTCAGCTCCTTAACTTCTCTTTTGAGGTTAATAGTTTCTGCCTCGACCTCCTTGCAGTTCTCCATTTTAAAGAAAAGCTAACCTGACACGTCCGAGAATTTGGCCTCTAAGTCTGCCTTAGCCTTCTAAGCCACGTCAAGTTAGGAAGTCAACTTATTATTGGCACCTCACTATTGTGCCAAGTCCTTCTCAACTTGTTACCGGGCAACCTCGATTGCAGAGAGTTTGTCGAGAAACTCTCTCTCTCTTTGACCTCGAGGACCTCGGCCTGCCTTTTCTTCAATTGCTCAAGCTTGGCTCGCAATGACCTATTCTTTTGCTCCGCCACCTTGGCCCTCGCCAAGGCCTCTTCCTTAGCCTTCTCCGCTTCTTGCCAACCCACGTGCGTGCCCTTCTAAGGTTGGATAGCTCTCATCAAAAGGAGTTTGGTCGTCATGCTAGCCTAAAAAGGAGAAAGCAATTATTAAAAAAAGAGGGGCGGGGGAGGGGGGGGGGGGGGGGGAAGACCTCGAAGAAAAGAAGAAAGAATGAGCTACCAACTACCAGTACCTTAGTGACAAAGCCGCATATGCAAGCAAGCAACTCGTGAGGAGGGGTAGCCTTGAGCATCTCGTAGTACCGCTATATGCTTAGGGAGCTTGTTGTTTGCTTGTCAAGATCGACCTCAACTACCATAACCCACTTCTCCTCGCCACGTTGTCGAGGTGAACTTTCTCCACTCCCAATTTGAATGACGGTCCCAACCCCGGGAATGAATTTTGGCCACGCTCTTGACCAAGATCTTCTTCGAGCAACCAGTAGGCTCCACAGTTTTCTTTACCGAGCCTTCCAACTAAAGGTGGAACAAATGGGTCGGGTTAGGTGGGTCAACCCTAACCCGACCCAACCCAACCCAACCCGCATGCAACCCCCGGGCGGGCCGGGTTGCTATATGGCAACCCGGCAACCCGGCGGGTTGCTATTTTGTTTGCATTAGCCAACCCGGCAGGTTGGCCCAAAAAAAATTAAAAAAATTAAAAAATTAATTATTTTTTTCAAGTTTCCCTCATTTTTTTAATTCTTTTAATTAAACTATTATGATTGAACTCTTACAAATAATTTTACACAATAATATTAAACTATACTTCTAAATCATAAATATTAAAATGTATAAAACTTCGTAATATTTGACATATTGTTATTATTATTTTTTATGGTACATAAAATATAAAAAAAAAAAAATACTAAAGTCTTATTCTCAAATTTCCATGTCTTGTAAAAAATATAATTCATTCTTTTGCTAAAATTTCATCAATTGAATGAATAAATCTAAATTTTCTTATATTACAATTTTATTGTATTAAAATTGAATTAATATTTGAAATGTTAAAAAAAATTAATTTAATTGAATTATTGATATTTGAAAAGTTAACTAAAAACAATTACATTTATTCATTTATAAATTGTTAATTACTTATTTGAAAAGTTAAATAAATAAAACAAAATAAAATAAAAAATAAAAAAATAGGGCTAACCCGACCCGTCCCGCAGCCTAACCCAGCGGGTTAGGGTTGGCGGGTCGGGCTGGGCCTGCCTTTGTTGGCGACCCGCCGTGGGCTGGGTCGGGTTACTTTTCCACCTCTACTTCCAACCACTCGATCAACTTTTTCTTCCCCGAGCCTCCTAGTGGCTCAATCAATTTCTTCTTTCTCAAGCCCTCTAGATACTTGGCCTCCTTCTTTCTCCCCAAGCCTTCTACTGGCTTGACGTTGTATCGAGCCCTCGTGGAGCTCAAGAGTATCTTTTTTGGGCAACTGCTGTGGAAGTAGTTGTAGGTTTCTTAGCACTTGTGCCCTCTCCCAAGCTCTCTATCAGTACGCTTGAGGGCTGGTTGCGAGGAACCTACCCTAGCTAGTCGCCCCAAAAAAAACTTGTGGGTTGTTACTTCGTCGAGATTATCGGCTATTTCTTGGCAGTCTTGCGAGCTGCTATCTTCTTCTTCAAGTTCTTTGGCTTGTCAGCCTACATGTTTGCAAAAGGAAAAGAATTGTTAGTGACCTACTAAAGGAAAGACGTAAAAAGTGAGCTTTTGAACACTTACCTTTCTAAAAAATAATGTAAAATTTTGCAGCGCCATTGCAAAAACCGCACACTATCAGGTGAGCAAGTGTGATGATCTGGTGGCGATACGTTCACTACCAAGAAGCTCATCTACTCTCGATGCAAGGCAGTGACAAAGTTCTATGTGACGTTTATTGCAAAACGAAGTAAATGTCAAGTTAGCTCGGCTGTCCAACTAAAAAACCTTTAGTTTTGTGTGAAGACCAAAATACTTATTAGTATCCGAGGCAAAAGTGATGGTCTCCCTAGCCTCATAAAAGAAATATTGGGAGTCCCAATTTCCCAACTTTTTTTAGACTCCGATCAAACCATTCAAACGTGTTTTCCTCGTTTTAGAGAGATAATACGTCTGATCTTGGTTCTTCTTAAACCTACATAGGTGGACAAGCTCATCCACTGATAGCTTGCCTAACTCAGAAATTTGTAAGCTGTGTACATTCCTACAATTATTATATATGAGTTCCCCGTGAGCTGGAGGGGAGCAATGCTGAACCTTCTAGTACATCGACAATAAAGAAATGAGGTGGGACGGACATTCCACACCTCATAAAGACGTCAGAGATCACCACCCAACCCTTGGGGGGATCTTTTCAGGAAATATTTCCAGGAGCCCTCAACGGAGTTGATTCGCATAAATATCCCTTATGCGCTCAAGATCCTCAACTCTAATCGAGGAACTCAGCTCTTGGCAGGGAGTCTTGACAGAAGCTACATCCAAAGAGCTCACAACATCACTGTCCAAGCTTCTTACGATAATATCCTCAAAAACCTCTTTTGGATTCCTTCCTCACGAACAACTGAGGTCGCCAGGGAGTCGAAATGGCGATCAATGCTGTGACTATTGAATGAAGACATTGTGGTAGCACGCCTCTAGATACCTGAAATAGAAGTGACCAAGTGTCAGAGGTCAAACTATCGGTGACCTGTCCATACTTGCTTTCAGTTCAAGCATCCAGGATAGCTCACATCGACCGAGAGATGCGAGTGAGCTATCAAGATTTCGACGGCCACCTCCCTAAAAACTCCTAAAACCCAAACCAGTGGGTCTACTTAAAAACCTTAAAAAAGCTAAAGTGGCCATGGGAATGGCCACCCTCAACAACCACTAAAACTTAAAAGAAAAAAAAGAATGAGGACCAGAGTCTTACTAGAGTATGAAACACAGTGAGAACTCGTCGAAAAATTGCCGTAAGTCTGAAGAAGCAACTACAGAAAAGAGAAAGCAACTAACTTCGGGGTGAAAATGATTTCTTGCAATTGTACAATTCTGGCAAAATGCCCGTTTATATAGTAGTGAGCATGGGAGACAAAAGGGCGGGATTCGACCTAAACCGTTGATTTGCGACGAATCTTAGCCCTCCATTTGTCGAGCAATCTTGACCACTTGATGTGTTCACATATCAATTGGCCAGAAAGGGTAATCAATCGTTAGAATTCTATAATCATAACTGTCATCACACATCACCTCAACTTCGAACATGGACAGCTATAGTCACCCACGCGAAGACGAAAAGTAAATGTAAAAGCCGGCTACATTTCATGCAACACGACCATGTGGAAATTACATGCATGGCCTTCATTTCAAATTCCAAGTTTATCAAGAATACTGCAGCAAAAACTAAGTCCTGTTCACGTTGACTAAAGCTAAGGCCGACTCCCGAAACTCCTCCAAATCTGTAGTCAACGTGCAACTTAAGAAGTTTGAGCTAAATGTCAAAGCGGGCAATTAGTCTTCGAAGCTCAAAACGAGCATTGAACACTAGTGGGCAAACATTGTGTAAGATATTTCCATTAAGCTCAGAGAAGTTAGAAGCCCGCAAGGTCTAGTTCAACCTAGCATCAGTTTAACTCAGCACTTGTCCGACCCAACATAAAATCGTCGAGGTATAGCTCGACCCAGCACAAACTAGTCACGACCAACTCTAGCAATTGTTTGACAAATCACAGATATGCTCAAATCTCGGATATTTCAGAAGAGATCAAATCAATAGCAATGATAGCGTGATCTTAGCGCACAATCACGAGAATATCGGAATTGCAATTTGAATCTGATTGCAATCCCAATAATTTCTCTCTTTCCTTTTTACAAACTTGTATATAAACCCCTCCAATGATGAGAGAAGAGTTAGCAAATTATTCTAGACAGAACTTATTGTTATTCATGTAATCCATCAAAAGCAATAAGATAACAGTGGATGTAGGCTCAAGTTCTAGCTTGTCGAACCACTTTAAAAATAGTTTGTGTTCTTTACTTTAAACATATTTTACATTACTTTGCTAGTTTTCATTAAATCACACACACATCGATTCCAATTCCACTAAGGTCAATCGGATCACTCGGGTTGGTACAATTTTTGTATCAACATATATATAGTGGTACTAGTCATAAAAATTGTATTGCCTAATTGTTTGAGACAAATAAAAGGTGCAGGTGGATCAAATGGAAACTTTTGAGAGAATCAATTAAGATATTGGAGATCATTAAAATGGATTATTTATTTTATAAATAAACTTATTCTTTGCTCTTCAAGTGATAATTTAAGGTCATCAATTTAACTTTCCCTTAAATGCACCCAAAATAAGTTTTGCACATTGACTTGTAGAATTTGTTCGGGTATTTTGTCAAATATCAAAAACAAATTTCGTTACTGAAATCTTGAGATTAAACAATTACAGAAAGTATTGGTCGTATCTAAATGGGTTTCAATTACTCATTTTTCACATAAGTTAGTTTAGATAATTCTGGTTTAGGTGATTGATTATATTATATATTTGGAATGATTTAATAAGAACGTTACTACTTTATTGTACAATTAACTTTTTTTTTATCTATTCAAAGTTATAATTAATTTATTTCTATTTACTTTAATAGGTGGATTAAAGTCACCTGATTGTAAAGATTTTTTTTTCTTTCTTATATATATTTTTTAATATATTTTAAGCACCAAACAACATTACAAAACTGAACATGCTTTTTGTCAAAGATAGAATGCATCCACAATAATACTCACAGTGTTGCTGTGAGTGCCTAAATTTTATGATTAAATTTTTTCAAAGATAAACTTTAAAAAAGAAAAAAAAAAAAAAAAAGAATGAGTGTTTGAGAAGAAATTGTTATAACATTGCATTTGTTATATATATATATATATATGTGTGTGTGTGTATACGATAATTATATTTTTTAATTAAATATTGTTATCCATTTAATGCATTTAAAAAAAAATTGCATATGTATATCATAGATATTAATCAACTCAGGTTTATTTTTAAAATTAATCTCTCACATAAATTTTTTTTTTTTTTATCATTGAATCTTTCATTCAAAACATAAATTTCTATTTACCTATGTTGATGCTCGTTTTCGGCACCAACCAATTGTCACGTGGGTTTTTCTCTTTGATGAATTAATGCACGTGATAATGGATATATGAAATGAAATAAATGCAGGGAAAACTTTTAAAGTGGTTCGGATGCTAAGGTAGCAAGTCCTACGTCCACTGAGTTGTATTGATTTTAGTGTGGGTCAGGTCGCGAAGCGGACTGACGTACAAAAAGTTATGAAAAGTAAGTGTTTTCTTTTACAAGAGAGAGTTATATTTTTTGTAAAGAATGGCCGAATCCCTTAATAGGGGTCTTCTTCATTTATAACAAATTGAGGCGTGTAATCATCATTAAATCCATGGGTTGGTGTGATTGTCAGGATGTAATCCGCTTTACGTCCCATTTTCCTTTTTCCAAGCTGATTTCGAACACTTGCTGCAGAGGAATGGACGCGTGTGAGCTCCACATTACTTTGCAGTCTGACATGTGCATGTTGCCCTGACGGGAGCAGGTCACCCGTAACGTACTCTTCCCACGTCAGCCCTTTGTTTTCCCGGGTATAACAGAAGCCCCCTAGTTTTTAAGGTTCGAGGAACGAGCCTTGGAAACTAAGTCACACTGGAGACTTTGGTCGCTCTGACCTGGATGGGTGAGCTCGCCTCAAGACTCGCAGCGAACACGATCTCCGCGTCCTTTGCCTAAGCGACCTGACAATCTTTATCTCAGTGACCTGGACTTGACGAACGCTCCTTTCTGCACCTTAGTGTTCAATGAATCTTCCGTGCCCTGCTCCTGTCAGGCGCTCTGCATGCGTTACAGCGCTTGTCAGACACATTAAATGCGCGGTATGATGACCCGACGCCGTTTTGACAGATTGACCGTTTAACGCGTTTGAAACCGACAGCCTTTATTACTGCATTAATGGCGAGGTGGGTTTGAAATGGCGCCCCTTTTCACGGCATTTAACGCGACGTGGGGGCGCATTTAATGCGGAGGAGAGGGAACTGCCGTTTTCGACTCCGGGGTGGTAACCGTCGTTTCGCTATCCATATAAAAACTTGTATTTTTCAGATGAGGTCACCGAAATTTCTTTCGCTTCGGTGACAAACTTTGGCAACCAAGAATCATTTTCTCCCGATCGACGCTTTTCAGGCAACCGGAACGAGTCTCGGCCCTAGCTCCACATACCACGAGTAAGGTTATCTCTCTTCTTTCTCTCTCTCTTTTTTTTGGATTGGTTTGGTTGAACCACGGCGTTGGGTCTTCCGTGTTTCACCGGAGTCGCGACGCCATTATTGATTCGAGCTGTGGATGGCGGCTTGAATCACCCACTAGTTTTAAGTATTTGTCCCTTGCTGCCGTACGGGACAAACACGAAGGCCCAAATGACCGTGTCTGTCGATGTTGCAGACAGAATGGAACCGTCAACATCCAGGACCGAGGGAGGAGCCAGCTCGTCCTCACGGGAGCTCCCGGACGCAGCTCTCGACGTCTATTCGGTCCTTACCTCCGAGGAATATGCTAGAATAAAGCGGCAGTTTGATATCCTAAGGAGGTGTTCCTCGACCACACTAGGCCGTCACGGCGCCCCCACGCCGCGACGGCCTTGCCGCGATCTCTGAGGAGATCTTCAAGTGGAGGGATGATTCCCTTCCATCCTTTCATCAGGTCGGTCCTGGATCTTTCGGATCGCACCAATGCAGCTGACGCCAAACACATATGTCATCGCCGTCGCGATGTACATTGCGTGCTGCGAGAACGGCTTGGGGGAGCCGTCGGCGGTGGAGCTCGTTGTCGCCTACTACCTGAAGAGAGTAAGGACAAGGATCCTTACTATTTGTCTCGGCGACCTACCCATTGCTGCGGGGATCACGCTATCCCAGCAATGCGGGGCCTACGAGACAAAGTTTTTCTTTTTCGTTTATAACGTCACCGCCACTTCCGATCCAGTAGGTTTTCTTTTGTTGGATTTGTTATCTTGCTCGCACGATCGTTAGCTAATGACCTGTTTTCTCTTATGCAGTTAATAGAACGACCAGCCAAGAATTACTCGCCGACCCCAACAGGCTCGTATCTTTCGGGTACTAGCCGAGGAACAGCGGGACGCGAGGAACTTGTGACGACCGCGAACCTGCGGAAGTACGGTTTTTTTCACCGACAAGGCATCGTTAGAACCCTTGGACGGTAAGTTATGCTGGTAGCTTTCTGGTCGTGATATAATTCCCTTACTGACAAGTTTAAATGCAAAGACCATGCCCCCAAAGGAGTCCGGCATTCCCGCCGAGCGCCATATGTTTTCCCTCGTCAAGGAGGGAGAGGGAGGCCGAAGCTGCTCGTGCCATTCCCGCACAACCGCTGTGAACTTCTGCTGCCTTCGTAGCCTCATCCTGCACAAGAAGCGACCAGAACAGAACGGTCACTCCGGCACCTCCTGCTCGCCCCAGGCGGAAGGCTCCGCCCAAAGGTCCAAGAAGAGGAAATAGGTCCAGGTCGAAGAATCTGAGACCGAATCCGAGGAGGACCCCTCAGACGCGCCAAAATCCAGAGGTCGGGAAAGGAACCCGCGAGCGGGCGGTGACTGGCGACAAGGCAAGGACGCGCCTGTTCTGGACTCGTTGGGAGTCTGCCCGAGTACCTGTAGCCAATTGTATATGGCTTGCTCGAGAGCGAGCTATCGGAGTCTACAGCGATTTGCAGACACGGGCGACGACCTGATGGCCACCTCGTTTCAGCATCTGAGCAGGTAAACCAGCTGTACCTTGAATTCCCATTTTGATTTTATTTCTAACTCGTATACTGCTCGCAGGGTTGCTTGCGATGAGGATGTCCATGGAGAAGACGCGGCTGGGGGCCGCAAAGGGACAGCGACCTGGAGCGGAGGTCACGAAACTGAAGCAAACTTGGAGTCCGTTGAGGCGGAAAGAACCCAAGCGTTCGAAGCAGCGAATAGGTATCTGAACCAAAGGACGCTGCTCAGCGAATAGTGGACTTCCAGAGGGCAGAGCTAGTCGACGTGCTAAGAAGTCAGAGAACTTCAAGGACGACCGCCAGCTCCTCTAGAGAAGTCGAAGAAAAGGACCAGGAGCTTCAGGCGACCTTTGCACGGCTCAGCGAGCTGAAGGGATAGGCAGGTCCCGCGCAGAAAGGCTATGCTCTTGAGCCGAGCTCCAGAGAGTCGAGCGAGGGTCCTTTCTCTAACTGATGAATGCAGAATCAGTCGGAGGAGCTGGAGAAAAGGCCGCAGACTGGGCGATTGGGTGTATCTACACCTTGCGAGCAAGGACACCCGGATTTGGACATGTCCGCCCTCCCGGAGGGTTGGCAGGCGACCTTGCGGATTATGGCCGAAGAGGACGACCAGGCTGCCGCGGCCGCCCAGGGACCTGATCAGGCGGGTGGCTCTGGCTCGAAGGATCTCCCCGACCAACCTTAGGCGTAATGAACTATCTTTGTTGTAATCGATTTTTTGGAATTTTGCTTGTAAATGAAATTATCTTTTCAATTCGCAGTTCGCTCTTTTCATATATTGTGTGTACAATTTACAATTTGCGATTTACATAATTGTCTACAAATGCGAACAGAACACATACGAACTGTTTTAAGCGAACAGGTAATACTTAAAAGGAATTTACAAAAATAGTGAGAGTTGAGTTCAGGATTACTGATAGTACGGCCGGAGGTGCTCGGCATTCCAAGCTCGGGGTACTTTGGAACCGTTCAACCTTTTGAGATGTAGGTCCCGGTCTGATTACTTTGTCGACCCGGTATGGACCTTCCCAGTTAGGTCCTAGTACCCCCGCACTCGGTTCTCTGGTCCCGAGGAGAACTTCCTTTAGCAGCAGGTCTCCGACCTGGAAGTCTCTTCGTTTGACCTTTGAGTCGAAATCTTTTTGCTCGCTGTTGGTAGGCCGCTATCCTTAGTGAGGCCTTGTTTGGTGCTTTTTTCGACCGATCCAAACTTGCTCTCATTAGTGCTTCGTTTTCGTTCTCATTGTACAAGTCCCTCCGAAGAGACCCGGTTCCGACCTCTACAGGATCATTGCTTCACAGCCATAAGCTAGCGAAAATGGAGTTTCCGAGGTGGAGGTCCTTGGAGTTTGTCCTTTGCGCCCACAAGACTTCTGGGAGGTCGTCAGCCCAATTTCCTTTGGCTGCCCCGAGCTTGGCTTTCAGAGTGTGCTTTGATGGTCTTGTTGACTGCTTCGACTTTGCCATTGGCGCCTGGGGTCTAGTGATTGAGGCAATTTTTTTATGGATGCCCAGCTCGTCGCAGAACTGCCTGAACCTCCTCATTGTCGAACTGCTTTCCTTATCTGAGATGAGGGTGTGAGGAATTCCGTAGCGGCACACTATATTCTTGAAACGAAGTCCTTCAGCTTTCTGGTCGTGATCGCGGCTAGCGCTCGGCTTCGACCCATTTCGTGAAGTAGTCTACCGCGCCACGGCATACTTGACCCCTCCCTTTCCAACCGGCATGGGGCCGATGAGGTCGATTCCCCACATGGAAAACGCCCAGGGGCTAGACATAGTGTCAGCTCGTGAGAAGGGGCTCGTGGAATGTTCTGCGCAACCGTTGGCATTTGTCGCATTTCTTGACAAAGTTGTTCGCATCTTCTTGGATTCGGGCCAGTAGTATCCCTGGCGAACAATCTTGTTCGCCCAGACCGAGCTCTGTGTGGTTACGCAGACCCCTCATGAATTTCCCTCATGATGTAGTCTTGCTTTCTTCGCTGGTCACACATCGGAGGAGTGGGGCACTAATCCTCTCCTGTACAGCTGATCCCCGATGAGTGGTGAAACGAGCAGACCTTACTCGTAGGACCCTTGCCTCGACCTTATCGCTGGGCAGGTCCCATCCTTGAGGTACTGGACAATGGGAGTCATCCAGGAATCTGGCTGAACCTCGTTCACGGCCTGTTCGGTTCGAGCTGTAGTTGGGAGCGTTGACAAAGCGAACAGGAATGCTATCAGAGCCTCTGATCTAATGACGAGGCTATCTTTGCCAAGGCGTCTGCTATTGAGTTGCTTTCCCTGGGGATCTGAGCGATCTCAAAGTGCTAAACGACCCCAGAGAGACCTTAGCTTCTTTAGGTACGGACCATGTTCTCTTCTTTGGCTTGGTATTCCCCTAGGATCTTTTTCGATCAGCATAGAGTCGCTATAAATGCTGATCGCGGTTGCACCCATTTCTTTGGCGAGTCGCAACCCGGCGAGCAGAGCTTCGTATTCGGGACTCATTGTTGGTCTTTTAAACCCGAACCGGAGAATACCATGAATTCGGATCCCCTCGGGGCTTACCAGAGTAGACCCGCACCGGCTCTTTTTCCCTGTTCGATGACCCGTCGACGTAAGGTTCCATGTCAACAGGTTCTGGATAGTTTCTTTGCCCGACTTTCGCTAGACTGTTGCTCGCTTGGGAGTAGGAAAATTCCGAAATGAAGTCTGCAACAGCCTGCCCTTTGATAGTCGACCTGGGCGTGTACCTTAAATCGAACTGGCTTAGCTCCATGGCCCATTTGAGCAATTTACCCGAGGCCTCCGGTTTCTGGAGGACCTGCCTAAGAGGTAACTCGTCATTACATTGATTGTATGGGCGTGGAAGTAAGGTCGCACTTTCTGACGCGCCACCAGGGCAAAAGCTAGTCGCTCCATTTTCGGGTACCGTATCTCGGCATCCGATAGACGCTTACTTGCATAATATACCGGCCACTGAACTTTTCCTCTTCTCTATTAAAGCCGCACTGACCGCGAACTGAGACACGGACAGTGTAGATAAGCAGGATTTCTCGTGGAAGAGGCTTAGAGAGGAGTGGTGGCTTCCCAAGATGCTCTTTTATACTTTGGAATGCCTGCTCGCATTCGGAAGTCCACTCGAATTTCTTATTTGCTTTCAAACATGAAGAACGGTAAACAGCGGTCCGTTAGCCTCGATATGAAGCAACTAAGTGCCGCTATTCGCCCGTTCAACTCATGACCTGCTTCTTGCTGCGGACTTTCCCATATCGAGCAAGCTTGAATCTTTTCGGGTTTACCTCTATGCCCCGCTGATTGCCATATATCCCAGGAACTTTCCTGACGATACTCCGAACGAACATTTGAGAGGGTTCAGCTTCATTCTGTAGAGTCGGAGTATGTCAAACATCTCACGAGATGCGAAATATGATCTTGGCGACCTGGGATTTGACCACATGTCGTCTACATAGACCTCCATTGTCCTCCCAATCTGGTCGAAGACATCGGTTGACCAACCTCTGGTAGGTCCACCTGCATTCTTGAGGCCGAGGCATGACTTTGTAGCATATAGCCCCCGTCCGTAATGAAGTCGTAGCTCCTCATCTGGCTTATACATCGGGATTTTGGTTGTATCCCCGAGTATGCATCCATGAAGCTTAACAGCTCGTGCCCCGAGGTGGCGTCAACGAGCTGGCGATCCTTGGAGGGTGAGCTGTCTTTCGGGCAAGCTTTATTCAGTCCGGCTGAAGTCTACGCAGGTCCGCCACTTGCCATTTGGCTTCTTGACCAAGACCGGGTTTGCAACCCAGGTCGGGTAGAGAGCCTCGCGAATAGATCCATTGCGGAGAAGGCTCTCCACTTCTGATTTTAATGCGAACGTACCGCTCCGGATCCATTGCCCTCTCGTTTTCTTTGGGCGACCTGGCTTAGCTTCACTGTTTGACGTTTAATGAATGGCATATACTTCGGCCTGATCCCGCCATATCCGCATGCGACCAGGCGAACACATCAATGTTCTCCTTCAAGAAGCTCACCAGCTCGGAGGCTAGCTGAGGGTTAAGACAGCTTCCGATCTTTAGCATCGGCTCGGCTCTTTTGATCAACCGAAACTTCGGACAGATCCTCAACCGGGCCGCTCGGGGGGATTTCTTTGAACTCGCGGATCTATGTTATCCTCTGCCGGACCAGGCTGTGGCTCGATCCGGCTGATCGCCATAGCATTGCGGGGTGCCAACGCGAAATCCCTTTCCCTTTGTCGTCCATTTGGACTGATTTACATAGCATCGCGAGATGCGCTTTGCGACCCGCTTACCTCCCCTATCCCCGATGGAGTGGGGAACTTCATCCTTGAGATGATCAATGGAAGTGACTGCCCTGGTTTCTCATTAGAGGTCGCCCCAGGATGCCGTTGAAGCGCCGGACAGTCCACGACCAAAAATTCGGTAACCCTATCATTCGTCTTAGTCGCCGTAGCGTGACTGGGAGCTGGATTATCCATTGGGGATCAGGTGATCCCCCGTAAACCATACAGAGCATCGAGGCCGGTTTCAGGTCGCCTCGACCATTTCATTCTGTCGAAAGCGGATTTGAACAGATGTTCACGGCGCTTCCGTTGTCTACAACATTCTGCAGACATTATGACACCCTATCAGGGCGTGATCACCAGATCCATCCTCGTGAGGATGGTGCATCGCGCTGCCTCTTTCTCTCAGAAGGTGATCGGTTCCCTCTTTTCGGGCTTTTGGAGGTCGCTGCGATGTAATTCATTACCCTAATCGGGTCGTGGCGAGCTTCGCGAGCATATCTTTCCTGCGCTCCTCGCGTGTTTCCCTCCCGCGAGGTGCGGACCGCCTACAGATTATATTAACACTGTTGTACCCGCTGCGATCACGACGCTTTTTTCTTTTCGCTCCCTTGGTTTTCTTTTGGGGATTCAGCAATGTACTCTTTAAGTGCCCATTCTTGATGAGTTCTCTCGATAGCCTGCTTTAGAGCTCGGCACTCATCGGTGAGATGCCCATTTTCCCGATGTTAACGGCCATACTTCTTGTTGTTTCTGGGGGTTTTCATTGGTTCAGGCTCACCGAGCAGGCTAGCTTCCTCGGATTTGTCGAGGATCGCAGAATGGACGCATTCAACGGAGTGTATTGGGTCTCGTCGCGTCCGCGACGGGGGAGAAGCATAGGACTTTCGCTCGTGGCGGGGTTTCTTCCCTTTTCGCTGACTGTCATATCTCCTTTGCGATCGGCTCGCTTTTCGTCTCCCCGACCCTGACATACTACTGAAGTGCCGTGATCGCGACGGCGGCGCGCGCCAGCGAGTTCTCTATTCGAAGATACTTTTCTGCCAGTTATAGAATCTGGTGAGGGAGTATCATCCTCATCCTGCAGTTCTTTCCACAGTTCGGTTTGTCGGGCGAACTCCAGCTTATTATAAGAGTTTTTTCGATGGACCTCCTCTGGTGCGTGAGCCACTTTGTTGACTCCCTGTGGAAGCGATCAATGTAGACTGCAAGGATTGTCTCTCCTTGCCTTATATGCTGAGGTAGCTCAAAGATTTGAAATTTCCGTGGCTTGAATGCCGCAGGACCGCCGTGCTCTCTGAGGCCACGAACTGATGATCCCCGCTGGGAGCGACCTGAACCATCGTTTGCGTGAGAGGTCAGCGTCACGGCCAAACACGGCACTTCGCAAGGTCCGAAACCTGGGTGAGCTCCATCAGGTCGTTGAACTCATATAATGATTGCTGAGCATAGTTTTCCATCAAACGCCGCATATCTGGCATTCTAACCCTGGTGGGAGCGAGCAGCAGCCTTCAAGAGAAAATGGGATGTAGGCGCGACCTGCGCCTGAGCTCGTTTTGCTACTCCCTTAGCCTATCTAGAGCTCGCTGGAGCTGCCTCAATTTGTGGTAAAGTGCCATACCGGGGTGTTTTTCACCCATGCGGGCTCGCCTTCCCTTTGCGTGTCAGGATGAGTTCAGAGGTCGGATGCCTCCTCGCCTCGACCGGTATTTCCAGGCCACGCTCGACACACGCTGACTAGAGGCATGTGAAGGCGATGGTATTGTGCGAGGCATTTTCCACGACCCTCGACGTGGTACGAACCGCCCCGCGCGGTGTGGGGGGCGACCCGCATGGGAACCGATCGGGGTCGTTCTGCTAGGTGGTGAATAGTAATCATCGCCGTCCAGCATTTACGCTTGGGTTTGCTGCGACGTGGCATGGGACAGCTCGGGATCTACTTTTTCACACGAGTCTCAGCTTTGCTTGACACCCTGCTGGGGCGCCCTTTGTATTCGCTGGCCCTTTGGAGCCCGTAGGCTTACTTTTTGCCACTTGCTTACCCTTGCGTTTACGCGTGCCAGTGCTCGCCGGCACGGGCTATCGCCCTTTGCCGCGCTTTCGCATGACCTCGGCCGTGTTTTGGCGGTTGTACCGCTCCGCTGTGCGCGATGACATGCCTTGGTCCGACGGTCCAACCTCTGGTTGACCGTCGTAGAGTATTGTCGAACCTCTCCTAGTAGCTTCGGATGCAGGGTCCGTTGCCGGCGCTGCCGGGGTATTCCCAACACATTTTGCGATACTGGAGGTATGCTGGAAGGGGTGGTCCCTCTGGGTCGCTGGGACTCCTTCAACATGTTGGTTCCCCTCTAGGTTCAGATTGGCGGGCCCATTGTAGCTGTAAGACCATAGGTCAAAGATTCTCCGATGAAGGGTACACGCTAAATCACCCCCTCCTTCTAGCGCCAAACTGTTTGATGCTTCGTTTTTCGGCACCAACCAATTGTCACTGGGTTTTGCTCTTTGATGAATTAATGCACGTGATAATGGATATTGAAATGAAATAAATGCAGGGAAAACTTTTAAAGTGTTCGGATGCTAAGGTAGCAATCCTACGTCCACTGAGTTTGTATTGATTTTAGTGTGGGTCAGGTCGCGAAGCGACTGACGTACAAAAGTTATGAAAAGTAAGTGTTTTCTTTACAAGAGAGAGTTATTTTTTGTAAGAATGGCCGAATCCCCTTATGGAGGTGGTCTTCTTCATTTAATCAAATTGAGGCGTGTATATCATCATTAAATCCTGGGTTGGTGTGATTGTCAGATGTAATCCGGCTTTACGTCCCATTTTCCTTTTTCCAAGCTGATTTCGCACGACTTGCTGCCGAGGAATGGACCGTGTGAGCTCCACATTACTTTGCAGGTTCGACTGTGCATGTTGCCCTGACGGGAGCAGGTCCCCCGTACCGTGACTCTTCCCACGTCAGCCCTTGTTTTCCGGGTATAACAACCTATAACTAAATGTAGTTTTTATTACCTAAAAACCAACGTCTATTAATTGAACCGCACAATGTTTCTGACTTACAAACTAATTAAGCAAATAATAATAAAGGCAAAAGCAACAAAAAAAGAGTCCGAACACAAAACAAACACATTGGTGGCCGTGACAAAGGAGAATTAAGCATGTCTCAGAAACGAATCAAACTATTGACCCCCAAACCCCAACCCCTCCTTCCGCTGCCACCATGACCAACAAGAGTACATAAACCAGAGATGGAAAGCGCAAGAAAAAAAAATTGTAATTGTGGCTTCCTCAATAGGACTTATACATCTCGCTTTGATTCTTATCTATTTTTCAATTTTTATGCGGGGAAGATTTCATCCTCCAACGTTTAAACTTGATTCACTTAGCGTCAATCCCTTAAATACCTCTTCTTCTCTAATCACAGCTGATTGGGACATTACTTTCTCTATCACAAACCCTAATCATGGATCACTCCTGCTATATTACAGAGGTGTCAAAGTTTCTGTTTTTTATAAGGAGAAAAACATCTCCTCCGTTGTAGTGGAACCCTTATTAAATTTTAATGGGATGGAAGCCAATAGCCGGCACTGGCATTGGGAGAAAAAATATTAGGCCGGTCTTTTGGACTCTCCTTTACACTTGAGTTCTAACAAATTATGGATAAGTTGTCAATTACTAGTTAATTTTGATGTTCTTTGTAGTTATGTACTAATGTGTGCGTGGACTTACAAGATGAAAAAATAATAATTAATTAAAAATACCAACCAAACACGCATGGAGTTGGAGTATTGTTAGGGCCAAAAATCATCTTGGGCTTGACGAGGCCCAATAACGAAATAAACATGTCACGGTCCAAGGCCTCAACCCAATCTCGATCGGGCCTACGCTTAAAATCATCTTGTGAACTACCCACTCTACTAGTTGGGCTATTTTATAAGTTAAGCTAAACTGGGTTTCAACCCGATAGCCTGCAGCAGTCCATAAATAGGAAATCGGAATCCCATTCTATTTCCTCTTCTATTAAGATTCCAAATCTTATTTAAACTATTAAACTTAATTTGATAAGGGAAAGAAATCATATTTCTTTCTTGATAGGGATTATCTCCCAAAAAAGAGGACTCAATGTCCTACTAGGATTCTAACCCCTTGGGTTCACTATAAAAATAGAGGCTTGCCCTCTCATTAAGCATGCAATCTCCTACAGTCAATCTACACTACTCAAAACCATCTATATGCTCCTAAGTTCTTGCTCCCAAGAACCCGACGCCTCCACCGTAGTCCTAGCCTCTGACAAGACTCATGGTAATTCTTCATCTCCTTAATTCTTATCAAATAATCTCTTTCAACCTCGCTAACTTGAGCGTCGGAGTGCCTACGGCAAACACCACCTCGGTGTTTTCCGGAAGCTTTACGCTTGCCTTTTCATGTGTGTAGGTCTAGCGGATTGTTAGTGGCCTCAACCTCACGGGATCAGACCCTATTTTCATGACGGTAGATTTTTTGCATCTACAGTTTGGCGCCCACCATGGGGCCTTGACAATCATCTGCCAACGACGACTTACAACATGAGACGAGGCATGTAACTCCCTTCGACTGACATCGTTAATCAAACAAAAAATTTCATCGCGATAAGAAAGTTTTTCTCTACTTTTCTTCATTTTAAATTCATTAGAAGTATTTATGAATCATTCACTTACCGTATTATATTTGTTCAGCATGGGACATAATATCTTGAAACATTAAGACGTATCTCTCATGTTTATTATTTATTCATGCACCGCCTTAAACATTGATTATATTTGGGACTCTATGTGCATCAATGCATGGCTAATTGCCTCTTTGGAAGGTATTCCATGTTTTAAATATCTCTATGTCTCGGGCATGTTTTAGAATGCGTAAAGCCTCTGTCCAGAACTGAATTTTGAGCCAAAATCCTAAAATCCTTTCCATTCCACTCCACTCGGGTGCCTAGGCAATGTGACGTCAGATCGCAACGCCGAGTGAAACCACCTCGGTTATCAAGGCAATGGCCATTGTTGTCCTCTTTCATTCATCACAAATGTGCTATCTATCTCCAATTACTTGTCAATGTTTGGCCTCCAGCATTAATTTGTGTTTTTTTGACTACCATAGGTGTTATAGTATTTTGTTTTACGTGATCACATTTTATCATCTTTATGGAGTAACATCTTACATATATGCTAGAATCACAATATACTTGCATTTAACAACTTTATTCTTTCTAGATTTTTTTTGTTTTTGTTTTTGTTTTTTTTGTTTTTTGCTGCGTTATTGTTGTTATTAAATAATTTGATAGTTAATAGTAGTTGCGGCTAATGGGAATCATTATGCTTCTTTAATATTTCAAACCCACCAAGGTTACACATCCTTTGCCATGGCTATTCTATGAGTACCACCACCATTATCTTGCTGATAAATCCTGCTATCTTTACTCATGACATGTGTGCTACCTATCTCCAACAAGTTGTCAATGTTGATTGTGACGTCCTTTGGCACCAATTTCTTTAAACTGCAATAAGTGTTATGGCCTGACACCCTCATTCATCCTCCATTCCACTTATACACCTCCTAATCGACTCTTCCCAGNAATCAAAGGAGCACTATACAACATGCGTTAATAATATGACATTATTAACTTTTCCTTTCTAGAGAATCAGTTACATTCAACTTTTCTCTAAGAATATTGAACCTTTGTCCAGGCAAAACTTTTGTAAGAGCATCAGCAATTTGATACTCTAAAGCTACATATTGAACACACAATTTCTTTTCAGCAACCAACTTCTGCACATAATGAACATCTATTTCAATATGCTTCATCTTGGCGTGAAAGATCGGATTGGAAGAGAGAGCTCCTGCACTCATGTTGTCACACCGTAGTACAGGAGTTTTATTTATAAGAATTCCAAGTTCTTAGAAGAGATTCTGGATCCATACCAATTTTGTGGCTGCCTAACTTAAGGCTCTATACTTTGCCTCTGTTGAAGACAAGGCAACAACCTTCTGCTTGTGAGAGGACCATTGAACCAAATTTTCTCCAAGATAGATGCTATAGCCAATAGTTGATCATCTGTCAATCATGTCATTTGCCCAGTCAGCATCTGTAAACCCTTCTAAGATAGAATTTTGGTTTCTTGTAAAGATTAAACCATGCTAAACAGTCCCCTTAATGTACCTGAAACTCGCTTGCAAGCTATCCAATGAGCAATCGTGGGGTATTGTAAGAATTTGCTTAGTTTGTTTATGGTAAAAGCTAAGTCAGGCCGTGAAAGAGATAAGTATTGTAAGCCCTCTGCAATGCTTCTATAAACTGATGGCTGATCAAAAGGATCATTATCTTCTTGCCTAATTTAGTCCCTGTTGCCATGGGAGTATTGCAAGGTTTGCAATCTGCCATTCTAGCCTTTACAAGTAGATCCTGAGCATAGACTGAGTAAAAAAGAAATATTATATTTAATGGGGTTAAGGGATAAATAATAATGGTAGTTGAAAAAGAGAAGAAGAAGAAGGGTTGGCTGTTTGGATGAGGCAAAGAAAAAGAGGCGCCCCTGGTTTTGTTGTTTATACTGATGCCATCGTACACAGTTTCAGTTTTAGCCAACCAGATTGTCCCTTAATTTCCAAGTCTTACTATTTTTTATTTTCATTTTCCAGGCACTCATTAATAAAACAGCTCTTTATTAAATTATTGGAAAACGTAAGAGGGGATTTATAGAGGGAGGCACATTGACCAAATAATAGTAATTGATTGAATATTTATGGTTAGAATCAATTAGAAATCATCTAAAAATAGGAAACTCTAGCTTTACAGTGGTTGAAAATTGATGAAAAATCAAGTGCTGAAGTGAGAGGGGTTTTGTAAAGAAAAATTGAAGATTCATAATCACCATTGGGTGGTCTGATGGTAAAAGAGTAAAGGGGTCTAACATAAGTTCCTGAGTTCAAGTCTCTTTAAATACTAGTAAGGGTGGTCACTGAGAGAATTTATCCGGTCGTTCACTTTAAAGCTCCCCAGGATTAGGGAATTTATCCGGTTTTTCACTTAAAGGCCTTGGGGGATTATTTGAGGTGCGTGCAAGCTAGCTTAGACACCCTCGGTCATCCAAAAAAATAAATAGGAGGTTCAAATGGTGGTGATGAAGAGAATGTTTGCCATCGGAATTTGTCAAAATTGGCTTTGGATGTTAACAAAATATAAACTTTGGGTGTAAAATTGATATTTTAAAACTTTTTGGGTAGGAAAGGGTCATCAAGGCAAACCTTGGGTGGGAGAAAATTGTTTACTCTTAGTTATTATTATTATTGGTAGAATACTAAGATCTGTTGATTCATTAATTCCAAAATCTACTCCATAAAGTATGCGCACGTTTTACTCTCTTTTATAGTAATTCTTTTTGCACTATAAATGCCTTATGTTTGCCCACTACCGGACAGTCTGTACATCGTGTGAGGGCTATTGTGTGAAAGCAGAATTTGGGGGTCCATAAGAGGATATGTAACTTCGTCTTTTTGATAATACTTTGTGGTCTCACAATGCAGTCCAGGATATCATGCTTCAAGTTTGAGGCTCATAGATGGATTTTTACAGAGAGTAAAAATAAACTCATGATATTGAAAAATTGAAGCAAAACTACATTAAACACACTGCATTAATTCTAAGAAGCACATAAAGATTAAAATGGGAAATATGTTCAGAACTTGCTTCCATCGCTCGAAAATGCAAAGCCTGAGTTCAAGTGGCCACCTCTCTCTTATTTCACTCTGTCTATACAAGAAACTATGATGCTCTTATTTTTCAAAATATTTACAGTGTTGTCTTCCTTCACTGATTCGAAGTGGATCGTATTAGAGACCATTCTGCAGATCATGCTACAGCTCACGGACCAAATCTAATCACAAAAGAACAGCCAAGAATCAAGGACAACAATTGGACTAATAGCCAAGAGTCAGCCAAGAATCAAGGCTCACAACGGTTACAATCTTCACAGCCACAATTATAGCTAGCTTTCCTAGAATAATTCTTAAATTATCTNCAGCTAATTAAATTTTCACAAAACTTAATTCTTTATAAGCTCTATTTTAATAAGCTTTTCTTCGACTCACTTTACTCGGATAACCTGTATTAGAAAGACCTTAATACGAATGATGGAGAACCCTAAATAGCATGAGATTAACATAAAATATATATTTTGAATGGCATCCACAATAGTGAACCAATCCCCACAGAGGAAAGTCGGTCCAAGAAAGAGCTAGCTAGCTCATTATTTCTTTTGTGCTGGCAACAAAATTAGTAGACAAGATTTAAGTAAGAAAGCGACGTTGAGTGAACCCCCCTTTCTCTAACAATATTGGATAGGAGGTTGATTTTTATTTTTGCTTCTGCAGAATAATAATAGTTTGGTCTGCCTAACGCTTTAACTAAAAGTCAATAACTTATGGAAATGGAACTGCATGCAACTTCCAAACTCAGCAAAATTAAAGCTTGGAATTGCCGATGAGTTTACCAGTCCTTCTCAGAAAACATATTCACTTACTCACTCACCAACCAAAATTTAGTTAAAGCTAGTTATCATGCTTCAATTGAACTACTCCTAATTAAGAGAAACAAAAGATGCATAATTTTCATGTAATAATGAGAAAAGAAATTCTGCTTGTCTTTCTGGATACACATTTTAGGCGTATTTTTTAGTTGTAATATTTGTTTGAAATCGATGAAAAATGAGTAAAACATTATATTTCTTCTAGATAATAGAAATGAACATCTGTTTACCTTGTATTTTTTTCCTTAAATAATTAGTTGTAAAAGACTTTTTCAACAAGTCTTATTAGAGACCATTCTGTTGATCATGCTACAACTCACGGACCAAATCTAATCACAGAAGAACAACCAAGAATCAAGGACTACAGTTGGACTAATAGCCAAGAGTCAGCCAAGAATCAAGGCTCACAACGGTTACAATCTTCACAGCCACAATTATAGCTAGCTTTCCTAGAATAATTCTTAAATTATCTGTATATATTTAGCACTGTATTCGTTTGTAAAGTGTGAGAAATATTATAATCAGTTTTATCAATATACTATCAATATTCAAACTTCATCATGGTATCAGTAGAGCCAATCTCTAACGAGAACCCGATCCCCAATTCCCAAAACCCAATCTCCACTCCACCCTCTCCCACTGAAATCCCCTTGATTGCTCTCAACATCTCTGCCCAGATCAACGAAAAACTCACTCCTTCCACCTTCCCTCAATGGCGTGCACAGTTTGAGGCTCTTCTTATTGGCTATAATCTTCTCGATTACGTTGCTGGAGATAATCCATGCCCCTCAACCAACACCACCCCTGACTCCATCCTTCAAAAATCTCACTGGGTCAGGCAGGATAAACTCATCCTTAGCGCTCTTCTGGCTTCCACCATCCCTACAATTACTCCCTTCATCTCGACTGCCAAAACTTCAAAAGAAGCATGGGCCAAATTAAATACTATGTATGCCAGCAAGTCACGCACTAGAGCTATGCAACTCAAAGAGGAGCTTACGCTGATTCAACGGGAAAATAAAACAGTTCAGGAGTACCTTCATACCGTGAAGTCTCTTGCAGATGAGATTGCTCTAATTGATCATCCCATCTCTGATGATGATCTCACTCTCTACATTCTCAACGGCTTGGGACCTGCTTTTCGTGAGATTGCCGCCCCGATCCGTGCCCGTGACAAATCCCTCACGTTTGAGGAGCTTCATGTTTTGCTCGTAAGCCATGAGGTGTATCTCCGCCGTCTGGAAACTGCTACTCAGCAACTGGTGGCAACGGCAAACTTTTCCAGTCGCTCTGGTAGCAATCGCTACAGTGCGGCTCCTTCAAATGGCAACAGAGGCACTCAAGGCTTCACTAAGTCTCCTGGAAGTAAGCCTCACACTAGGCCGAACAATAAAAAGTCCTTCACTACTGGAGGGAAACCCACCGGCCAACGCCGCTATCAGCCCAAATGTCAACTGTGTGACCAGCTAGGCCATGTTGCCAAACAGTGTTCGAGACTACAATTTTCAGAGCCCACTGCTAATTGTGTTTCCACCTCTCATCAAAAGGATACTAAATGGTTAATTGATTCTGCTGCTTCTCATAATATTACAGGTGACTTGGCAAATTTATCAGTCCACTCGGAATATGATGGCACCGATGAAGTTGTAATTGGTGATGGTTCAGGTTTGCGTGTCTCACACATTGGTTCTTTGGTTTTTCATTCCCCATCTCGTACATTTCAATTAAATGATACTCTGTGTGTTCCAAGTATTCGCAAAAATTTAATTTCAGTCCATCACTTTACTACTCAAAATCGTGTTTTTATTGAATTTCACCCCTCTTACTTTCTTGTCAAGGATCAGATCACGGGGGCGATACTTCTCAAAGGTGCATGTGAAAACGGTGTGTATACGCTTCCGGACTCATTGGTGGGCTCATCTGCTCAAATGGTTGCAAATGTGCATGAGAGGACGTCGATTGATGGGTGGCACAAGCGGCTTAGGCATCCCTCTCACAAAATTGTGACCTCTCTTATTAATGCTTTTTCCCTTCCAATAAAAAAAGAACATCAAGTGTCACCTCTTTGTACTTCTTGTTCTATCAATAAAGCCCATCAACAACCCTTTCATCTAACAAGTTTTAAAAGTAATGCACCTCTTGATCTCATTTACACCGATGTTTGGGGTCCTTCCCATATTGTTGGTCTTGATGGATCACGATACTACTTAATTTTGGTTGACCATTTTACTAAATATATGTGGTTTTATCCCATGCCAACCAAGTCCAGTGTTAGTAGCATTTTTCCTCAATTTAAAAATCTTGTTGAAACTAAGTTTCAAACCAAAATAAAAAGTGTTTACTCGGACAACGGTGGTGAGTTTGTGGCTCTTAAAAATTATTTTTCAATACATGGAATTAGCCACTACACCACCGCTCCTCACACTCCCCAACAAAATGGCGTTGCTGAACGCCGTCATCGTCATCTTGTTGAAACGGGACTCACTCTTTTAACGGATGCCGACTTACCACTCTCATATTGGCCTCATGCTTTTCAAACAGCTGCTTACCTCATAAATCGTCAACCAACCCCTCTCTTAAATAATAAATCTCCCTTTGAAAGTTTATTCAATCAACCACCAAATTATCTCAAATTAAGGCAATTTGGTTGTTTGTGTTTTCCCCTAACCCGGCCTTACAATACTCACAAACTTCAGCCCAAAGCAAGCCCCTGTATTTTTTTGGGCTACTCTCAAACTCAGAGTGCGTATCGGTGCATGGACTTACAAACAAAGAGAATTTATCTCTCACGGCATGTGCTTTTTCATGAAAAACAAAAGCCTTTTTCTTCTTCACTTGCAGCTCCCCTCGAAAACTTCTCTGCCCTGTCGCCGTTGCCCATCGCGCCACTTCAAATGCCGCAACCACCACCAGTGCGAATGGACGGTGCACCTGCTTCCACAGCACCTTCAACATCGCCTCCTCTCATCGACTTCCAGTCTCAAATGCAACCCAGTCAATCCGACTTTCTCCAGCCCGTTGATAATCAATCAGCCCATGACACATCTCGTACCCATTCTATGACCACACGGTCGATGAACAAAATCTACAAACCAAAGCAATTCCATTCGGTCTCAAAACACCCCATTCCACCCATCCTTGAACCAACTTGTGTGAGTCAAGCCATCTGTGATCCAAAATGGAGGAGTGCCATGTCTGATGAGTTAACGGCACTAATGAGACATCACACGTGGGACTTGGTTTCCCCACCCCCTCATTGTCAACCAGTGGGCTGCAAATGGGTGTTTAGAGTCAAAAGAAAATCAGATGGGTCTGTTGATCGGTTTAAAGCGAGACTTGTCGCCAAAGGTTTCAATCAATGACTTGGGTTGGATTACAATGAGACATTTAGTCCGGTTGTAAAACCTGCAACAATACAGACTGTTCTGACCATTTCTGTGATGCATGGGTGGTCCTTGCGACAATTGGATGTTAACAATGCATTTTTGCATGGAAAATTGAATAAAACTGTGTATATGATACCCACTGGTTTCAAAGATTTGTCAAAACCTAATCATGTTTGCAGGTTACAGAAGACCATTTATGGTCTTAAACAAGCTCCAAGGGAATGGTACTTGGCTTTAAAGACAAAAATTATGGAGTTTGGGTTTGAAAATTCCAAGGCTGATAGCTCTCTATTCATCTATAAATCTGCATCTGTTTTATGCTTCTTATTGGTATATGTAGATGATTTAGTCATCACTGGCAGCGACAATGAGTTTGTGAGCTCAATCATTGAACAACTTGGAGTCTCTTTCTCCCTAAAGGACATGGGGTCTCTTCACTTTTTCCTTGGCATGGAGGTCATTCCCACCACAGCTGGACTTTTCTTGTCTCAGCATAAATATATACATGACATTCTCTCCAAAACAAACATGCTCGGTGCCAAAGAGGTGTCCACTCCATTGTCCAACACAACTGCTCTCACAATTCTTGATGGCACTTCCTCTGTGGACAACACAGAATTTCAGCGTGTTATAGGTGGACTTCAGTACCTCTCTCTTACCCGTCCAGACATATCATTTACTGTCAACAAACTTTCACAATTCATGTATAAACCTACTGCTACGCACTGGACAGCAGCAAAGAGACTTCTACGATATGTGAAGCATACCATTTATCATGGCATTCACATTTGCAAAGCTACAGTTCCTGGACCAACTCTAATTACTTATACTGACGCTGATTGGGCCAGCAACTATGATGATAGAAGCTCAACATCTGCCTATATTTGCTTCCTTGGTTCCAATCCAATTTCTTGGAGTTCAAAAAAAAAAAAGGGCTGTTGCAAGATCATCCACCGAAGCGGAATATAGAGCCCTTGCAAATGCTGCCTCTGAAACCATCTGGTTACTGTCCCTATTTAAGGAACTCAGCCTGACTCTCTCTTCCCCACCAACATTGCTTTGTGACAACTTGGGTGCCACCCAACTTAGTTATAATCCTGTACAACACTCTCGGATGAAGCACATTCAAATAGATCTTCACTTTGTTCGGGATATGGTTCAGAAAGGCATGCTGAAAGTTCATCATGTAAATACTCAAGATCAACTTGCCGATCTCCTCACCAAGCCCTTGTCCAAACAACGCACTGAACAACTAAGAATCAAGATTGGACTTGCCGATGGCAGCCCTATCTTGCGGGGGCGTATTAGAGACCATTCTACAGATCATGCTACAGCTCATGGACCAAATCTAATCACAAAAGAACAGCTAAGAATCAAGGACAACAGCTGGACTAATAGCCAAGAGTCAGCCAAGAATCAAGGCTCACAATGGTTACAATCTTCACAGCCACAATTATAGCTAGCTTTCCTAAAATAATTCTTAAATTATCTGTATATATTTAGCACTGTATTCGTTTGTAAAGTGTGAGAAATATTATAATCAGTTTTATCAATATACTGTCAATATTCAAACTTCATCAAACTATATATGGTGTTAAAGAATAAAGAGAAACTATGATTATGCCAGATCAACTCCATATAACGAAGTAAAATATGAGATAGCAGTTTTGATATATCATATATCTAAAAAATAAAGACCTTTTAGAATGAAGCCGTAATGCAGACAATTTATTGTTGAATTCCCCTAAGAGAAACTAACATTTGACTTTTACCTAAAAGAAATAAAATAAAATAAAAATAATAAAGAAAGAAGATTGATGTTCTTTATAGCATCCATCATCCATGGAACTTCTCACGAATGACCAATTACTCCATTTATCCAGCTCTTCTGAAACAGAAGTCTGATAAGTAGGACCTCACAGTATTTAACTGGAAATTAATGTTACCTTTTACTGTATTACACACAGAAGTGCAGGGATTATATTGTAATCTACTCAACCACCCCTGCAACAGAAAATGTGAATAAGAATATCAACAATCGCAAGACACTGGTAATGGCATTTCACAGTCCAATTTGAAAAGTTTGCATATGGTTTCAAAGATGTCAGTGGGCTACGGGGCTCCAAGATCCCCTGTTTCAAAGATAAGGGACCCCCATGGCCTCATAGTCAATTGACCCAAAATAACAATTACTTCTGCATCAAACTTTCAAAAATATGGGACCCCGTGGCCTAATAATATTGACGTGAAAAATATAAGTAATTTTGAAAAATTGATCCGTTAAAGAAAGAAAACAAAAAACAAAATAATTGGTATCATTTACACATGATCAATAATATCTCATTACACATTTTGGAAAAGATGCAAGTACTTCTAATTTTAGTAGGTCCAATTAACAGAGTAGACTTCAAGTCAATTAAGGAGGACAAAATATGAAACTTTGATTTTTCTTACTGTCCATATCAACATTTCACACAACATTTGGAGAAAGAAAAGATATAGAACATTTTAATGATTTATGTTCAAAAAATTATCTTCTGGGAGAGGTCTTCAAACTTATTTTCTCAAGGCTTTCTTTTATAATTTCAGATACATGGTGCTCCAACAGAAACAGTATCTATGAAGCAATTATGATTCCACTTGTGAGAACCAATCGATTCAATATAATAAAGGCTTTTGGCACTACACTGAAAACAGTTTTCTGAAACTGATACGAGTATCCTTCCATGGCAACTTACTGTGATTCAGCATCACTTGATCTTTACATTGACAACGTAATTAGTTTACAAGTTTTTATTCCTCAATCAAGTGAATATGTTTTGGATCAAATACATTTACATGAACGTTAATCATCAGGGGTAGAAATAACTATATCCACAGTGATCCCTGTGATTGAAAATTCCGATGAGAAACGGATTGCACATGATGAAAAATACATCTCAGAATTCAATCCGGAGAAGTAACAAAAAATATAATTAGCAGAAACTTTGTACTCTTTTATAATTTCTATTAGTCTACCACACCCATTTCAGTGCATTCAAAATAAGATTTCAGTAGAAAGTTGATTTGTGGAGAAATCAATCAACTCCACTAATGTCATAGCACCTATATTCTCAGGAATTCTACCTGTAAAGAATTGTGTGAAAGATTCAGTGACTGCAATGTTGTAAGATTTATCACTTCCATAGTAATCTCTCCCGAGAAAGTATTTTCTAAAAGGTATATGACTCTCACAAACTTCAGAATTGTGTTATATTCAACAAGTTGACCTTTATTCACAAGAAATGAATCCTCCATGTAACCTATATCCATTTCATGGTCATTAGAGCTCATTGTCGTCATGGCACTGAAGTTATTGATACATATCGGTATGGTTCCAGAAAAATTGTTGAGAAATATTACTAGTGTCCACAATTCTAATTACTTTAGTTATTCACTCTGTTTCAGGCCCCTGTTTCAAGTTCAAATTAGAAATTAAAGAGAAAGTTTGTTCATCACCATTAAATCATTAAGAAATTAAGAATGATTTTAACAATATGTCAATACCATCTGTAATGCTTGGAGCTAGAGGTTATTTATAAAGTAAATAGAAAGTATCATTTCATACTACAAAGACAACTGCAACTTTTCATCCATCCAATTAATTTCAATGGTTCACATTAATAAAGTTTGTAGACTCCAAGCCAAATCCTATTCATATGACCCGAGTAAATCTATTCATCCATGGAACTTCTCATGAATGGCCAATTTAATGGCTTAGCTTATCCAGCTCATCTGGAACAAAAGTCTGAAAAGTAGGACCTCACATATCTACTGTGTAAGTTTCAGGAAATTCTTACCGTTGATTTAAAGGACATTTAATTAGTCAATAAAGAATGATTGATCATCATCCAAAAGATTTGTTCATCTCTACATCTCTAGATCAATTATGTAAACATGGATGATCATCTTTGCCACAAACTAAACCCTAATAGCTAGAAAATGTGAATGATGATATATTATCAACTGCAAGATATCAACAATAGCATATGGGAGTCAAACTCAGAAAGTTGTATATCATTTTCAGTCTTCAATCACTTCAGTTGACTCTATGTCAGTTAAAAAAGGACAAAATACGAATCAACACTAACTAGTGCGTGTATGTTGGTGCGAATTAATAGTTGAAGCTAGATTGATAGAGAACTAGTGGTGACTTCTCATCACACATTTTGGAAAGATGCAAATTCTTCTAATTTTAGTGGTCCAATTAACAGAGTAGACTTCAAGTCAATTAAAGAGGACAGAATATCAAACTTTGATTTAATTAGTCAATAATGGTACAATAGAAAAGTATCAAAGTTTTAATTGAATTTTCCAACCACCCCCTCCTTCAAGTTTAATATATCATTGAAGTGAATGAATGATGGAGAAATGCTGGCAGTACTTGCTTACTTAACCTCTTTGTTACGTCTTCTTCTTATCACACTGTTAGCCCAAATCAACAAAAGCTTGATCAATGGCTGAAATCATGGGTGTTAACCAAAATCAAACAAAGATTGATCAATGGCTGAAATCAAGGGTGTTAATTCCTAACTAGAGAGACACAGAATAACCTCATGTCACAAGACTAATATTATATCTTCTGTTTCAAGACAACATCATTCCGTTGATCCATTCTTTTACGTGTTTGCAAAATTATACTTTAAATTACACCTTCAATCGCGCACACACACGAATAGAGTTCCCACATTTATTATAACTCTCCATTTGATAATTGAAGTACATAAACTGACACAGCTTCACACAAAATTTTTACTAACACCTTCTTACAACACTGTAAAACATGTAACTAAGGGAGTCCAAGAAATCACAATATATGAACCTCCATCTTCTGATGATTAATAAAGGACCTATAAAATTCCAGAAGCCAACCACAAATCCAAGCTTCATGCTTGCATAGAACCAATCCACTTCATCTCCATAATCGTCAATTTCCTCTCCATTTTTGTGGTCAGGTAAAGGTTTTGAAATAGTATCGTCAGTACAATTAGGAAGTGGAGGTCCAAAAGTCTGTTGCCAATATAGTTGGATGCATCAAAGCTTTGAAGTTGAGTGCTAAAAGGAATTCTCCCACTCAAGTTGTTATAAGATAAGTGCAAATGATTCAACATTAACAAACTTGAAATGCTCTGTGGGATTTCACCACAAAGCTAGTTTGCAAAGAAATCAATTGAGAATAATGATCCCATAGCACCAATATTCTTAGGAATTCTTCCCGTAAGAGAATTCTGTGACAAATTTAAGGACAACAATGCTCCAACATTCTATTTGTGAGTTACCAAAACAAAAATAGCTTATTAATGTCCCTTGAGACCCCTAAAATAAAAGAGAATATAGATGATGTTATCATCTATTCATTTGTAACAGTGAACGATATATCTTCTGTTAAAAATTTAATCAACTCATTTGTAATGTCGGACAACATATCATCTATTAAAAATTTAATGAACGACAAGTCATCCATAGAATAAACTTTCTATAACTTGCCATTCTTAATTATTTAAAGTTGTGTAATTTTTGCTTAGTTTGTAGAGAAATAGTGTCTTGATTCTAAGTTTTATTCATTCTGTTTAGGATCCCTGTTTCAATTCCTATTCAAGTTAGGAACTAAAGAGAAAATTTGGTCATCACTATGACCTCCTAGGAAATTACTACGATCTGGGATCCCCTATTCCAAGCTCTGTTAAAGAGAAACTATATATGGCGCTAAAGAGAAACTATGGTTATGTCAGATCAATTCCATATAAAGAAGTAAAATATGAAAGAGCGGTGTTTGATATATCGTATATCTAAAAAATAAAAACCTTTCAGAATGAAGCTAACGCAGACAATTTACTACTAAAATCCCCTGAGAGAAACTAACATTTGACTTTTACCCCAAGAAAAATAAATAAAGAAGAACCCTTTTTCTGGAGCAGAAGCAAACAAACTTTGATATTTATTGTAACACTTCAGATAATCATGATTGTAGTACTTTAAACAAAGTACAGACATAGCTTCAAATAGAAAACAACCCATAACAGTTTCTTACAACACTGCCAGATTTGATCCAAAGACTATCTAAGATATTATAATACATAAACCTCCATCTTCTACTGACGAGTAATGGATTTATTAAAGCCCAGAGACCCACCATAAATCCAAGTGCCATGCTTACATAGAACCAATCCACTTGATGTTCATTACCATCTTTTCCATCATCATAGATTGATGTTCTTTATAGCATCCATCATCCATGGAACTTCTCTGGAACAGAAGTCTGAAAAGTAGGACCTCACAGTGTTTATCGGGAAATTAATGTTACCTTTTACTCTGTTACTATTCGTTTTTGTGATGCTGGTTGTGCAAAGAAGAAGAAAGATAAAAACTAAAAAACTGGACATATTTTTCATTAGACAAAAGTCTGCATATAACATACTTCTACTTACTGTTTCAACAACCATTAGAAACTTTTCCTTAATCTCAGCTAAACCACTCAAAATACTAACAACTTCATTACAAAAAATCTGAGCCAATAAATACAAGGATTAACATTAAATTACAGTAAAACTTAAACCATTGAACCGTGAAGCACTCCCATGCATGTCCATGCAGAGCAAAACTTTTTCCAGGTTTTCATACATTCGGCAAACCAAACTTCCAGCACAGCATCAACCTTCAACAATCCACCTTGGTGCTTTGGCTGGAAACACCAAGTTTTAGCCTCAAGGCTTCAAACTTGGATTTGCATAATGCCTTTGTCATGATGTCTGCAACTTGGTCTTCCCCTCTGCAGTGAACTAAGTTCACTTCTCCACACTGTTCAGCTTCCCTAACAGCATGATACTTAATCTTAATATGCTTTGTTCTTCCATGAAGTATAGGATTCTTTGCCATTGCTACAGCCGACTGGTTATCACATAGAATCAAGGTAGGATCCACTTGCATTTGCTGTAAGTCATTCAGCATCTTCCTAAGCCACACAGCCTTGTTCACAGCTGCTGCGGCAGATACATATTCAGCTTCAGCAGTAGACTGAGCCACAGTTTCCTACTTCCTTGACAGCCAACTGATTGCACCCTCATTCAGGTAGAACACATAACCAGAGGTGCTTCTTGCATCATCCAAGATCCACCCCAATCACTGTCAGTGTACCCCATCAGCTTCAAACTTTCGGATTTCCTGAACCAAATGCCTAACATGCAGGTTCCTTTCACATACCTCAACACACGTTTGGCAGCTTTAAAGTGCAATTCACTTGGGTTGCTCATAAACCTTGAGAGGTAACTTGTTGTAAACATAAGGTCAGGTCTGGTGGCTGTATAATACAGCAGACTTCCCACTAAGCTTCTGTATTTCCCTTCATCAACTCTCTCTGCACCATCTGTTTTGCTTAATTTCAAGTTGGGAACCAGAGGGGTATTCACTGGTTTGCAATTCTCCATTCCAAACCTTAAGAGAAGCTCGGTTGCATACCTTTGTTGACACAAAAAAATCTCCCTAACAGCTTGAGTTATCTCCATGCCAAGAAAGTACTTCATCAATCCCAAATCTGTCATTTCAAATTCAGCTTGCATATCCAACTTGAATTGGTCCAATTCATCAGGATTACTCCCTGTCACCAACAAGTCATCAACATATAGAGAAACCACAGCCACTCCTTTCTCAGTTTTCCTAATGTAGAGAGTGTGTTCATTAAGACTTCTAATATATCCAAGGCTGCATAAATGGTCATTTATTCGGCTGTACCAGGCTCTAGGGGCCTGCTTCAAGCCATACAATGCCTTCCTCAGTAGGTACACATAGTCCTCCTTTCCCTCAACCTTGTAGCCTTCGGGTTGCTCTACATACAGCTCCTCTGAAATCCATCCATTCAGGAATGCTGACTTGACATCCAGCTGGAAAATTTTCCAGTTGAACTGAGCTGCAAGAGCCAACAACAGCCTGATTGTGTCTTGCCTAGCAACCGGGGCAAAGGTTTCTGAAAAATCAATGCCTGGTTGCTGTGCAAAACCTTTCACCACCAGCCTTGCTTTATGCTTGTAAATTGAGCCATCAGGGTTGATTTTAAATTTGAAAATCCATTTAACCTGAATGACTTTTCTTTTTTCAGGTCTTGGTACCAATTTCCAGGTTTGATTTTTATTGATCATGCTCAGTTCTTCCTGCATTGCAGCCTTCCATAATTCAGATTTTGCAGCATCAAAATAGCATCTTGGCTCCACCACTGCTGTATTGCACCTTTCATATACATCAGCCAAGGTTCTAGTTCCTCTCACAGCATGATCTTCTTCCTCATCTGAATCTACCTCTTGAATTAGTCCCTCTCTTCTCTCATTCTGACTTGATTCAACCTGAACATCAACCCTTTATTCTTCCCAATTCCAGACTCCACATTCATCAACCTTTATGTCTCTTGTGATTACAATCCTTTTGGATTCAGGAACATAAACTCTATAAGCTTTAGAGTTGCTGCTATAGCCTATAAATATCCCAATTTCTGCCTTGTCATCCAACTTAGACCTTTTGCTGGCTGGGATCATTACATAGGCTATGCTTCCAAATTCTTTCAGGTTCCCTACTGTTGGCTTGTTTCCAGTCTATGCCTCAATTGGTGTTTGATGTTTGACTGCCCTGGTGGGCAGCCTATTCAGCAAGAAAACTGCTGTATTAACAGCTTTTGCCTAGAACACTTTAGGGAGGTTTTTTCCAGTCATCATACACCTGGCCATTTCCATAATGGTTCGGTTTCTTCTTTCACAAACACCATTCTGTTGAGGGGTATATGCTGCTGTGAACTGCTGTTGTATTCCAGCTAGGCTGCAGATTGTCTTGAACTCATTTGAGATGTACTCAGTTCCATTGTCTGTCCTTACTGCTTTGATCAAGGTTCCAGCTTCATTCTCCACCAGCAACTTAAATTGTTTGAACACAGCAGCCACTTCATTTTTTTGCTTCAAGAAATAAACCCAAGCCACCCTTGAGAAATCATCAATGAAGAGTACAAAGTACCTGCTGCCATTTAAAGATTCTGTCTTCATTGGGCCACACACATCCGAGTGGATCAATTGCAGCTTGTGACTTGCTCTCCAGGCTTGATCCGAAGGGAATGATGGCCTGCTAAGTTTGCCAAGTTGGCAGGCTGTGCACAAAGTCCTTTTCTCTTCTATCTCGGGCAGGTCTAATACCATGTCCCTTGACTTGAGTTCTTTAATTCCAAGGTAATGAAAATGTCCAAGTCTTCTATGCCATAACTCAAACTCTTCAACCTTGGTGATTAATGCTGAGTTTTCTGGTTTTTTCCAGTCTAGAGGAAAGCTTTTGCCAAGCATCCTTACACTCAACAACTCATTTCCCTCACTATCCTTTATAATGCAAGAATTGTTTTGGAAATGCAAGGTAAAATTTCTCTCTAACATTTGACCTACACTTAACAAGTTTTGTGCAATTTCAGGTACAAACGAAACATTAGAAATAACCTTAGTTCCTGCCTTAGTTTGGATTGCCACATCTCCAATCCCTCTTGCTTCTACATAGTCACCATTTCCAATCTTAACCTTGGAGCTGTATGTCCTGTCCAACCTAACAAAGTTCTCTACATTTGCTGCTATGTGGTTAGTGCATCCGCTGTCTATCAACCAAACATCTCTACAGGTCTGCATTGAGTAGCATGAAGCTACAAACAACTGTTCTGATTCATTGGTTTGCTGCTGTTCATCTGCACTTTGTGCTTGCTGTGGTGGCTGTGCAGCCTTATTCCTGCACACCTTCTCAATGTGGCCGAATTGCTTGCATCCCCTGCATTGAATCCCAGGCCTGAACTAGCACTTGCTGTCCAGATGTCCCTTCTTTTTGCAGTGGGAACATGGTGGATAATTTCTTCCTCCACTCTATTTTCCCCACTGTCCACCAGCTCTCTTTTTTCCTCTCTTATCCCTAGCATATTTTCTATTACTTCCCTGCATATTCACTCCTTTTTGAGCAACTAACATAGCACCTTCATTTGAGTCCCCCTGCCTCATCAACCTTCTTTGTTCTTGGGCCTGCAAGGCATGAACCAATTCAGTGAGGCTGATTTGGGAGAGATCTTTTGAATCTTCTAAGGAAGATATCTTGGACTCAAACCTTTCCAGAAGGCTGACTAACACCTTTTCAACTATCATCTTGTCACTCATCTCAACTCCCAACAATCTGATTTTGTTCACCACACTCATGAGTCTATCTACATACTCTTTAACCTTCTCTACCTCCTGCATTCTCAGCATTTCAAACTCCCTGCGCAGGTTCATGACTTGCATGTTACGGGTTGTATCACTTCCCATGAATTCTTCTCTTAGTCTATCCCAAGCTTCCTTTGCAGTTTCACACGCCATTATCCTTGTAAATACAAGGTCTGTTACTGCCGAATGTATGTGAGAGAGAGCTCTTGGAGCTTTGGACATTTCCTCTTCATACATTCTCATTTGGTTCAAGGTTGGGTTTGGACCAAGTTGGGGTGGCTGTTTCTCCTCTTCCACATATTGCCACAGCCCTTGTCCTCTTAGGTAGGCTCTCATTCTAACAGCCCAAATGTGATACTGGTCCCCATTGAACACTGGAGGTGAGAGAGACGCAGATTGAGAAGCCATGCGTAAAACTGGTTGCAGTTTTTTTGAAAAATTTGGTTCTTGCGTAAGGCTGAAGTTTGATGGTGATTTGGGATGAGTTTTTGAGTGAACTTGTTAGACGATAGTTGGTTAGTTTAGCTCTGATACCATGTTCGTTTTTGTGATGCTGGTTGTGCAAAGAAGAAGAAAGATAAAAACTAAAAAACAGGACATATTTTTCATTAGACAAAAGTATGCATATAACATACTTCTACTTACTGTTTCAACAACCATCAGAAACTTTTCCTTAATCTTAGCTAAACCACTCAAAATACTAACAACTTCATTACAAAAAAGCTAAGCCAATAAATACAAGGATTAACATTAAATTATAGTAGAACTTAAACCACTGAACCGTGAAGCACTCCCATGCACATCCATGCAGAGCAAAACTTTTTCCAGGTTTTCATACATTTGGCAAACCAAACTTCCAGCACAGCATCAACCGTCAACAGTTACACATAGAAGTGCAGGGATTATATTGTAATCTACTCAACCACCTGTGCAATAGAAAACGTGAATGAGAATATCATCAATTGCAAGAGACCAATAATGGCATTTCACAGTCCAATTTGAGAAGGTTTTCAGTGTTCATTGACTTCTGTAGAATGTAGACTCCCAAGTCAATTAAAGAAGACAAATTTGGAAAACTCAATCACAGATTAAAGCGGAAAGTTATCGAAGTTATCTTTTGATTTCTTTGTTTCACATAGTCCCCTGTTTCAAGCTCTATTCGAAACAGAGATTAAAGAATTTAGATTGTGATTTTACTCGTGTCTTACCTTTTCACAAAGTCTTAAGGTGGACCAGAACCCAAGTTGAAAATTTCTTCATTCTCTGACTTGCTTTACATCTCATGTTGCAGTAGGGTTACTGTAATGCCACAGCATGACTACCGTGCCTCAGCTTCCAGTGATGTCATCATGATGTTCATTGCAACCGTAATAATGTTACCAGAACCTGAGGCACCGGTAATGTTACCGCGATGGTACATTGCAACAGTACCTTACAAAGTGTCTTGAGGTATAGTAACCTTACAGCGATGTGCAGCATAATGGTAACGTTACTGGTTCCTCAGGTTCTAGTCACATTACTATGGTGATTCAACAGTAATGTTACCGTGAAGTAGCAGTAAAAACCATTCTGGATTACTCATAAATCTTCTGAAGAGTGTGATGGAGGGATCTTTGAAAGAGCTTTGTTTGAATAGCCCTGGTATATAAATTTTAAATATATGTTTTAAGTGTGTCAAGAGGAATAGCTGGATGTTAATGGACAAAAAACTGGAATTAGTTCTGAATACTATCAACATAACTGCAAGTGATAGAGCTGTGAAGAAGATAAAGGTTCTGGTAGAATCGGAAATATATGTTTTTATCCCTTTCATGTTTTAAAATCCTTATTGTTTGATAGCATTATAAATAAATATTAAAGCAGAATAACAAAATCACTCTGTTCCATGGCCCCTTGTTTGAAGCTCTGTTCAAAACAGAGAACCTTTTAGAAGCTAATAGATCTTTTTTTTAATGTAATCATCCATATGATCATTAATCAATGACTTTAAGTTCATAAAAGGATATTGATTCAAACATTAAATAACACCCATATTCATTTCAAAAGCTGCCTAAGAAATGATAATGCACAAATCTAAGTCCTCTGATTACAAGTTAAGGACTAATTACAATCCAGAAAGTCATCATAAATCCAATAGTCATGGTCATGCACAGCAAGCCCATTTCATGCTAATTGGCTCCAGCATCAGAAGTCACAATACAATTTTTTGGCAGATGAGGTCCACAGAGTTAATTGCAAGCAAGATTTAAGATTTGTAGAGAATCCAGGTGACAAATTTCTGCTTGTAAAACACCATTAAACTTATTTGAACGAAGATTGAGAATCAATAAGCTGGAATGTTTCCAGCAAACTCATTTTCACTGATATCAACTTCTAGTAACTCTGTACAATTTTTAAGACGCATTGGTATTGCTCCAAATAGGTTGTTTTCACGAAGGTGTAGCGATCTAAGAGAATTTAAAGTTCCAATTGAGGTTGGAAGGTTAACAGAAAATTTATTGTTATCGAAATTCAAGCTTGTCAAGTGTTTCCAATTCATCCAGCAATCTGTTAATTCTCCATCTAAAAAGTTTTCTCTAAGGACTAACTTTTCAATCAGGTTCTTTGACTCATTCATCCCATAACACAAGAAATGGATGATTGAACCTGACAAACAAAGCATTACTGGAAAAATTGAGTGCATACAGACTGGAAGGTATAAGAGGCAATGGACCTGACAAATTGTTTAAGCTCAAATCTAGTAAATTAAGTTGGGTTAACTCAGTCAAATTCGGAATGTTCCCATAGAGTTGGTTCTGAGATAGATTATATAGATATATTGGAAAGAAAATTCAAATAACTAAATTGGAAGAGAATCTGAAATTCTTGAGTTTGATATATCTATATAAACTAAATCCTTCTGTGTATGGAGCAATAATCGAAATTGAGGCCTTAAATGACAAGATCTCAGTCCTAATAGTTGGAGTTTAAAAGGAGGGATCCCCTGAGGGTTGACTTTCAATCTAACAGGATTTCCAGATACATAAAAAAACATACAATCTTTTGAGATTTGCAAAATGGACTTCTGAAAATTCCCTTTCAGTTTTGTTATATGAAAGATTGCAACGATGAAAGTTCTCCTAATTAAAGATGGGATGGGGCCAGAAACAGAGTTAGAAATGTCAAATGCTTAAATTGTCCAAGTTGATTTGTTGACTGACCAAAAAGTTGGTTCTCACTCAAATCCAGAAACTTTAATATAATATCCAGGACTTGAGAAATCTCTTGGTTCAGTTTGATAATTGAGATAGAGAATGATCTCAAATTGGAAAATCTTCCCAAAGATTTTGGAATTCTCCTTTCAAAATTATTATTTGACAGATCAAGTGTATTGAGAGAAGTTAAGTTCCCCAGAACACGTACTGGAAATTGTACCAAGGAAATTATTGACATTAAGAGAAAGGTCTTCGAGATGACTAAATTTGTACAACCACTTTGGTATTGTAGAACCAAACTAATTGAATGATAAATCAATACGCCACAGAGATGTCAAATTTTGAAGTCCATCTGGAATTGGACCTCGTTATCACTTAGCCCAAGAGTAGTAAGGGATGAAAAATTAGCAAGGGACAGCTGAGGAAAGTGAGGAAGTTCATAAAAAGGAAGTGTGTTCATCACCAACAGCCAGTCAGAGACTTTCCTAAGGTCCACATCACTCAAATCAAGGTGCTTCAGCGAAGAAAGACCAGAAAACCAACTAATATTCTCAGCATATACCAGACATTTTGACTGAGGTCAAGATATTGCAGAAATACAGAGATTCCAAGATGGTGTGGAATCATTCCTCCGACCAGCATTAGAGAAATTCATGTATCTTAGATTTTTCATAGAACCAAGAAATCTGGGAATTGACTTCGTTATAATTGTTATCACTTATGTCCAAGTAATTCAAATGTTTAAAATCAAGCAAGGAGGTGAAGGTTTTGAAGCTGGAGAATTCTAAGGAAATGTAGCTGTTAGTTGGGTCACACCACACTCAAGAATGTTCACACGGGAATTAACTTTCATTGAACAGAAATGCTGAATAAAACATGGTTTGACTGCAGTTACACATCTCTGCAGCAGACTTAAAATCAAAATTTAAACAGCCATACTTACTAACAACTACAAACACATCACATTACATCTGCACTAATCAACAGCAGATTCTAGCTGAATTCACCTTAAGATAAACTATAAAAAACAAAGAAATGCTGGTGCATTACAATAGAAACTAACAGCAACAGAACACCGATTTTTGCCGCCAGAATATGCAGCTCCAGTATTACAAAAAGTAACCAACTTCCTGAGTTTCCCGCAAATATCATTGATCAACACTCCTTCTTGATATTCATGCTGGAACTCCAAGTTTGAGTCGAATTCTTCAAACTTGGACTTATTCAATCCCTTGGTCATGATATCAGCAAATTGGTTCTCTCCCAAGCAATGGACTAAGCTAATTCTTTGCTTTGCTTTGCCTCTCTCATAGCATGGTATTTAATTTTGATATGTTTAGTTCGACCATGGAGAATAGGATTCTTAGCAATTGCAACCGTTGACTATTATCACAATAAATGGTGGTAGACTCATCTTGATTCAGCCTCAAGTCTGTCAGAATTTTTCAACCAGATTGCCTGGTTTGTAGAGCTGCAGCAGAAATGTATTTGCCTCAGCAGTAGATTGGGCTACTGTCTTCTGTTTTTGGAGAGCCAACTGAAGACACCATGGTTAACAAAGAAAACATATCCAGAAGTGCTTCTCATATCATCAACTGAGCCTGCCAGTCACTGTTTGAATAGCCTATTAAACTGAATTTTTCTGCCTTCTGAACCAGATTCCTAACTCAGTAGCCCCCTTAATGTACCGTAGCACCTTCTTTGCAGCCTTATAATGCATCCACTTGGCTTGCTCATGAATATAGACAGGAGGCTGGTGGTGTACATCAAATCAGGCTTGGTTGCTGTCAAGTACAACAAGAACATATCAAGCTTCTATAGACACCTTCATCCACCCCTTTGGCACCATCTTCCTTGCTCAGCTTCTGGCTAGGAATAGAGGGATATCAAACTGATTTACAATTGTCCATATTGAACTAATTAGCACCCCATTTGCAACTTCTTTTGACACACAAATATACCCTTTAAGCTTAGGTATATTTCCATGCGAAGAAAGTAGCTCATTTCACCCAAATCAGTCATGTCAAATTCCATCTTCATTGCTCTTTTGAACTCTTCCAACTGAACAAGATTGTTTCCAGTCACCAGGAGGTCATCAACATAAGAGAGACTATCATCACTTCTCCTCTTGTTCCCTCATAAAGGGTGTGCTCATTTGGACTTCTAGCATATCCTAGCTTGCACAAATAGTCATTAATTCTGCCATACCAGGCTCTAGGGGCCTGTTTGAGACCATACAAGGCCTTTTTGAGCAGATAGACCTTCCTCCTTTCCTTAACTTCATACCCTCCGGTTGTCAATGTAGATTTCCTCATCAAGCAATCCATTTAAAAATGCAGACTTACATCAAGTTGGAAGATTTTCCAACTGAATTGTGCTGCCACTGCCATGAGAAGCCGAATGGTGTCATGTCTTGCCACAGGTGCAAAAGTTTTCAAAAATCAACTCCAAATTGCTGTGCAAATCCTTTAACAAAAAGTTCTGCCTTGAGTTTATTCACTGATCCATCAGGATTCAGTTTCCTTTTAAATATCCATTTAACTTGTATTACTTTCTGTCAAGTGGCCTATCAACCAGCTCCCAAGTTGATTTTTTTGAATCACATCATCTCCTCCTGCATTGCAGCCTTCCAAGCTTGAGATTTTGCAGCTTCAGCATAGCATGTAGGCTAATTCAGCCACATTACACCTCATATATGTCATGCAAAGACTTGGTGCCCGGACTGGTATTTCATCCACTTCTTCAGGATTCAAATCTGCATTCTGAATTTCTGGATCTGTGTCATGTTGGCTGCTGATCCTTCTCTCAAATTGCCTTTTTTCCCAATTCCAAGTAGCTCCTTCATCAACCTTGACATCCCTACTAATCACAATCCTTTGGAGCATGGATTATAAATTTGGTAGGCTTTAGAATGGCTGCTGTATCTAATCATGATGCCTATTTCAGCCTTCTCATCCAACTAGTCCTTTGTTTGCTAGAACAAACACATAACACACACTTCCAATACTTTCAAATGATCACATTTGGCTTGACACCATACCAGGCTTCAAAGGGAGTTTGTTGTCAAGTGCTTTGGTGGGTAACCGATAAGTAGATAGATCCTAGTGTTGACAGCTTCTGCCCAGAAAATTTTTGGCAAATTTTTCTCATCATCATGCACATGCCATTCCATCACTGTCCTATTCTTTCTCTCACTCACTCCTTTGTTGGGAGTGTATGGACTGCTGAACTGATGCCAAATCCAGCCCCTTTGCATGCTTCTTCAAACTCATTGGAAGTGTACTCACCACCATTGTCACTTCTCAATGACTTAAGTGTCAAACCTGTTGGTTTCTACCTGCAATTTGAACCTTTTAAACACAGCAGTAGACTCACTTTTTTTATTCAAGAAATGCCACCATGTCATCCTAGAGTAATCATCTATGAAAAGGTGAAGTACCTACTCCACTTAGAGAAGTTTGTTGCATTGGACCACACACATCAGTGTGGCACAAGTGAGCTTTTCACTTGCTCTCCAAGCTTTATTTGAAGGGAATGGAGGCCCGCTGAGTTTGCCAATTTGGCAGGTTTTGACAATCCTTCACTTGGTCTATTTCGGGTAGGTTATGGACAAGGTTTTTGTGTTTAAGTTCCTTGAGGGCATGATAATGAAAGTGTCCAAATCCCTATGCCACAACTCTGAATCATCTATCCTACGAGTAGTGTTGAAAAGTAACCTTTCCCATTCTATAGGGAAAACCTTTTCCTTGCATTCTAGCCTTCATCAATTCAGTCCCATCACTCTCAAAATAACACAAGTGAGGTCCTTGAAATGTAGAGAATAATTTTCTTCTAACATTTGTCCTACACTAAGTAGGCTCAAACTGATTTTAGGCACAAACAAAACATCAGCTATGAGTTTAGTACCTGTTTTTGTTTGGACAGCAACATACCTTTGCCTTTTACCTCCAGCAGTTCAGCATTTCCACTTCACCTTAGATTGGTAACCCTCATCTAGGCTCACGAAATTGCTGGCATTTGGGGCATATGGTTGGTGCAGCGCGTCAATCAACCACACTTCAGGGCTGTGCAACCATGCATTCAAAGACACAAACAGCTGCTTTGTACTCTCTTTCTGTCTGTTGGGAGTGCTGGGAACTTTCCACAGCTTGAGCTTATGTTCTGCTGATCCCTTGTTCTTACACACTCTTTCAATGTGCCCAAATTGTTTACAAGACCTACATGAATGCTAGGCCTGAACCAACATCATTTCAGAGTGGTTCTTTTTCCTACAGTGAGGACAAGGAGCAAAAGTTCTTGCTGCACCCATATTCTTTCCTCCTTGATTACTCAGCTTTTCTTTCCCCTTCTTCTCTCAACGTACCTCCTTTCCCTTGAAATCCCTTCTTTTTTTGACTTGCAAACATAGTCTTCACCCAAATCTTCCTGCTCAGCAACCTCCTCTGTTCTTGTGCTTGAAAGGAATGCACAAGTTCAGCTAGGCTGATCTGGGACAAGTCTTTTGAGTCTTCAAGTGAGGAGATTTTTGCTTCAAAAACTTTCGGGTTAACTAACCAAAACCTTCCCACAATCCTCTGACAGTCACTCTCCCCAAGCAACTTAATCTTGTTCACAACATTCATTAATTTATCCACATACTCCTTGACATTTTCAGTTTCTTGCATTTTGAGCACTTCAAACTCTCTCCTCAAGTTTAGGATCTGCATGTTTTTGTTTGGGTACTTCCCCAAAATCCTCCTTGAGCTTGTCCAAGCTTTTTTAGAGTATCACAAGCCATTATCCTGGAGAAGAATGGTCAGTACTAGAGAATGGATGCAGGAGAGTGCTCTTGGAGCCTTTACAACCTCCTCTTCATGAATCCAATCTGATTCAGTGTTGGGTTTGCTCCAAGTTGAGAGAGTTGTCTCTCTTCCTCCATATATTGCCATAAGGAATGGCCTCTCAAATAGGTCTTCATTTTGACAGCCCAAACATGGTACTGCTCACCATTGAAGAGGTGGAGAAAGTGGTGCTGGATTTGTTGCCATGGAGGGACTTAAGGGAGTTGAGCTGTGTTTGAAGAGTTGAGGTTTTAGTCTGAAAAACCTCAGAGGCTCTGATACCAAAGAAGGTTTTGAAGCTGGAGAATTCTAAGGAAATGTAGCTGTTATGTTGGGTCACACACACACTCAAGATGTTTCACAGGGAATTAACTTTCATTGAACAGAAATGGAAATAAACATGGTTTGCACTGCAGTTACACCTACTCTGCAGCAGTTTAAAATCAAAATTTAAATAGCCATACTTTACTAACAACTACAAACATCACATTACATCTGCACCTAATCAACAGCAGATTTCTAGCGGAATTCACCTAAGATAAACATTATAAAAAACAAAGAAATGCTGGTGCATTACAGTAGAAACTAACAGCAACAGAACACCAGATTTTTGTCGCCAGAATATGCAGCTCCAGTATTACAAAAAAGTAACCAACTTCCTGAGTTTCCAGCATAATATCATCTTGATCAACAAGAGGAATTTATCTTACCACAAAGCTTTGACCTCTGATAAGATTTAAAGTCAGCATATGATGGTTTGTGATTGGCAAAAGGATTTCCAAGGTGGAGCTTGAGGACATGGCCAGTAGACTTGTTGCATACAACATCTGCCCATGTGCAACAATCTCCATCACCAATCCAAGAGGCAAGCTGACTAGAAGGATCTAGGAGATCTTGCTTCAACCTTAAAAGTGCTCGTCTCTCGCTTTCGATGAAACCTACACAAGAGCTTCCATTGCAGAAGCTAATTTTGATGGTTGCTATACCTAGCAACTCAAACAAAGAAATTTGATGACACTCATGGTAACTTCTGATTGGCAAACACCTGCAAACAGAAACTACATGGAAGGGAAATGAGAATGAGACTGTTATCAGTAGATCGCTATTTATAATTTTTTTCTTTTCATGGCAGTCAATATAACACAACTAATCTCACTGACCCACTAGTGGTTTTGGAGGGAAATAATGATTAACTAGCATCAAACTTTCAAAGATGTACGAATGTAATGGGACTTATATTTGTCTGTGATCGATTGCGCGCTGTGGAAAATTTCTAATCCTAGAATCTGAATTTTATTATTTAACTTATGTTAGTATACTATTACTAAATAATTTCAGCAAAGAAACACAAGATAGCTTCTAAGAATATGCCTCCGAGGTCAAGATATTGGAAATTAGAGAGTTTCCAAGTTGGTGGGGATTTATCCCCCCAAAACCAGCATAAGAGAGATTAAGGTATCTTAAATTCTGCATATAACTAAGAAATAAAGGAGCCTGAATTCCATGAAAATCATTATCGCTCAAGTCTAAGGAGCACAAATGCTTTAAATCAAGTAAAGAAGGATTTATCTTACCACCCAACTCTATCCTCCAATCAGCTTCATTGTAAGGATAAAATGTATCATCTTTCAAATGAGGAGGTGTAAGGCTGAACTCTAGGACATGGCCTGTCAAGTTGTCACAAACAGTGCCAGACCACATACAGTATAATATATATTGCAATTTTCAACACAACTTTAGTATTTAATAACAGTCTGTGAATCAAAATGAACATCATGGTGTTGTCAGCAGGCTGCTATATATAAATCTCTTTTGTTGCCATCATTAGAACCCAATGATCCCTGTAGCATATAATTACCCCAGCTCATCCACTGACCTGACAGTGGATTTAAGAGTAAAATAATGATAGACCTGCATAAAGATTTCAAGGAAGAAGAGAAGGCATGTATAAGCGTCGAGAACTTTTATCCGTATAGCATATCCATTGACAGTTGTGAACATCAGTGCTAAAGACAAGCTGTGCTATATGTAACTACAAACATAATATCTGTTTCTCGCATTCAGAAATTAAACCATCTCCACTTTACCATGATTGGATTGTCAGAATAATAAAAAGGAGAAGCTTATCAGATTTCTGTGAAACAAAGGGTTCAAGTACAATATTATTTACACTAAGATCACCATGAATCGAGAACAAAAGTGATACATAGTGAACCTGATATATGAGCTAAATGCTAGACCATAACATATCATGTTAATCTTCAAATTCATTCCAATGTCAATGGATAAAAACAGGTCATTTAGGAGCAAATCTTGCAGCTTTCAACTGTGCCAAGGTCCTCTCAAGCTTATCAACCCGTTCTTCAAATTGCAATTCTAGTATCTCCATTGCATTTTTACTGCCATCTCTTTCACCATCCTACATCCTCACCATATCATGATCTTGATCACTTGCTTTGCTATCAGTTGCAAGTTCACTAAGTGCCTTTGGTACAACTTCCACAATCTTAGGTTCATCCTGCATCATGTTTTCTGTCAATTCTGTCTGTAGATCAAAGCCCCATCACCTGTGGCTGAAGAGGAAATTTTTTGAGATTGACTTGACGTATGTTTAACATCTGGAACCTGTCTACTATTCCCATCATCATGCTTTATAATAGATTTCATAAAATCTGCAGTAGTCATATCAAATTCTTTTGCTGAATCTTTTGTTTCAGCCACAATAGATTTTGGAGGAAAACTCGGAGGAACCAAGGAATCATTCCCTTCCCTCGAACTCTTCAGCATGGAACTAGAATGAGCAGAGACACCATCAACTTTATTCATTCCATCAAACCTCGGTGTTATTTTGAACCTTTTAATAAAACTCTTTGCATTTGTTCCTCCCAATATCTTTGGCTTTGTCTTAAACCTTGATGAAGCATCAGCTTCCCTCTTTCCTTTTGCCATCTCCATGGTCTTTTTAGTACCAGTGAAGCTACACTCACTAGCACCTTGCAGACATGAGATCGGTTGTTTCCACCACTCTGAGTATAGGCTTGTTACATCTCCCTCATTCAGCCGTTATGGAATGTACAAATCGTAACAAATTGGCTTACTGTAATAGTTCCAAGCAATAGAAGGAGTCTTATTGATTCGAGCAACAGGAGGTGGAAGATCTTGATCCATTCCAAATTGCATTGCAACACGATGTGGAAGGTATTGTTCTATACATTCAAAGCCAACTAGCTCAGAAACCCTCAAGCAATGAGCAAATGACTGTAGTTCTTCAGATAAATTAGGATCAACAGAAATCAACATTTCTTTTTCTCCATAAAACTTGGGAGAGTTCCAATTTGTAACAGGTTTTACATAGGGACGCCAATTGAATCGCCTTTCGCTGAATCTATTGCTTTCCTCACATTCTCAACAACAATAAATTGCTCATGCCAACAAGCAAATCTCGGTTCAATCGTTTTGATCAAATTAGGCTCTGGCCTCAAGTGCAAAAACCTTTCCCAAAATCTTTGTAACAACAATGTTTTCTTTCAATGAACTCAAATCTTTGTAAATGCCGGCAAGAACAGCAGGTGCAAGTGCAATTCTAGTCCCTCTAGTTAAACGTACTGCAATAGGAAATACAGATTTGACAATTACATTATAGGGGCTAAGAACAGACCGTGATCCATGAACTATGTAATGCCTTCTTGCTTGTACTCTTGTTGAGTTCTGATCTTACTTGATTCAATTTCTTTTCCAACTTATTCAACTAATCTGTTTCAACAGGGCAAAAAACAGGGGACTTTAACACAGAGTACTCTACAATCAGCAAATCTTCTAGAGTGATTGTAGCTTCACCCCAAGAAAAAACTGAAACTTTTAGTTTCAGGATATCATTTCTCTGCAAGACCAAGAACCAAATCATCATTTCTTTTAATTTTATAGACAGAATTCAAGATCGCTTCTTGTAGACCAGCTTTCTCCCATGTACATTCATGCAAAGCAGCCATTTTTTCCACCCATTTTCTCCCGTCTGTTTGTGGGAACCTCCATCCATGATAAGCCACTTTCAAAGGCCACTTTTTTGGCTCAAAAGTGGGTGGTAAATGGTCTAGACAGTCGGAAGGAAGCTCAAAAACCACACCTTTTGAAGATCTAATGGTAGGTTTGAGAAAATGGGCTAGCTTCTTTGTAGGAATCCCATCACTTGGTGAAAGCATCAACTCTTGTCTTACTTCAACGCCAAGTTGTACCCCTTCCTTCATTGTTGGAACTCACAAATGATGTTTAAAAAACCGTCTCTTGAAATAGGTATGTGGGTTTCTTTGGGAGAAAGGGAGAGAGAAAGTCAAGAGTCAGTCTTGAAGATTAAAAATTGAAGTCTGTTTATGGAAGAGAGAAAAATGTGGGGTTTGTGATCGGTATAGGGTTCTTGATCTTTTTGCTTCAAAAGAGAAAAAGAGAAAAGTACAGGAAGTGGTGTTGAGGTTGATCATTGAAATTGGATAGTTAAATTGCTTTCCAAAAGTCACACTTCTTTTGAACGGGAAGAAAATAACAATTCAGGATACTTAGACTTGTCACTATCTTGGATAATCTGGAGTAATGAGAAGACTACCACTGTCCTGGGCTGTCCTTTCGTTTTCCTTTTGAAAAGTATTTATCATTGATCATTTTATTCAGGAGTCTTTTGGTTTCCAGGAGTCAATTCAATTAATGGTACCCCTGTGGCCTTGCATTTAAAAAAGATAATAAAACAAAGAACATCTAGTACTATTTCTATAATTAGATTTCTTATATTATCTCTTAAGTCTTGGTCAACAAGCAACATTACTTGACTTGAACAAGTATTTCTTCTTGTCTCACCATATAATTGTTTCCTTTATAGTTTCAGATATATGCTTCTCCATGCAGAAAGAATCGGTATCTATGAAGAATTTATGATTAGGCTTTTGGCATTGCACAGTAATAGCAAGTGTCCCGAAACCGACACTCGCATCTCCTGTTTTGCGCTCTGTTTAGAATGGGGAATTGATGAGAAATGTCGATAATCTGAATAAAAATCACCAACCAAGTTCAGATGGGTCCTTGGAAAAACCTGCTGAACATCTTGGATGAAGAAGTTTATGGAGAATGGGACCAACATTAAGAAAGAAGATTTTTTACCTTTTGGTTGGTTTGACTTATCTTCAAGATTTCTTTAGGGACTTTGTATCACAGAGTAGACTTAAGTCAAAAAGTTTTAATTTTCTTCAAGTCTCCCACTACTGGAGTATTGTTTCACGTGAATGAAATATATGTGCCATGGCTAAGCTAAACTAAATAATTAAATGGATTAAGGGTAAATCAGATACTTAATGATCTGATAATCTGCATTTATATTGAGATCATTTATTAATAAATTTCTATTCAAGTTTTCTTATAACTGAATTTTATAAGGTCATTCTTACATCTGTTATCAACTCTGTTCTAATTATATTTGTTTTGCAAGGATGAAACTTTTCTCTAATTAAATATATTCTTTCGTCATTTCTTTTTCATTTTCACGTTTTCTGTTTCTTTGTTAGTAGATTTTACCTTATTTCTTATAATTTTTTCGTTCATTCATAAATTCAAGGTTTGCATGCAACTCAAATGGAAACGAATGCATACCTCTACTCTGTAAAAAAGACTCAGCAAATATGATTTCATGTCTCAAATGTTCATACCATTGGTCTAATCCCTGTTTAGCACATTCAAGCTAAACTCTAAACACTAATGATTTAATATTTACCTAAACAAAATACAAGGTTGTGATTAGTGGTTGATGTAGACGGTAAAATCTACTATTACAATTGTTGAGACAAAATCTTGTGATGTGAGCCACAATCTTGCTGGGCCTGCAGAGGGTGCCTTTGTGATTGTGAAGGCCCTAATAACTCTATTGCAGTTGTGAGGACCCTAGTAACGCTAAGATGTCATTGGAATCAGCAAGAAGCTTGGGGGTGAAAGTGCAAGAGCTTAACTGTGATTTCTGAATGCTTAATGAGAGGGTTCGCCTCTGTTTATATAGTGAACCTAATGGTGTTAGAATCTTAGTAGGACTTTGAGTCCTACTTAACAGGGGAGTTCTCCTTTTGGAGGGAGATCAAATTTCTTGCCTTTATCGGTTCAGATTTTCCTCTTTGGGTAAGATTTAAGATCTTGTTGGAAGAAAAATTTGACTAGGACTCTAATCCCTATTGTAGATTGTCGTGAGCGAATGAGTTGGACCCAATTCAGCTTAAATCGTGGGGTGGCCAAATTCATAGAACAGGCAATTCACAAGGCATTTTAAGCGTGAGCTCAACCGAAGATGGGCCAAGGACTTGAGTTGTGGCATGTTCACATTGTTATTGGATTTTGTCAGGTCCAATACAATTTTTGCCCATATAGTTAATAAGAAAGATATTAAAAGAAAACAAATCTTAATCATACATTATAAATAATGTATATTCAGACCATTTATTGCTTAACCTGCGTTGAAAATGCATAGTATTAATAATTTTTTTTTTGGAGTTATTTGATAATTGATTATTTTTACATCTATTATGAAGTTCTTTTTTAAATATATTGGATTTTCAAATATCTATCTCTGTTTTCTGAAGCGAAAATCTTCTCTTCCATGTCTAGTGTATACAGTGATGTGTCGTATTATGGTTTGGAAGGTGAAAATGTAAACTCATCAAAGGAAGATAGATCAATGTCAATATATATTCACCTTGTATACTTAATTTTGTATATATTCCTTTAAATATACGTTCACTTTTTGTCTACCTTTCTTTTTATATTTTGCATTTAATTTTTTATTTATTCATATTTATGTGATCTGTTCAATTTTAGCTCACCCAATTAAAATGAAAAATTTGATCATTCTACAATATTCTCGTCACTGATCAATGTGCTAAAGCAATGAATGCATTAACATAATCTTTTTGGTTTGTAAAAATGATAGCAATTATCATTTCATGACAAACGTTCAAACCATTACTCACATCCCTTTTTTATACATACAAAGTAAGCAACAAACGAAGAAAAAAAAAAAAAAAAAAAAAACTAGTAACATTTTCTTGCAACACTGTCCAACTTGTCTTGGAGGCTATTCAAGAATCAGCAATACAAGTACCTCCATCTTTAGCTGATGAGTAGAGAACCTAAAAAAACTCCAGAATCCCACAACAAATCCAAGTGCCATGCTCACAAAGAACCAGTTCACTTCATCTTCATTACCATCTTTCTCTCCTCTGTTCAGATCGTTGAGTGTTGGAATAGTCACAGTACAATTATTAGGAAGTGGAGGTCCACAAAGTTGGTTTCCAGTAAAACAGGATGGATCAAAGCCACTTAATTGGGAGCTTGAAGGAATTCTTCCTGTTAAGTTGTTGTTGGATAAGTTCAAGTCACTCAAAAAGGTCAAACCTGAAAATGCTTTGTGAGATTTCACTTGAAAGTTGATTTTTGGAGAAATCGATAGACTCTAAATATCTCATAGTACCAATGTTCTGCGGAATTCTTCCAGTAAAATCATTGTGCAATAGGTTTAATGACTGCAATTCTAAAAGATTTGTCACTTCCATAGGAATCTATCCGAAGAAATTATTTTTTGAAAGGTCTATACCTCTCATGAACTTCTTTTGAATGGGAAGAAAATAACAGTTAAGGATACTTAGACTTGTTACTATCTTGGATAATCTGGTGTAATGAGAAGACTATCAGTATCCTGGGTTGTCCTTTCATTTTCCTTTTGAAAAGTATTCATCATTGATCATTTTATTCAAGAGTCTTTTGGTTTCTTTATTCAATTCAATTAACGGTACTCCTGTGGCCTTGCATTCAAAAAAGATAATAAAACAAAGAATATCTAATAATATTTCTATAATTAGATTTCATATATTATCTATTAAATCTTGATCATCAAGCAACATTAATTCACTTGAAGTGCTTCTTGTCTCACCATATAAATGTTTCCTGGGTAGTTTCAGATATATGCTTCTCCATGCAGAAAGAATCAGTACTCTGAAGAATTTGTGATTAGCTTTTGGCATTGCATAGTAATAGCAAGTGTCCTGAAACCGACACTCGCATCTCCTGTTTTGCACTCTGTTTAGAGCGGAGAATTGAAAGGAAATGACGATAATCTGAATAAAAATCACCTGCCAAGATCAGATGGGTCCTTGGAAAAACCTGCAGAACATCTTGGATGAAGAAGTTTATGGAGAACGGGACCAACATTAAGGAATCCCATCACTTGGTGGAACCATTGTTGAACTAGTCATCATGATGACAAAATTAACCTAAATACCGTAGTTAACAGTAAGTAGGGTCGAATACACAAAAAGCAATTACTATCAACCTAAGGTATGATTGAGCAAACGAAAGTAAAAATGGAAAATTTTAATTAACTAGTATCCTAAGAAATTAATTGCAGGAAATCTAATTACTAACTGAAACACAATATTATAGACGTTGCCCTACAACTTCGGCTCAACTCAGGATTGGCACACAACTCTTCTTCTCACTCATATATTTCTTAAACCTACAAGGCTAGGCAAATCACATAAAGAAGTCTCTCCACAACTTAGGTATAACCTATCCTGTCTCCATGTCATCTTAGTTACAGGTTGATTGGTTAAAGAACAATTAAAACCACTAATTGGTACAAAGAGAATAAATACAATCCATAATCCTTGTAATACAATCATAAATTTATCACACTTGACTGAAATCATAGCAGAAACATTACTGAATGACAATATATAGTAAGATTGTAATCAATATTGAAACAAAAACCACAATCAATCATTCAGAACTTTCAAACCCAACATTCAACATGCAATCAATTTGGTTTCACAACGAACACAAATCCAACAAAGCGTTTCATAATTCAAATCATGCATTGTATTGTAATCGTATCGAAACAAAACAATCCTAAAATCAGAAAACACAACAATCAAATCATATGTTCAATGTCTAATTAATAATCCAATTAGTCAAAGTTCAAGTAAACAAAACTATAGCCTGAATCCTGGCCTCGCCTCTGCCTAATAGGCAACCGGTGCTCAGTCGCTCATAGTGGTGTCGACGGAGGCTAGGGAAGGTGAATGGTTACTTCCCATGATGGAAAAAAAGTCCCCGGTAGCTGGAGTGGTTGTTTTGTGGATGAGGGAGAACCAAGGTGAGCTCGGAAGTTGAACGGTTGGCTAAAGACGAAGAGACGGGTCGACGGCCGAGGATTCCGGCGGTGGTTCACGGCGATGGATGGTGAAAGGCGACGGAAATGCTAGGGAACACTGAGGAAAGGATGGTCGGCATTTGGGGAAGCTGAATCAACTTAGAGAAGACGAAACGACGCCATAAAAAGGAAGAATTGCGACTGGAAGGTGGAACGTCGCGATGGCGCAAAACAGTGATGTGAGACGTCGACCGACAGCTCTCGGCAATGGGAAGAAGAAGTCGACGCTTGGGGAAGCTGAAACGATGTCGAATGAGACAAAACGTTGCCGAAAAAAAAAAGAATTGTGGCGGCGCAAATGGTGATGAATGGCAACCACGGCGAATCTTCAAGGAGATGATGGAGGTGATGGCCGATCGGAGTTTTGGAAGAAGAAGGGTCACCGGAGATGGTCAAAATCCAGTGGAGACGAGCAAAGGATTACCACGGTTCTCTTTCCTTTTATAGAAAATGTGGAAAATTCATAGTCCCTGTACATTTAAAAAGTGACAAAATAAACCCCTTGAAAACATGACATTTTACCCCCTAATAAACATAAATGAGACAGAATCAACCCTAATCCATAAACCACAACCTAATATCAACTCACACTGTTTCCAAAATCATTCAAACATGCAAAATTAGTATGAAAACATTAAAATGTGATTTTTAATCAATAAATTCATAAGTTCACATATTGTCTCTATATATATTCAATTAAATCATGACAAAGGGTATTAAATCACTTTAATGGAGTCATTTTTATGATTCCAACAACCATCAACTCTTGTCTCACTTCAACGCCAAGTTGTACCACTTCCTCCATTGTTGGAACTCACAAATGATGTTTAAAAAACCGTCTCTTGAAATGGGTATGTGTGTTTCTTTGTGAGCAAGGGAGATAGAAAGTCCAGAGTCGGTCTTGAAGATCAAAAATTGAAGTCTATTTATGGAAGAGAGAAAAATGCGGGATTTGTGAGTACTAGAAGTGGTGTTGAGGTTGATCATGACATTTTGCCATTAATATTTTATTTATTCACATTTATATCATCTATTCAATTTTTGCAGGCCCCATTAAAACGAAAAATTTGATCATTCTACAACAATTCTAGTCACTGATCAGTGTGTTAAAGCAATGAATGCATTAACATAATTTTTTTTATTTGCAAAAAAGATAGCAGATATCATTTCATGACAAACGTTCAAACAATTACTCACTTCCTTTTTGGTACATACAAAGTAAGCTCCAAGCGACAAAAGACGAAACCAAAAAAAAAAAAAAAAAGAACTCTAGTAACATTTTCTTACAACACTGCCCAGTTTGTCTTGGAGGCTATTCAAGAATTCGTAATACAAGTATCTCCATCTTCGGCTGACAAGTAGAGAACCTATAAAACTCCAGAATCCCACAACAAATCCAAGTGCCATGCTCACAAAGAACCAGTTCACTTCATCTTCATTATCATCTTTCTTTCCTTTGTTCTAACTGTTAATTGTTGGAGTAGGCACAGTACAATTATTAGGAAGTGGAGGTCCACAAAGTTGGTTTCTTGTAAAATAGGATGCCTCAAAGCCACTTAATTGAGTGCTTGAAGGAATTCTTCCGATTAAGTTGTTGTTGGACAAGTTCAAGTCACTCAAAAACGTCAAACTTGAAATGCTTTGTGGGATTTCACCTGAAAGTTGATTTCTGGAGAAATCGATAGACTCTAGAGATCTCATAGCACCAATGTTCACCGGAATTCTTCAAGTAAAACCATTGTGTGATAGGTTTAATGACTGCAATTCTGAAAGATTTGTCACTTCCATAGGAATCTATCCAAAGAAATTATTTTTTGAAAGGTCTATACCTCTCACGAACTTCAAAATTGTGTTGTATTCAACCATGTGACCTTTCTTCACAAGTAGTTCACTCTCCAAATATGTTGAAAAAACATCTCCAGAAGATTGATAAGTCATATCGCTTTCCTCATTAAAGCTAATTTTCATCATGGCACTGAAGTTATTGATGCATCTTGGTATGGTTCCAAAGAAGTTGTTATCTGCAAGGTCTAAGATTTGCAGAGAACGAAGATTGCAAAGTTCTTTTGGTAAATGGCCAGAAAACTTATTTGATCTAAGGTTGAGAATCTTCATTCTTGAAAATCTCTCTCCAACCCACACCTTGAGATTTCCAACAAACTCATTTTCACCCAAATCAAGCAACACCATCTGCGTACAATTTTTGAGTGACACAAGAATTGTTCCAGAAAAGTGGTTTTTGCGAAGGTTTAACCATTCAAGAGAACTTAAAGTCCCAATAGAAGATGGAAGCTTACTCGTGAATCTATTGTTACCTAAATTCAGGACTTTTAAACCTTTCAAATTCATCCAACAATTAGGTATAACTTCTGACAAAAAGTTGTTATTAAGGATGAGAATTTGCATCATGCGCGTTGACTCATTCATCTTATGACACAAGAAATGGAAAATTGATCCTGACAAAGCGTTGTTGGAAAGATCAAGTAGATACAAGTTGAAGGGTAAAAGAGGCAATGGACCTGATAAACGATTTGAATTCAAGTCAAGCCCTAAAAGTTGAGTGGACTCTGTTAAATTTGGAATATGCCCATAGAGTTGGTTGTGAGAGAGATTTACAAAATAGAAAGGAATTTTGAATAAAAATGTTGGAATAGCATCTTTAATTCTTGAATTGGATATGTCAAGATATTCTAAATGTTTTTGTGAACGAAGCCACAGTAGAAATTGAGGCCCTAAATGACACGATGCTAATCCTAGAGATTCAAGTTTAAAATGAGGAACCCAATGAGGACTGACTTGGAATATTAATGAATTTTCATGTGCATAAAATTCTAATAATCTTGTCAGATTGGAAAAATGCATCTCAGAAACAGTTCCATTCAATTTGTTATAGCCAATATGAAGATATTTTAACGATGATAGTTCTCCTAAAGAGGATGGAATAGAACCTGAAATAGAATTGTTAAACAGATTAAGCCTATCTAACTTTTTAAATTGTCCAAATCTATCGGTAAATTGACCAAAAACTTGACTTTCACTTAAATTCAAAATCTCTAGTACATCTGAAACACATCTAGAAAAAAAAATCAAGGACATCAGATATTGGTTGGCTTAAATTGAAAAATGAGATAGTGATTGACCTTAAGTTGCAAAATCGTCCCATTGATTTTGGGATTCCACCTTCAAATCCATTTGATAAGAGATCAAGCTCTTCTATAGATGTCAGATTTCCTAGAATCTCTAACATGCCTTTCAACCAAATATCATGAAGAAAAAGTTCCTGGAGACGGCTAAGTCTGTAAAACCAATTGGGTATTGCAGAATTGAAATTATTGTAAGATAAATCAAGATTTCTAAGGAAAGTCAAGTTTTGAAGTCCGTAAGGAATTGGACCTTCAAAATGATTAAAACTCAGATCAAGGGTCTCAAGAAACGAAAAATTTACAATGGGTAGTTGAGGAAAATGATGGATTCCACAACCTGACAATTTTAACACTATTAGAGAAGGGAGTGTATTGATCACATGCAGCCAATCAGAGGATTGGCTGAGATCCACACCACTCAAGTCAGGGTGTTCCAACAAAGAAAGATGAGATAACCACCCTAAATATTCAACATCTAAACTGCTATCGAGGGCAAGATACTGCAGATTAGAGAGGTTTCCAAGCTGGTGAGGAATTATACCTTGGAAGAAATTTCCAGAAAGATCAAGGTATCTTAAATTGTGCATATAACTAGGGGTGAGAGGTTCCGGGTACCCTACATTTTCTGGGGGAACTGGAACCGGAACCGCACAGTGCAGCTTCCCAAAAAAAAGAATCGAAACCGGAACTGCACAGTGCAGGTTCTTCAATTCAAGGAACCAGAACCTAAAATGCAGGTTCCGGTTCCTTTCCAGGGTACCCTGTAAAAAATTAATTACCGCCCTATTAGTTTAAAAAATAACAAAAACACCTTATAAGTTTACAAATACACCCCTAACAAATTTTCATTATTCATTTATTTGTGTCCAATGTCACTCATAACCTGTAATCTCTAAGCAACACTTGAATTGTTAATCATTTAATTAAGTATTGTAATATTGTTTATAATAGAATGTTATAATTAATTAAATAATCATACCATAAATTTATAATATAATGTTATAATAATTTGATTAAGTATTGTGTAAATTAGTAAATTACTAATGTTTATAATATAATGTCATAATCAATTAAGTAATCATTTAATTATGTAATGTTAATTAATTATATGATCATACTATAATAGTATAATGTAATTTTATAATGAATTAAGTAATTATACTACAAATCTATAATTTATATTATATTAATTAAATTTCAAATTTTTTTATAATATACTATGTTTATAATGGAATGTTATAATTGATTAAGTAATTATATTACAAATATAAAAGTAATGTTAAATTAATTAAATTTTAATCGTTTAATTAAGTATGTAATAGTATAGTAAATTATTAATGTTTATAATGTAAGTGTATAAATTCATAACTAATTAAGTAATTATGTAATCATTTAACTATATATGCTATAATTAAGTAAGTGATCATAATATAATGTAAATAATAATATTATAATTTAATTGAGTAATTATTTAACTATTGTAATGCTTATTAATGTTTATAATGAAATGTTATAAGATAATGTTATAATTAATTAATTTCTTATCATTTAATTAAGTATTGTGCTAATGTTTATGTAGTAAATTAGTATTATACAATGTTTAAAACATAATATCATAACTCATAATCAATTAAGTAATCATTTAATTATATAATGTTATATTAATTATATGATCGTACTTATAATAATGTAATGTTATAATGAATTAAGTAATCATACTATAAATCTATAATTTAATATTATTTATTAAATTCAAATCATTTGATTAATATACTAATGTTTATATAGAATGTTATATTGATTAAGTAATCATATTATAAATATAAAGGTATGTATAATTAATTAAATTTTTAATCGTTTAAGTAAAGTAATAATATAGTAAATTAGTAAATTACTAATGTTAAAATGTTTATAATGTAATGTTAATTCATAACTAATTATATAATTATGTAATCATTTAACTATGTAATGCTATAATTAAGTAAGTGATCATAATATATAATGTAATATAATAATATATATTAATTGAGTAATTATTTAACTATAATGTAATGCTTAATTAATGTTTATAAGTAATGTTATAATTAATTAAATTTCTTATCATTTAATTAAATATTGTGCTGATGGTTTATGTAGTAAATTAGTAATTACTAATGTTTAAAACATAATATCATAACTCATAATCAATTAAGTAATCATTTAATTATGTAATGTTATATTAATTATATGATCATACTATAATAATATAATGTAATGTTATAATGAATTAAGTAATCATACTTAAATCTATAATTTAATATTATAATTAATTAAATTTCAAATCATTTGATTTATACTAATGTTTATAATGGAATGTTATAATTGATTAAGTAATTATATTATAAATATATAAGGTAATGTTATAATTAATTAATTTTTAATCGTTTAATTAAGTAATGTATAATATAGTAATTAGTAAATTACTAATGTTTATAATGTAATTTTATAAATTCATAACTAATTATTATTATGTACATATTAACTATGTAATGCTATAATTAAGTAAGTGTATTATATAATTTAATAATAATAATTTATAATTTAATTGAGTAATTATTTATTATAATGTAATGCTTAATTAATGTTTATAATGAAATGTTTATAAGGTGTTATAATTATTAAATTTCTTATCATTTAATTAAATATTGGCTAATTTACGTAATAATTAGTAATTACCAATGTTTAAACATAATATCATAATTCATAATCAATAAGTAATCATTTAATTATGTATGTTATATTAATTATATGATCATACTATTAGTATATGTAATGTTATAATGAATTAGGTAATCATACATAAATCTATAATTTAATATTATATTAATTAAATTTCAAATCATTTGATTAATATACTAATGTTTATAATGAATGTTATAATTGATTAAGTAATTATTATAAATATATAGTAAGTAATGTTATAATTAATTAAATTTTAATCGTTTAATTAAGTAATGTAATAATATAGTAAATTACTAATGTTTATAATATATGTTATAAATTCATAACTAATTAATAATTATATAATCATTTAACTATGTAATGCTATAATTAAGTAAGTGATTATAATATATTGTAATATAATATTTAAATTTAATTAAAAAATTATTTACTATAATGTAATATTTAATTATATTTATAATGAAATTTTATAAGGTAATGTTATAATTATTAAATTTCTATCATTTAATTAAATATTTGCTAAGTTTATGTAGTAAATTAGTAATTACAATGTTTAAAACATAATATCATAACTCACAATTAAGTAATCATTTAATTAGTAATGTTATATTAATTATATTCATATTATAATAGTATAATGTAATGTTATAATAAATTAAGTAATCAACTATAAATCTATAATTTAATATTATATTATTAATTTCAAATCTGATTAATATACTAATGTTTATATGGAATGTTATATTGATTAAGTAATCATATATAAATGTATAAGGTAATGTTATAATTAATTAAATTCTTAATCGTTTAATTAAGTAATGATAATATAGATAAATTACTAAATTACTAATGTTATAATGTAATGTTATAAATTCATAACTAATTATGTAATTATGTAATCATTTAACTATAATGCTATAATTATAAGTGATCATAATATATGTAATATATAATATTATAATTTAATTGAGTAATTATTTAACTATAATGTAATGCTTAATAATGTTTATAATGAAATGTTTATAAGTAATGTTATGATTAATTAAATTTCTTATCATTTAATTAAGTATTATGCTAATGTTTATGTAGTAAATTAGTAATTACTAATATTTATAATATATGACATAATCAATTAAGTAATTATTAATTATGTAATGTTATAATTAATTATATAATTATACTATAATGTAATGTTATAGTGAATTAACTATTAAGTAACCATACTATAAATTTTTAATTTAATATATATTAATAAATTTTTGATCATTTAATTAAGTTTGTACTAATGTTTATAATAATATGTTATAGTTGATTAAGTAATTATACTATAAATCTATAACGTAATGCTATAATTAATTAAATTTCTAATATAAGTCAATTAATTAACTATTTAATTATGTTATAACTATAAGTCAATTAATTAAGTATAATCAATTAATGTAATGCTATAATTAATTATACTATAAATATTAAGTAATGTTATAAAATTATAATTAATTAAGTAATCATTTAACTATAATATATGTTATAATTGATTAAGTATGATATTTAACTAGTAATTAAATTTATTAATGTTTATCAATTTATCATATATAATTAATTAATTACTATTTATTATAGATATACTTAGAACTTGATAATTGAAGTAAATACTAAATATATTATTACTCAATCAAATATACTATTTTATTCAAAAATAATTCTTTAATAACATTAAAAATGTAAAATACTTTTAATTAGATCTTAATTCCAATTATTCACTTATTGATCAAAACTTTAATATTAATGTATTATAATATATTAAAGCTTTTAATATGATGTATTTAGATGTAATAAGTATAATTGTATTCGTATATTTATTTAATTAGGTTATTCTAAAAATTTAACTTTTTCTATTTTAAATTTTTTTATATGTAAAATAATAGAAACTCCCCTATTATTTACATTTCACAAATATTTCATTATAGTCCAGGTTCCAAAATAGGTTCTAAACAGGTTCTAAAAACATGTTCCAAAACAGGTTCCAAAACAGGTTCCAAATAGGTTCCAAACAGGTTCCAAACCGGGTATCCTTTTTACAGGTTCCGGTTCCAGTTCTGGTTCCTCCACATGCAAGAACCGGAACCAGAACTGCACAGTAGCGGTTCCAAAAAATTGGAACCGGAACCTACCCGCACAGTGCAGGTTCTGGGTAGGTTCCGATTCCGGTTCCGGTTCTACCCGCTACCCGTGCTCACCCTATGATATAACAAAGAAATTTAGGAAACTGACCATCAAATTTGTTATAGCTCAAGTCCAACGAGCGCAAATGCTTTAAATCAAGCAAAGAGGGATTTACCTGACCACCCAGCATTGACCAATCGAATGATTCAACTTCATCTTGAGAAACAGGTTCATTTTCATTACCTTTCAACGTAGGAGTACCAAGGTTGAGCTCAAGGACATGGCCCGTCAAGTTGTCACAGAAAATGCCAGACCATGTACAGCAATCTGCATGACCAGAAGTCCAAGAGGCAAGCCGGTTGGAAGGATCTATCAGATCTTTCTTGAACCTTAAAAGAGCTTGTCTCTCACTTCCAATGCAACCCCGGTAAGAGCTTCCTCCGCAGAAGCTAATGTTGAGGGTTGTGGAAATGAAAAGAAAGGCAAGAAAAATGCTCATGGTTTTCATTTGTGTAGGAAAAGTTTACGGAAAAGGAATTCTGCATGAGAATATTATTATTAGTGGCCTGCTATTTATAGAGTTTCCGTTCACTGAACCACTCAACTAGTTTGTCCAGAAATCAATTTTAAAACTTGCAGGAAATTTCTTTGATCTTTACTGATAACATCAAGATTTTAAAGATGTTAGTGGGCCACGTGGCTCCAAGATCCCCTGTTTCAAAGATAAGGGACCCCCATGGCCTCATAGTCAATTGACCCGAAATGTGGACCTACATTGGTTTCTTTATCAATTCATTTAATGTGGACCTACATTGTACAGTTGCCTGGAAAAGTTAGCCTCCGTTAACAGAGTAGGCTCCAAGTCAACTATTGATACCTTCAGAATTCAATTTTGGAGAAGGGGCAAATCCTTTGCAGAAAAGAATTTTATTCACGAGTAATTCATAGGAAATGAAGTCGAGATAAGGCAATCACTATACTGGGCTGTCCTTTCATTTTCAAGAGTCTTTATCTTTGACTACATTATTAAATTCAAGTAATGTGAAACATTTTGGCCTTTTTCTCCCTCCAGTAGATATCTAGCATTAAAACTTTGAAAAGTTGCGTGGAAAAGTTAACCTCCAATGAAGATTTCAAATTTTCCAGCGCGTCTTAAATTCAATTTGGAAAAGCAAGACCTCAGCTTTCTACATTTAACTGGAAATTTAGGCCCAGGTTCAACACAGGCATCACAATTTCAGAGATTGGATTAAGAATTATATTTACACTTTGATAATATTCAGCTATGTACAGGTCTTTCACAAAAATTTGGATAGTCATAAGCTGCGTGTACGTTTGTGTAAACTTATTCTTGATGTTTGGTTGATAATGAACAAATTTCTAGTTAAATTCAGGATAATATATGCAAATATGTCCACCACACATAGAAATATGATAGTTAGGAATGTGGAATTTTCCAAGAGTAATTAACACTTTCGGAATCAAGAGAAGACTTAAACTATTATTGGTGCTGGTCCTTTCCTTTTTTTCTTTCCAACTGTCTTTGTCTTGATTTAATTACCAATGTTCAACTATTGTTTTTAAATACATAAGACGAGAAAGCAAATTAATATTGACAACGAACCAAAAATTCAACAATCCAATCGCAACATCAACTTTTATTATTTATTATTCTGCAAACCTTGATCTCATCGTGATTGAAGTACAAAAACTATTTCTAACAACAGTGCCAGACTTGTAGGCTCCGTTTGGTTGTCAATTGGGAATACTACTTTTAGTATTCCCAAAAAAGTTAAACAGTAAAATACCCAAAAACTTTGATTTTTGGGAATACTACTCCCAATATTATTCAACTTTTTTTAAACCCCTTAAATTTTATAATTTAATTAAATACCCCTAAATATTTTTTTAAAAATTACAAAAACACCCCAGTAATTCATATTTACCAGATTCCGGCCACCACTGCCGGAAAATGGCTGGAATCTGTTAAGATGGCGCACGACCGGCTGAATCTGGTCGGTAGTGCGCCGATCTAGCCTTTTCCGGTCAGATCCACGGTGGATCTGGCCGGAAAAGACCAGATCTAAGGCCAAAGATCTGGCCGTCTCTTTGGCCGTAACGGTTTATAACGACGGCCAACAAACGGTCGTCATTGACCATCAACGACGACCGTTTGTTGGTCGTCGTTGACGAGAAAATACGGCCAGATCTGGCCGTAGATCTGGCCGGCAAAGGCCATATCGACGCACGACCGGCAAGATCCAGCCAGTCATGCGCCAATACGGTGAACCCGGCCACCCTCCGGCGGTGGTGGCCGGCTGTCCGTATTTGACATTGGGTTGGGGGTGTTTTTGTTAACTTTTAAGATTTTATTATAGGGGGTGTTTTGTAAATAAATAAATATAGGGGGTATTTTATAATTTATAAATCCTACATCGTAATACCTGCCCAATTCAACTTTTTTTTAATTTTTTTCAGAAAACTTTTCCCAAAAATACCCAATTGTGAACCAAACGGAGCCGTACTAAACGTTATCTAAGAAATGATAATACGCAAACCTCCATCCTCTGCTGATGAGAAAAGGACTTATGACAGCCCAAAAACCCACCATATATCCAAGTGCCATGCTTACATAAAAACAGTCAACTTCATGTTCATTAGCATTTTTTTTCTCCTCCGTTCTCGTTATAGTCCGGCATTGGAACAGTCACAGTACAATTCTTGTTAAGCGGAGTCCATAGAGTTCATTGCCAGTGAAACAGGATACATCGAAGCTTTGCAATTGAGTGCTTGAAGGAATTTTTCCTACCAAGTTGTTGTTGGATAAGTTCAACTTAGGAATGATAACCCTGAAATGCTCGATGGAAATTCTCTAGAAAGCTGATTTCTACAAAAATCAACAGACTCCATTGATTTCATGCCACCAATATTGTTAGGAATTCTTCCCGTAAAAATATTGTGTGAGAAATTCAATGACTCCAATTCCACAAGATTTCTCACTTCTAATAGTGGAATCCAAGTTAATTAAATATAATACCTTGCTCTGATTTTTCTAATTAACAAGCACATATGAAAATGTGATATCTTAGGAAGTGACTCTGTTTTGGGATCCCCTGTTTCAAGCTCTATTCAAAACAGAGAACAGAGATCAGAGAATTTAGATTGTGATTTTACTCATGTCGTAACTTTTCACAAAGTCTTAAGGTGGACACCAAGTAATGAGGACAATATTTATAGCTCTCGTTTTTCTAACTTCCTCCTTCCGTTTCAATATCTCATATATGTAACTATCAATTATGACAAGAAAGTAATCAACTAGCTTAATATGCAAGATTTGGTTAGTTAATATCCCCTTTTAAGCTAGTTTATTACTTTCTTGTCGTATCTCTTATTAAAAGGTGAACGTTTTTTGAACGACGGGGAATTTTAAAGAAAGTCCAGAGCAAATAACTTGTTCAGGAAAAGAAATAATAATATGCACAATGATCATGTAATGGAAAAAGTGGGAAATAATGTAGCTCCACAAGTACCTAAGAAACCAATATGGAGAAGTAGCAAATTGATAATTTAATTTGTTGAAAGCTTTAAAGAGGAGAATATGGGAATGTGATCTCTTAGGAAATTACTCTTTTTTGTTTCAAGCTCTGTTCAAAACAGAGTTCAAAGACTTTAGATTGTGATTTTACCCTTTATCATTTGGATCGGTTGAAAGTCATTGTCTATTAAAATATATTAACTTTTAGCCTCAAAACTTGACGTTGGATGCTGTAGTAGTGAGGGACCAAAGGGGTCACAATTTACCCTGATTCTAAACCGAACCATTTCGTTTCTCTTCTTCTCTTTTCATTTCATCTTTCTAATTTGTGATGTCTATTGGTGTCATTGATTCTCTTCTTTTACTCCTGTTTTTCCCTTTCAATTTTTGTTACAGCACCGAAAATCATTGTCCATTGGTAATGTAACTGAACTTGCTATTGGTACCTCATCTTCCGGTAAGGTTACTGTGATGCTACAACATGGCTACCGTGCCTCAGCTTACAGTACTATCATGGTGATGTTCATTGCAACAGTAATTCAGGCACTGGTAATGTTACCATGATGGTACATTGCAATAGCAACGTTATAGGTGCTTTGTGGTACAGTAACCATAAGATGATGGTGCAGCATAATGGTAAAGTTACTGGTGCCTTAGGTTCTGGTAATGTTACTGCGATGATACACTGCAACAGTAACATTACTGTGAAGTACCAGTAACATTACAGTGATGGTGCAGCATAACGGTAATGTAAATGGTGCCTCAGGTTCTGGTAATATTACCGTGATGGTACATTGCCACGGTAACCTTACTAGCGTTACTTTACAGGGATGATTCAGCATAATTGTAATGTTACCGTGAAGTACCAGTAATGATACAGTGATGGTGCAGCACAATGGTAACGTTACCATGATGATAACACACCAAAACCCACAACAAACCCAAGAGGCATGCTTAGATAGAACCACTGAACTTCATACTTCCTGACATCTCCTTCTGCATTCTTAGGATCGGCATGGAACAGTTGCAGTACAGTTCGTCGGAAGTGGAGGTCCACAAAGTTTATTTCCAGTGAAACTGGATGCACCAAATTCTTGTAATTGAGTGCTCCAAGGAATGCTTCCAACTAAGTTATTATTTGATAAGTTCAAGTGATCCAAATATGTCAACCTCGAAATGCTTTGTGGGATTTCACCGTAAAGTTGATTTATGGAGAATTCAAGTTTTGATAAATAAAGCTGTCTAAGTTAAGGTTTGAAGTTCATTAGGGATTGGACCTTCAAAAGCATTATCACTTAGATCGGGAGCGGCAAGAGACGAAAAAATTGCAACGGCTGGCAGAGGATGGTGATAAAGGTTACAAAAGTCAATTATGTTTTAGTTTCTGTAAGTTTCCCGCTAACAGAGAAGACTGGTCAAAAAAGTATTAATTTCTTTTAGTCTTCCACTACTGGAGTATTGTTTCAAGTTAAACTAAATAATTAAATGGATTGAGGGTAAATCATATCCTCAAAGATCTGGTAATCAGCACTTATATTGAGATCATTTATTAATAAATTTTCATTCAAGTTTTCTCATAATTGAATTGTTTAGCTATATTTGTTTTGCAAGTATGAAACTTTTCTCTTGTTCTGTTCACTGCAAATATTGTTTCGTTGTTTCTTTTTAATTTTCATGTTTTCTATTTCTTTGTTAGTAGATTTTACCTTATTTTTTTGTAGTTTTTTCATTCATTCATAAATTCAAGGTTTTTATGTCCAACTCAGATAGAAAGGAATGCATTAATACTTGTAGTATGTAAGGACAGGCAAATATGATTTCAACATTGATATCATCCCTTTTTACAACATTCCAGAAAAACTCCAAACATTATAAGACCAAAAACAAAAGAAGAAAATTCTAGTAACACATCCTTACAAGATTACCGAGTTTCTCTTGAAGGCGATTCAAGAACTGACAATACATGTACCTCCATCTCCTGTTGACGACTAGGGGTCCTATTACACACCAAAATCCCACTGCAAATCCAGGTGCCATGCTTACATAGAACCAATCAACTTCATCTTCATTACCGTCGTTGTCTCCACTATTTTGATCATCAGGTGTTGGAACAATCACTACATAATTATTAGGAAGTGGAGCACCACAAAGTTCATTGCCAGTAAAACAAGATGCATCAAAGCCTAGTATTTGAGTACTTGAAGGAATATTTCCAAACAAATTATTGTTGGATAAATTCAAGTGACTCAAAGATGTTAACTTTGAAATACTTGATGGGATTTCACCAGAAAGTTGATTTTTGGAGAAATCAATGCTCTCCACTGATTTCATAGCACCAATATTTTCAAGAATTCTTCCACTAAGATAATTATATGACAAGTTCAATGATTGCAACGCAACAAGATTTGTCACTTCCATTGGAATCTCCCCGGAGAAATTGTTTTGGGAAAGGTCTATGATTCTTACCAAATTAAGAGTTGTGTCATATTGAACTGCTTTCCCTTTCATCACAAGCAATGCATCTTCATGATAATTTATTGCAAAACCACGATAGGATCCTGGATAAGGAGAACTAGATAAATATTGAATGCAGTTGCCTCCAGAATAGCTCATTGTGACCATGGCTGTGAAGTTATTGATACATCTTGGTATACTTCCAAAGAAATTGTTATCAGCCAAATCTAAGATTTGTATAGAAGTTAGAAGGCAAAGCTCTGTTGGTAAGAAACCATGAAACTTATTTGAACGGAGGTTGAGAATCATCATTTTGGTAAATCTTTCTCCAATCCCCATCAAAACATTTCCGAAAAACTTATTTTCACCAATATCAAGGGCAATCAACTCTGTGCAGTTTTTCAATGATGCAGGAATTTCCCCAGAGAGACTATTTCTGCGAAGGTGCAGCGATTGAAGGGAACTTAACGTTCCCATTGAGTTTGGAAGGTTACCATGAAAACTATTGCGACCTAAATTCAAGACCAACAAGTATTTCCAATTCATCCAACAATCAGGTAATTCTCCAAATAACAAATTGTTCCTAAGGTTAAGTATTTTCATTCCCTTTGTCTCATTCATCCTATAACACACAAAATGGAAAATGGATCCTGAAAAAGCATTGTCAGAAAGATCAAGTGCATTCATATAGATGGATATAAGAGGCAATGGTCCGGACAAGTTATTCGAGCTCAAGTCAAATAACTCAAGATGAATAGCTTCAGTTAAATTTGGAACCTCTCCATAGATTTGGTTGTGAGAGAGATTAAAAGAAACAAGGCTGGGAAATAATTTCCAAAACCTATTAGGAATTGTGGATATAATTCCAGAATTGGAAATATCCAGATAAATTAGACTCTTCTGGGAATAAAACCACAATGGAATTTGAAAACCTACATGACAAGATCTCAATCCTAACTCTTGAAGTTGAAAAGGAGGAACCCAATTCAGACTTACATTCAACATTAGAGAGTTTCCACATACATAAAAAAACGAAAGTCTTGTAAGATTTGCAAAGTGAATTTCAGAAAGAGTTCCATTCAATTTGTTAAACGAAAGATCTAAAGTTCTCAAGGATGAGAGTTCACCTAAAGACACTGGAATAGGACCTGAAATCATGTTGTCACTTAGATAAAGATTGGCTATGTTTTTAAATTGCCCAAGTTGATTAGGCAAACAACCAGAAAGATGACTACTCAGCAAATAAACATGCTCTATTCTATCTGAAACACATCCTGAAAAAATATCAAAAACTTCTGATATATCTTGACTTAATTTAATATGTGATAGAAGAATAGACCTCAACTTGCATAGTCCTCCCAATGATCTTGGAATTTTCCCTTCAAGTTTATTGAGTGAGAGATCAAGCCAATTGATGGAAGTCATGTTTCCTATATCTTCAGATATCATACCTTGCAAATTATTGTTGTACAGACAAAGGTACTCAAGATGACTAAATTTGTAAAGCCAATTGGGTATTGAAGAATTCAAACGGTTGTAAGACAACACAAGATATCTCAGAGACGTAAGGTTTTGAAGTTCATCAGGAATCGGACCTTGAATATTGTTATAATGTAGATCCAAATGTACTAAATAACTAAGACTAAAAACCCAACTAGGAATCAAAGAATTATCAAATAGGTTGTTGGAAAGATCAAGCGTGGTGAGAGAAGAAAAATTTACAATATGTAGTGGAGGAAAATGGTGAAGTTGACAATATGACAATTGTAACACTTCTAAAGATAAAAGTGTGTTTACCATTGGCAGCAAGTCACAGGCTTTGCTGAGGTCCACCCAACTCAAGTCAAGGTGTTTCAGCAAAGAAAGATTGGATAACCACACAGAATTCTCGACATATAAGCTGCTCCGATTGTAAGGACGAAGGTCAAGATATTGCAAATGAGAGAGATTTCCAAGTTGGTGAGGAATCATTCCCACAAAGCCGCATAGACTGAGGTTAAGGTATTTCAAATTCCTCATAGAACCAACAAATTTTGGAAACTGAGTTGCTTCAAAATAGTTACCACTCAAATCCAAGTAGTTCAAATGCTTCAAATTAAGCAAAGAGGGATTTAACTTACCGACCAACATTGACTGTGTAAAAGCATAAGATGAATAGTCATCGTAAGGATTTCGAAGATTGAGCTCATGAACATGGCCTGTCAAGCTGTCACAGACAACACCAGCCCATGTACAACAATCTCCATCTCTCCAAAAGGCAAGTCGATTAGAAGGATCAATGAGGTCTTGCTTGAACCTTAAGAGTGCTTGTCTCTCACTTTCGATGCAGCCCAGCTGGTCAGAGCTTCCATCGCAGAAGCTAATGTTGATGGTTGCTATGGCGAGTAACTCGAGGAAAAGAAAAGCAACAACAATACTCATGGTTGGTTTCATAGGCAAATTATTAGAAGAACAGAAATGTGTGTGCATAAATCGTAACCAATAACATGCTATTTATAGCATCCATTATCCATGGAACCTCTCTTGAATGACCAATTTAATTGCTCAGCTTATCCAACTCATATGGAACAGAAGTTTGAAAAGTAGGACCTCACAGTATTTCCCATGTAAGTTTTAAGAAAGTCTTACCGTGATTTAAAAGACATTTAATTAGTCAGTAAAGGTTACAATAGGAAACTATTGAAGTTTAATTGATTTTTCTAACCCCTCCTTCAAGTTTAATATATCATTGAAGTGAAAGAATGATGGAGAAATGCTGGCAGTATTTGCTTATTTAACCTCTCTATTACGTCTTCTTATAACACTGTTAGCCCAAATCAACAAAAGCTTGATCAATGGCTGAAATCACGGGTGTTAACCAAAATCATGCAAAGGTTGATCAATGGCGGAAATCAAGGGTGTTAATTCCTAACTAGAGAGACACATAATAACCTCAAGTCACAAGACTAACAGTATATCTTCTATTTGAAGACGACAACATTTTGTTGATCCATTCTTTTACATGTTTGCAAAATTATACTTCAAATTACACATTCAATCGCACACACACACGAACAGAGTTCCCACATTTATTATAACTCTTCATTTCATAATTGAAGTACAAAAACTAACATAGCTTCACAAAATTTTTACTTACACTTTCTTACAACGCTGTAAAACATGTAACCGAGGGAGTCCAAGAAATTACAATATATAAACCTCCATCTTCTGATGATTAATAAAGGACCTATAAAACTCCATAAGCCAACCACAAATCCAAGCTCTATGCTTACATAGAACCAATCCACTTCATCTCCATAATCGTCAGTTTCCTCTCCATTTTTGTGGTTAGGTACAGGTACTGAAATAGTATCGTCAGTACAATTAGGAAGTGGAGGTCCAAAAGTTTGTTGCCAATATAGTAGGATGCATCAAAGCTTTGAAGTTGAGTGCTTAAAGGAATTCCCCACTCAAGTTGTTATAAGATGAGTCCGAATGATTCAACACTGTCAAACAATGCTTCAACATTCTATTTGCGAGTTACCAAAACAAAAATAGCTTATTAATGTCCCTTGAGACCCCTTAAAAAAAAAGAATATAGATGACGTTCATCATCTATTTATTTGTAACAGTGGACGATATATCTTCTATTAAAAATTTAATGAATGACAAGTCATCCCTAGTATAAACTTTCTATAACTTGCCATTCATAATTATTTAAAGTTGTGTAATTTTTGCTTTTGTAGAGAAATAGTGTCCTGATTCTAAGTTTTATTCATTCTGTTTCGGATCCCTGTTTCAATTCCTATTCAAGTTAGGAACTAAAGAGAAAATTTGGATTGTGATTTTACGTGTCTTAACTTTTCACAAAGTCTTAAGGTGGACCAGAACCCAAGGTGAAAATTTCTTCATTCTCTGACTTGCTTTACATCTCACTGTTTATAATTATAACCTGTTATGTACGGCATGGACACCAAGTAATGAGGACAATATTTTTATCTCTTATTTTTCTAACCTTGTCCTTCTTTTTCAACATCTCATACTTATATCATGGAAATGCGTAGAAAATTGGTAACAACATTTCGGTGGATCACAACTCACAGGTTGTAAGAGCGCCACTTATGACTTAATTATGATAAATCAATTAGTGAAGGCCAACTAACTCTTGCATATTAGCGGTCCCTTTAGATTTCTTTTCCGGTATCTTTGTCTTTGTTTTACTTTTGTGAACATAATGAAAATCCAAACTCATCTTAATCGTCATATGAATTTGTTAATTAAAATATAAGGAGTTGTACATATTGATTGGTTAAATTATTCCATGATCTTATATTTATTTCCTTTTAAATTATTAAAAGTTGTATTTGTCTCACATCTTTAAGTTGGTGGATTGTATATATGTGGTTGGGCAAACGCATTTTCTCAAGGTTTTCTTTATAATTTCAGATATATGTTGCTCCAAAAGAATCGGTATCTACCAAGCAATTATGGTTCCACTTGTGAGAACCAATTGATTCAATATAATAAAGGTTTTTGGCCTTACTGGAACAGTTTTCTGAAGCTGATACTAGTGTCCTTCCATGGCAGCTTACTTTGATTCAGCATCATCTGATTTTTACATTGACAACCTAATTAGTTTACGATTTTTTATTCCTCAATTAAGTGAATGTGTTTTGGATCAAATACATTTACATGACAGTTAAAATCATCAGGATTAGAAATTACTATGTCTACGATGAGAAACGGATTGCACGTGATGAACAATACGTCTCAAAATCCAATAAGAAGAAATAACAAAAAATTTAATTAGCAGAAGCTTTGTACTCTTTTATAATTTCTATCAGTCTCCCACACCCTTTTCAGTATATTCAAAATAAGATGCAAACATTAAAATACCGTTAATAAAAAAGAAAGAAAAAGAAAGGTTTAGTAACGTTTCCTTACAAGAGTACTGCCAAGTTTGTTCTGGCGGTGATTCAGAAACTGATAATACAGGTAGCTCCATCTCTTGTTGACGAGTGGAGGACCTACTACACACCAGAATCCCACCACAAATCCAAGTGCCATGCTTACATAGAACCAGTCCACTTCATCTTCAGTACCACCTTTCTCTCCTGAGAAAATATTTTTAGAAAGGTCTATGACCCTCACCAACTTCAGAATTGTGTTATATACAACAAGTTGACCTTTCTTCACAAGAAATGAATCCTCCATGTAACCTGTATAAAAATCAGCACTAGATCCGTAGTCTATATCCATTTCATGGTCATTAGAGCTCATTGTCATCATGGAACTGAAGTTTTTGATACATATCAGCATCGTTCCAGACAAATTGTTATTGGCAAGGTCTAAAACTTGTAGCAAAAGGAGATGGCAAAGTTCTGCTGGCAAAAGGCCATAAAACTTATTTGATCAAAGGTTCAGAATCTTCATCGTTGAAAATCTTTCTCCTATCCAAATCGGGACATTTCCAAGAAACTCACTGTGACCAAGATCAAGTGATATTATATCAGTACAATTTTGAACTGAAATGGGTATTGTCCCTGAAAGGTTATTTTTGAGAAGGTTCATCGACCGAAGCCCAATAGAGGTTGGAATGGTTCCAATAAATTTTTTGTTAGCTAAATTCAAAACTTCCAAGTTTTGCCAATTCATCCAACAATCAGGTAATTCTCCTGATAAAAGGTTTTTATTTAGGATGAGAATTTCCATCAAACTCTCTGTTTCATTCATTTCATAACACAAGAAATGAAAAATCAATCCTTAAAAAGCATTGTTTGAGAGATCAAGTATATACATATTGGAAGGTATAAGTGGCAAAGGACCTGACAAATTATTCGAATTCAATTGAAGCCCTTCAAGTTAAGTAGACTCTGTTAAATTGGAATCTCTCCATAGATTTGGTTGTGAGAAAGATTTACATATAAAAGAGGAAATTTAAATAAATACGTTGGAAGAACATCTATAATTCCTGAATTTGATATATCAAGATAAAACAAAGGCCTTTGTGAACAAAGCCATAATGGAAATTGAGGCCCTAAAGAACAATAGCGTAGTGCTAACCATTGAAGTTCAAATGGAGGAACTCAGTGAGCACTAACTTTCAACATTAGTGAATTTCCAGATGCATCAAATCTTGACAGTCTTGTGAGGTTGTTAAAATGGCTTCAGAAAGAGTTCCATTCAGTTTATTATTATGAAGAAATAGAATCTGTAAGGAAGAAACTTCTACTAAAGACGATGGAATAGGACCGGAAAGTGAGTTGTAATGTAGGAAAAGGTTTTCTAAATTTTTAACTGTCCAAGTTGATTGCTCAATGGACCAAAAAGTTGACTGTAACTCAAATCCAATTACTCTACTACATCTGCAACACATTAAGAGAAAATATCCAAGACTTGAGATATCTCTTGATTCAATGTGACTCATGAGATAAGACAGTGATCTTAAGTTGCAAAGTCTTCCAAGTGATGTTGGGATTCCACCTTCAAAATCAACATTAAATGATAGATGAAGCACTTTGGTGGAAGTCAGGTTTCCTAGGGCACCCATCGATCCTTGCAAGCTATTATCTGAAATAAAAAGTTGTTCAAGATGACTAAGCTTGTAAAACCAATTGGGTACTGAAGAATTGAAATAATTCACAGATAAATCAAGATGTTTAAGGGAAGCCAAGTTTTGATGTTCAACAGGACTTGAACCTTCAAAATTGTTATAACTCAGATCAAGGGTGTCAAGAGATGAAAAATTTACATTGGGCAGTAGAGGAAAGTGATGCAGTTGACAACCCGACAATTTCAACACTACTAAGTTAGGGAGTCTGTGTATCACCTGCAACCAATCAAAGGATTTGCTGAGATCCACACTCAAATCAAGGTGTTCCAACAAAGAAAGACTAGATAACCACCAAAAACTTTCAACGAATGACTTCGCTGCCCAGAAACTACCGATGCAAAGATATTGCAAATTAGATAGATTTCCAAGTTGGTGAGGAATCATACCCTGAAAGTGATTTTGGGAGAGATTGAGGTATCTTAAATCCTGACAGAATCAAGAAATCTAGGAATTTGTATTCCTTCAAAATTATTATCACTCTAAGTCCAAGGAACGCAAATGCTTCAAATCAAGCAAAGAAATCTAGTGTAGTGATATAAGGGAACATAAAGTTCCAGTGGAGGTTGGAAGGTTACCAGAAAATTTATTGTTATCTAAATTCAAGCTTGTCAAGTGTTTCCAATTCATCCAGCAATCTGGTAATTTTCCAGCTAAAAAGTTATTTCTAAGAACTAACTTTTCAATCAGGTTCTTTTACTCATTCATTCCATAACACAAGAAATGGGAGATTGATCCTGACAAAGCATTACTGGAAAGATTGGGTGCATACAGATGGAAGGTATAAGAGGCAATGAAGCTGACAAATTGTTTGAGCTCAAATCTAGTAAATTAAGTTGAGTCAACTCAGTTAAATTCGGAATTTTCCCTTAGAGTTTGTTCTAATATAGATTATATAGATATATTGGAAAGGAAATTCAAATAAATAAATTGAAAGAGTATCTGAAATTCCTAAGTCTGATATATCCATATAAACTAAATCCTTCTGGGAATGGAGCCATAATGGGAATTGAGGTCCTACATGACAAGATCTTAGTCCTAATAGTTGGAGTTTAAAAGGAGGGATCCCCTGAGGACCGGCTCTCAATCTAACAGGATTTCCAAATACATAAAAGACAGACAATCTTTTGAGATCTGCAAAATGGACAGAAAATTTGCATTCAATTCGTTATATGACAGATCTAAAGATTGCAACAATGGAAGTTTCCCCAAAGATAGGAAAAGATAGGATAGGACCAAAAACAGAGTTATAACATGAAATTCTTAAATTGTCCAAGTTGATCTGTTGACTGACCAAAAAGTTGGTTCTCACTCAAATCCAGAAACTCTAATCTGTGTGAAACACATTCTGAGAAAATATCCAGGACTTGGGAAATCTCTTAGTTCAGTTTGATACTTGAGATAGAAAATGATCTCAATTTAGAAAATCTTCCCAAAGATTTTGGAATTCTCCCTTCAAAATTATTATTTGACAGATCAAGTGTTTTGCGAGAAACTAAGTTCCCTAGAACACTGGAAACTGTACCAAGGAAATTACTGACCTTAAGAGAAAGGTTGTCGAGATGACTAAATTTATACAACCACTTTGGTATTGTAGAACCAAACCGATTGAATGATTAATCAAAAAGCCGCAGAGATGTCAAATTTTGAAGTCCATCTGGAATTGGACCTCGAAAATAATTCACTTAGCCCAACAGTAGTAAGGGATGAAAAATTAGCAAGGGACAGCTGAGGAAAGTGAGAATGTTATGAAGGAAGTGTGTTCATCACCAACAGCCAGTCAGAGACTTTCCTAAGGTCCACGTCACTCAGATCAAGGTGCTTCAGCAAAGAAAGACAAGATAACCAACAAATACTCTCAGCATATACCAGACATTTTGACTGAGGTCAAGATATTGCAGATTAGAGAGATTTCCAAGATGGTGTGGAATCATTCCTCCAAATCCAGCATTGGAGAGATTCAAGTATCACAGATTTTTCATAGAACCAAGAAATCAGGGAATTTGACTTCGTTCAAAATTGTTACCACTTAAGTAGATCAAATGTTTAAAATCAAGCAAGGAGGAATTTATAAGATTCAAAAGTCAGCATATGATGGTTTGTGATTGCCAAAGGGTTTCCAAGGTGGAGCTCAAGGACATAGCCAGTAGACTTACTTCAACCTTAAAAGTGCTCGTCTCTCGCTTTCGATGCAACCTACATAAGAGCTTCCATTGCAGAGCTAATTTTGATGGTTGCTATGGCTAGCAACTCAAACAAAAGAAACTTGATCACTCATGGTAACTTCTGATTAGCAAACACCTGCAAATAGAAACTACATAGAAGGGAAATGAGAATGAGACTGTTATCAGTAGACTGCTATTTATGATTTTTTCTAAACCTAGACTGCTAACTTATGTTAGTATAATATTACTAAATAATTTCAGCAAAGAAACACAAGATAGCTTCTAAGAATATGCCACCGAGGTCAAGATATTGGAAATCAGAGAAGTTTCCAAGTTGGTGTGGATTTACCAAACCCCCTCCCCCCCCCCACAAGAGAGATTAAGGTATCTTAAATTCTGCATATAACTAAGAAATAAAGGAGCCTGAATTCCATGAAAATCATTATCGCTCAAGTCCAAGGAGCGCATATGCTTTAAATCAAGTAAAGAAGGATTTATCTTACCACCCAACTCTATCCTCCAATCAGCTTCATTGTAAGGATCAAATGTATCATCTTTCAAACGAGGAGGTGTAAGGCTGAGCTCTAGGACATGGCCTGTCAAGTTGTCACAAACAATGCCAGACCACATACATTATAATATATGTTGCAATTTTCAACAACTTTAGTAATAAATAACAGTCTGTGAATCAAAATGAGCATCATGGTTGTTGTCAGTAGGCTACTATATATAAATCTCTTTTATTGCTATCATTAGAACCCAATGATCCCTGTAGCATATAATTACCCCAGCTCATCCATTGACCTAACAGTGGATTTAAGAGTAAAATTATGATAGACCTGCATCAAGATTTCAACGAAGAAGAGAAGGCATGCACAAGCGTCAAGAACTTTTATCCGTATAGTATATCCACTGACAATTGTGAACATCAGTGCTACATGGAATAAGGAAAGACAAGCTTCACTATATGTAACTACAAACATAACATAACATCTGTTTCTCGCATTCAGAAATTAAACCATCTTTACTTTACCATGATTGGAATGTCAGAATAATAAAAAGGAGAAGCTTATCAGATTTCTGTGATACAAAGGGCTCAAGTACAATGTTGTTTACACTGAGATCCCCGTGAATCGATAACAAAAGTGATACACAGTGAACCTGATAGATGTAGCTAAATGCTTGACTATAACATATCATGTTAATGTTCGAATTCATTCTGATGTCAATGGATAAAAACAGGTCATTTAGGAGCAAATCTTGCAGCTTTCAACTGTGCCAAGGTCCTCTCAAACTGATGAGCATCCAACAAAGCTGGTGTACCGCAGGAAGGGTGGTGGTAGAAAGTAGGGGAATATTAGGAAGTTGGGATTTGTTATGGGGGAATATTTAGGGAATATTTGTGGGACAGGTGGCAGGATATGAGGGGATGGGGTAGAATTCAGTTAGAACAGACAGGTGACAGGACAGAATAAAAAGAGGAGGAGAGAAAATGGGAGGATAACTGGAATTTGAGAGTCAATTGGAAGGGAGGCTACTGACCCTCGAAGTCAGTGTTTGGGGAGGTGGCTGACCCTCGAAGTCAGTCTCTGCTTATCATTTTCTGGTGTACTTACACTGTTTTTCTGAGTTATTTGTTGTTTGTTGCTGAGTTTTGCTAGTGAAGGATTGTTAGCTTTATAGATAGGGCTGTATAGTTCTATGGTGATTAATATAACAGATTCTTCTCATTAAACTGTGATTTTGGCGTGTGAGTGTGGATTGTTGTTGGTAGTATTGTCCAAATTGCAGGTCAGGTCCTAACACAAACTTACCAACCCGTTCTTCAAATTGCAATTCCAGTATCTCCATTGCATTTTTACAGCCATCTCTTTCACCATCCTGCATCCTCACCGTATCATGATCTTGATCACTTGCTTGACTATCAGTTGCAAGTTCAGTAAGTGCCTCTGGTAGAACTTCCACAACCTCAAGTTCATCCTGCATCATGTTTTCTGCCAATTTTGTCTGCGGATCAATTGTGTTAACAGCCTCATCACCTATGGCTAAAGAAAAAAATTTTGAGATTGACTTGAAGTATGTTTAACATCTGGGACCTGTCTATTATTCCCATCATCATGCTTTATACTAGATTTCATAAAATCTGCAATAGTCATATCACATTCTTCTGCTGAATCTTTTGTTTCAGCCACAATAGATTTTGGAAGGAAAACCGGGAGGAACCAATGAATCACTCCCTTCCTTCAAACTCTTCAGCATGGAACTAGAATGAGTAGAGGTACCATCAATTTTATTCATTCCATCAAACCTCCTTGGTGTCATTTTAAACCTTTTGATAGAGTTCTTTGCATTTGTTCCTCCCAATATCTTTGGCTTTGTCTTAAACCTTGATCAAGTATCAGCTTCCTTCTTTCCTTTGCCATCTCCATGATTTTTTTAGTACCAGTGAAGCTACACTCACTAGCACCCTGCAGACATGAGATCGATTGATTCCACCACTCTGAGTATTGGCTTGTTACATCTCCCTCATTTAGCTGGCATGGAATATACAAATCGTAACAAATTGGCTTACTGTAATAGTTCCAAGCAATAGAAGGAATCTCATTGATTCGAGCAACACAAGGTGGAAGATCTTGGTCCATTCCAAATTGCATGGCAACACGATGTAGAGGGTATTGCTCTATACATTCAAAGCCAACTAGCTTAGAGACCCTCAGGCAATGAGCAAATGACGGTAGTTTTTCAGATAAATTAGGATCAACTGAAATCAACATTTCTTTTTCTCTATAAAACTTGGGAGAGTTCCAATTTGTAACAGGTTTTACATAGGGACGCCAATCGAAATCGTCTTTTGCTGAATCTATTACTTTCCTCACATTCTCAACAACAATAAATTGCTCATGCCACCAAGCAAATCTTCGTCCACCCATTTTGATCAAATTAAGCTCTGGCCTCAAGTGTAAAAACCTTTCCCAAGCCCAAGTTTGGACCAACTGAAATGGTGAACGTACAGTGACAGCTAATTCATTATCTTCATTCCCCCAATTGTCAAACTTAGTTAAAGCAACAATCTTCTCTTTCAATGAACTCAAATCTTTGTAAATGCTGGCAAGAACAGTAGGTGCAAGTGCAATTCTAGTCCCTCAAGCGAAAGCTACCACAATAGGAAATACAGATTTGACAATTAAATTATTGGGGCTAAGAACAAACCTTGACAATCACAAGGCAAGAAAAGCTTCATGTTCAATTTTGCTTCGACTATCCATGAATTTCCTCATTCATGAACTATGTAATGCCTTCTTGCTTGTACTCTTGTTGAGTTCTGATCTTGCTTGATTCAATTTCTCTTCCAACTCATTCAACGCATCTGTTTCAACAGGACAAAAAACAGGGGACCCCAACACAGAGTACCCTACAATCAGCAAATCTTCTAGAGTGATTGTAGATTCACCCCAAGAAAAAATGACACTTTTAGTTTCAGGACACCATTTCTCTGCAAGACCAAGAACCAAATCATCATTTCTCTTTTTATATACAGAATTCAAGATCGCTTCTCATATACCAACTTTCTCCCACGTACATTCCTGTAAAGCACCCATTTTTTCCACCCATTTTCTCCAATCTGTTTGTGGGAACCTCCATCCATGATAAGCCCCTTTCAAAGGCCCCTTTTTTGGCCCAAAAGTGGGCAGTAAATGGTCGAGACAGTGGGAAGGAAGCTCAAAAACCACACCTATTGAAGATTTTATGATAGGTTTTGAGGTTGATCATTGAAATTGGATAGTTAAATTGCTTTCCAAAAGCACGAAACATGGATCAACTGTTCAAAACACTTCTAGAACTTTTTATGTAACAAAGCCACACCTCTTTTGAACGGGAAGAAAATAACAATTCAGGATACTTAGACTTGTCACTATCTTGGATAATCTGGTGTAATGAAAAGACTATCAGTATCCTGGGCTGTCCTTTCATTTTCCTTTTGAAAAGTATCCATCATTGATCATTGATCATGATGGAAAACAAGTCCCCGGTAGCTGGAGTGGTTGTTTTGTGGATGAGGGAGAACCAAGGTGAGCTGGGAAGTTGAACGGTTGGCTGGAGACGAAGAGACACGTCGGCAGCCGAGGATTCCGGCGATAGTTCACGGCGAGGATGGTGAAAGGCGACGGAAATGCTAGGGAACGCTGAGGAAAGAATGGTCGGCACCTGGGGAAGCTGAATCGACGTCGGAGAAGACGAAACGACGCCGTAAAAACGAAGAAGAAGTGAGACGTTGACCAACAGCTCTAGACGCAAAACGGTGATGTGAGACGTCGACCGACAGCTCTAGGCAATGGGAAGAAGAAGTCGACGCTTGGGGTAAGCTGAAACGACGTCGAAGAAGACAAAACATCGCCGGAAAACGAAGAATCGTGGCGACGCAAATGGTGATGAATGGCAACCGCGGCGGATCTTCAAGGAGATGATGGAGGTCATGGAGGTGATGGCCGATCGGAGTTTTGGAAGAAGGGGGGCCGCCGAAGATGGTCGAAATCCAGTGGAGATGAGCAAGGGCTTGGGGGTTGGGCGTCTGCCTTTTTTACCACGGTTCACTTTCGTTTTATAGAAAATGTGGTATTTGTAGTCCCTATACATTTAAAAAGTGACAAATTTTACCCCCTAATAAACATAATTGAGACAGAACATAGGGGATTGGGGGTATTTTTGTTAACTTTTAATGTTTTATTATAAGGGGTGTTTTGTAAAAAAACAAACGGGATATTTTATGAATTTATAAATCCTACATCGTAATACCCGCCCAATTCAACTTTTTTTTTAACTTTTTTCAAAAAACTTTTCCAAAAACACAAAATTGTGAACCAAACGAAGCCTTGGTTTCTTTATTCAATTCAATTAACAATACCCCTGTGGCCTTGCATTCAAAAAAGATAATAAAACAAATAATATCTAATAATATTTCTATAATTAGATTACATATATTATCTCTTAAATCTTGATCATCAAGCAACATTAATTCACTTGAAGTACTTCTTCTTGTCTCACCGTATAAATGTTTCCTATGTAGTTTCAGATATATGCTTCTCCATGCAGAAAGAATCGGTATTATGAAGAATTTGGAATTAGGTTTTGGCATTGCACAGTAATAGCAAGCGTCCTGAAACCGACACTCGCATCTCCTGTTTTGCACTCTGTTTAGAGCACAGAATTGAAAGGAAATGACGATAATCTGAATAAAAATCACCTGCTAAGTTCAGATGGGTCCTTGGAAAAACCTGCTGAACATGAAGAAGTTTATAGAGAGCGGGAACAACATTAAGGAATCCCATCACTTGGTGAAACCATTGTTGAACTGGTCATCATGGCAACAAAATTAACCTAAATATCGTAGTTAATAGTAAGTAGGATCAAATCCACATAAAGCAATTACTATCAACCTAAGGTATGATTGAGTAAACGAAAGTAAAAATGGCAAATTTTAATTAACTAGTATCCTAAGAAAATAATTACAGAAAATCTAATTACTAACTGAAACAAAATATTAAAGATGTTGCCCTACGACTTCTGCTCAACTCAGGATTGGCACACAACTCTTCTTCTCACTCATACTTAAACCTACAAGGTTAGGCAAATCACATAAAGAAGTCTCTCCACAACCTAGGTATAACCTATCCTGTCTCCATGTCGTCTTAGTTACAGGTTGATTGGTTAAAGAACAATTCAAACCACTAATTGGTACAAAGAGAATAAATACAATCCATAATCCCTGTAATACAATCATAAATTTATCACACGTGAACGTAATCATAGCAGAAATATTACTGAATGACAATATATAGTAAGATTGTAATCAATATGGAAACAAAAACCACAATCAATCATTCAGAACTTTCAAATCCAACATTCAACATGCAATCAATTTGGTTTCACAACGAACACAAATCCAACAAAGCGTTTGATAATTCAAATCATGCATTGTATTGTAATCATATTGAAACAAAACAATCAGAAAATCAGAAAACACAACAATCAAATCATATGTTCAATGTCTAGTTAATAATCCAATTAGTCAAAGTTTAAGTAAAGAAAACTATAGCTTGAATCCCGGTCTCGCCTCTGCCTAACAGGCAATTGGTTCTCAGCTGCTTATAGTGGTGTCTACGGAGGTTGGGGAAGGTGAATGGTTGCTGCCCATGATGGAAAACAGTTCCCCGATAGCTGGAGTGGTTGTTTTGCGGATGAGGGAGAACTAAGGTGAGCTGGGAAGTTGAAAGATTGGCTGAAGACGAAGAGACGCGTCGGCAACCGAGAAATCCGGCAGTGGTTCACGGCGGCGGATGGTGAAAGGCGACGGAAATGCTAGGGAACGTTGAGGAAAGGATGGTCGGCACCTGGGGAAGCTGAATCGACGTCGGAGAAGACGAAACAACGCCGTAAAAACGAAGAATCGCGGCCGGAAGGTGGAACTTCGCGACGGAGCAAAACAGTGATGCGAGACGTCGACCGACAGCTCTCGGCAATGGGAAGAAGAATCTAACACTTGGGGAAGCCAAAACGACATCGAAGAAGACAAAACGTCACCGGAAAAACGAAGAATTGTGGCGGTGCAAATGGTGATGAATGGCAACGACGGAGGATCTTCAAGGAGATGATGGAGGTGATGGCCGATCGGAGTTTTGGAAGAAGACGGGTCACCGAAGATGGTCGAAATCCAGTGGAGATGAGCAAGGGTTTGGGTGTTGGGCGGGAGGAAATTTAACTGTCCAGCCATCCCAAGTTTCCATTTAACAAAATGGCCATGAAAATCTTTTTGATTTTTTTTTGGGTTAAAAAATATGACGTGGCATACTTAAGTGTAATTAAACCAGCAAAAAGGATTAGGGTGAAAAGATTTAAACATTTGTGGGCTAGAGTATAATAAAGAGAAGTTGATTTAAAATTTGAAAGGCAGAACACATTTCTCTCAGGTTCTTTCTCTCTCTCGTTTTTTCTTCCAATTTTCTGCAATTTCTCAATTTCTTTGCTCTTTGCATTTTATTCATTCCTTGCCATTCCCGATTAAGTTATAATGGCTGAGTCCTTAAAGAAACAGAAAAAATCCATATACTCCCCAAATTGTAGGCATGATTGGGTCTACCAAAAATGGAGAAGAAAAAGTTGTGGTGGAGTAACTTCCGATGACTGAAGTTGCTCCACTAGGAGAGGAGACGACGTCGACGGAAGATATTCTATTGGCGAAACAAGGGAGGACAAGAGTTGAAATTGAAACTGAAGAGGAGGATGCCGACGCAAATTCCAAGCGTTGGACATGATCGCTTAAGCGATCTAAAATCGCTTAAGCGACCAAAAGTAAAAGCAAAGGATCGCTTAAGCGATTTGGTATATGACAGAAGATCGCTTAAGCGATCTAGTATAAGCGATTTTAGATCGCTTAAGCGATCATGCATCTGGGCAGAAGTTGATTCTGCCTCGGACACGATCGCTTAAGCGATTATAAATCGCTTAAAGCGACCAACGTTAAAAGCAAAGGATCGCTTAAGCGATCATGTGTCTGGGCACTTATTTATTGTCTTGTTCATGATCGCTTAAGCGACTAACAATAAAAGCGAAGAATCGCTTAAGCGATACTTAAGCCATCCTGCGTCTGGGCACTTATTTATTGTCTTGTTCATGATCGCTTAAGTAGATTGCTGAAGCGACCAATAGTAAAAGCGAAGAATCGCTTAAGCGATACACTTAATCGCTTAAGCGATTGTGCATCTAAGTAGAAGTTTATTCTGCCTCGGACATGTAATCGCTTAAGCGACCAAGGTTAAAAGCAAAGGATCGCTTAAGCGATAGAATAAATCGCTTAAGCGATCGTGCGTCTGGGCACTTATTGATTCTGTCTTATTCGTGATCGCTTAAGCGACCAAGTGGAAAAGCATAGAATCGCTTAAGCAATAACATAAATACAACCACATCTTTTAAGCGACTAAGTCTAAATACATAGGATCGCTTAAGCGAGAAATGAAATCTCTTAAGCGATCCAGTGTATTTGGATTATTTTTATTGTATTTCACTAGATTGGTTAAGTGATTAACGCTATCTTAGACATATAAGGTGTACGATTCATTCAGTGGACCATGACCGTTATTATATTTTGATTAAATTAGTTCTTTTACGGCTATATTAATTATTAAACATATATGATGGAAAATGTTTACGTCTATATTAAACATATCAGGTGTACGGTTTGTTCAGTAGATCATGACCGTTATTATATTTTAATTAAATTAGTTCTTTTACGGCTATATTAAACATATATGGTGTAGAATGTTTACGTCTATATTAAACATATCAGGTGTACGATTCGTTCAGTGGACCATGACCGTTATTATATTTTAATTAAATTAGTTCTTTTACGGCTATATTAAACATATATGGTGTATAATGTTTACGTCTATATAAACATATCAGGTGTACAATTCGTTCAGTGGACCATGACCGTTATTATATTTAATTAAATTAGTTCTTTTACGGCTATGTTAAACATAATGATGTAGAATGTTTACATCTATATTAAACATATCAGGTGTACGATTTGTTCAATGACTATGACCGTTGTTATATTTGAATTAAATTAGTTCTTTTACGACTATATTAACATATATTGTGTAAATGTTTACGTCTATATTAAACATATCAGGTGTACGATTCGTCCAGCGGACCATGACCGTTATTATATTTTAATTAAATTAGTTTCTTTTACGGCTATATTAAACATATATGGTGTAGAATGTTTACGTCTATATTAAACTATCAAGTGTACGATTCATTCAGTGATCATGACCGATATTATATTTTAATTAAATAGTTCTTTTACGGCTATATTAATATATGGTGTAGAATGTTTATGTCTATATTAAATATATCAGGTTACGATTTATTCAGTGGACCATAACCGATATTAATTTTAATTATTAGTCTTTTTACAGCTATATTAAACATATATTGTAGAATGTTTACGTCTATATTAAACATATCAGATGTACGATTCGTTCAGTAGACCATGACCGTTATTATATTTTAATTAAATTAGTTCTTTTACGGTATATTAAACATATATGGTATAGAATATTTATGTCTATATTAAACATATCAGGTGTACGATTTGTCCAGTGGATGTAGAATTTACGTCTATATTAAACATATATGGTATAGAATGTTTATGTCTATATTAAACAGTAGACCATGACCGTTATTATATTTAATTAAATTAGTTCTTTTACGGCTATATTAAACTATTGGTATAGAATGTTTATGTCTAATATTAAACATATCAGGTGTACGATTTGTCCAGTGGACCAGACCATTATTATATTTTGATTAAATTAGTTCTTGTACGCTATATTAAACATATATAATGGAGAATGTTTACGTCTATATTAAACATATCAGGTGTACGGTTTGTTCAGTGGATCATGACCTTATTATATTTTAATTAAATTAGTTCTTTTACGGCTATATTAAACATATATGGTAGAATGTTTACGTCTATAGTAAACATATCAGGTGTACGGTTTGTTCAGTGACCATGACCGTTATTATTTTAATTAAATTAGTTCTTTTACGGCTATATTAAACATATATGATATAGAATGTTTACGTCTATATTAAACATATCAGGTGTACGATTCATTCATGGACCATGACCGTTATTATATTTTAATTAAATTAGTTCTTTATGTCTATACATGGAAAATAAATATTGATGTAAATTACCCTAATCGCTTAAGCGATCGTCTATTTAGCCTGGTCTACAGAGTGCAGAGCAGATGGTTGCAGAGTTCAATTTTATATCAATATATATTTTTTTTATATTACTTTTTGCTAGAACTAACAAAAATAATAGAATAACAATAGATTTTTCAGTTTTATGTATGGTGCTGATTGACAAAGACCAAAGTGTTCTTTTCACATTCTTATGAAATGAAAAATAATTTAATATAATAAAAAAGGACTAAAATATTAATAAACATATGGAATATAATTTCTCACCGATATATTGCTTACTGCATCTCTTAAGCGATCCAGTATATCGCTTAAGTGATCTAGTACAAATAAGCTTGATCGCTTAAGCGATCTGCTACCATATATCTGATCGCTTAAGCGATCTGCTGCCATATACTAGACTTATACCAGATCGCTTAAGCGATCTTCTGTCATATACCAGATCGCTTAAGCGATTTCGTACCATATACCAGACTTATACTAGATCGCTTAAGCTCTCTGTCATATCCCAATCGCTTAAGCGATCCATCAGATCAAACCCAACACTTTTTCAGCCATCTTCACCTACAATCGGTCCATCATACCCAGAACACATACCTAGAACAAATACCCAGAATAAATTTTCAACAAATTTCACTCCTTTCAACTTGCATTACATCAAACACAACGCAACAACCTAAACAACTAAATCAAAATCATAACCTAAACCCCATCCATTATTAAATCTTTGTAAATCTAAATATAAAATGTAAAGAGGAGATACACATATTTACACGAAATGTCAGGAGGAGGAGGAGGGGGATCTTTGGCGGAGAAGATGTTAATGGTGGAGGAAGAAGAAAGTGTTAATGGCGGAGGAACAAGAAGATATAGAGGAATGAGGAAGAAGAAGATGTAGAGGAAGGAGGAAGAAGAAGATGTAGACGAAGAAAAAGATGCAGACAAAGAAGAAGATGTAGACGAAGCTGAGAAGAAACAACAACCAAGGTGGAGATGCGTTAATGGCGTGAGGAAGAAGAAGGTGTTTGGGTTTGTTTGCAAGAATTTCGGGTTTTTGGGAATATAGTATAATTTTTAAAAGATTATATAATACTTCATTAATCCTAATTACCCTTAATCAATAATATGGCTATTTAGTAAAACTTTAAAACTTGATAGCCTTTTAATTAAATTCAAACTTGAAAGTTTGTTTTAATAAACTGCCCCGTTGGGCGGCTGCTTTTTTAACCACGGTTCACTTTTCTTTCATAGAGAATGGGCAATCTTAGTCCCTGTACATCCAAAAAGTGACAAAATAAACCCCTTGAAAACATGATATTTTGCCCCCTAATAACATAAATGAGACATAATCAACCCTAATCCATAAACGACAACCTAATATCAACTCACACCATTTCCAAAATCATTCCAAACATGTAAAATTAGTAAGAAAACATTAAAATGTGATTTTTCATCAATAAATTCATAAATTCACAAATTGTCGCAATATATATTCAATTAAATCATAACAAAGGGTATTAAATCACTTTAATGGAGTCATTTTTATGATTCTAACAACCACAACTCTTGACTCACTTCAACGCCAAGTTGTACTACTTCCTCCATTGTTGGAACTCACAAATGATGTTTAAAAAACTGTCTCTTGAAATGGATACGTGGGTTTCTTTGTGAGCAAGGGAGATAGAAAGTCTAGAGTCGGTCTTGAAGATAAAAAATTGAAGTTTGTTTATGGATTTGTGAGTACTAGAAGTGGTGTTGAGGTTGATCATGACATTTTGCCTGTAATATTTTATTTATTCACATTTATGTCATCTATTCAATTTTTGCTGGCCCCATTAAAACGAAAAATTTGATCATTCTACAACAATTCTAGTCACTGATCAGTGTGTTAAATTAATGGAGGCATTAACATAATCTTTTTTATTTGTAAAAAAGATAGCAGATATCATTTCATGACAAACGTTCAAACAATTACTCACTTCCCTTTTTGGTACATACAAAGTAAGCTCCAAACGACAAAAGACGAAAAAAAAAAAAAAAAACCAAAATAAAAAAAACTCTACTAACATTTTCTTACAACACTACCCAATTTGTCTTGGAGGCTGTTCAAGAATTCGCAATACAAGTATCTCCATCTTTGGCTGATGAGTAGAGAATCTATAAAACTCCAGAATCCCACAATAAATCCAAGTACCATGCTCACAAAGAACCAGTTCACTTCATCTTCATTACCATCTTTCTCTCCTCTGTTCTGATTGTTGATTGTTGGAGTAGGCACAATACAATTATTAGGAAGTGGAGGTCCACAAAGTTGGTTTCCTGCAAAACAGGATGCATCAAAGCCACTTAATTGAGTGCTTGAAGGAATTCTTCTGGTTAAGTTGTTGTTGGACAAGTTCAAGTCACTCAAAAACGTCAAACTTGAAATGCTTTGTGGGATTTCACCTGAAAGTTGATTTCTAGAGAAATCGATAAACTCTAGAGATCTCATAGCACCAATGTTCTCTGGAATTCTTCTAGTAAAACCATTGTGTGATAGGTTTAATGACTGTAATTCTGAAAGATTTGTCACTTCCATAGGAATCTGTGCAAAGAAGTTATTTTTTGAAAGGTCTATACCTCTCACGAACTTTAGAATTGTGTTGTATTCAATCATCTGACCATTCTTCACAAGTAGTTCACTCTCCAAATATGTTGAAAAATAACCATCAGGTCCATAATTCATATCGTTTTCCTCATTAGAGCTCTTTGTCATCATGGCACTGAAGTTATTGATGCATCTTGGTATGGTTCCAAAGAAGTTGTTATCTGCTAAGTCTAAGATTTGTAGAGAACGGAGATTACAAAGTTCTTTTGGTAAATGGCTAGAAAACTTATTTGATCTAAGGTTGAGAATCTTCATTCTTGAAAATCTCTCCGCAACCCACACCTTGAGATTTCCAACAAACTCATTTTCACCCAAATCAAGCGACACCATCTGCGTACAATTTTTGAGTGACACAGGAATTGTTCTAGAAAAGTGGTTTTTGCGAAGGTTTTACCATTCAAGAGAACTTAAAGTCCCAATAGAAGCTGGAAGCTTACCCATGAATCTATTGTTACCTAAATTCAGGACTTTTAAGCCTTTCAATTTCATCCAACAATTAGGTATAACTTCTGACAAAAAGTTGTTATTAAGGATGAGAATTTGCATCATGTGCGTTGACTCATTCATCTTATGACACAAATGGAAAATTGATCCTGACAAAGCGTTGTTGGAAAGATCAAGTAGATACAAGTTGAAGGGTAAAAGAGGCAATGGACCTGATAAGCGATTTGAATTCAAATCCTGGACTCTATTAAATTTGGAATCTGCCCATAGAGTTGGTTGTGAGAGAGATTTACAAAATTGAAAGGAATTTTTAATAAAAATGTTGGAATAGCATCTTTAATTCTTGAATTGGATATGTCAAGATATATTAAATGCTTTTGTGAACGAAGCCACAGTGGAAATTGAGGTCCTAAATGACAAGATCTCAATCTTAGAGAGTCAAGTTTAAAAGGAGGAACCCAATGAGGACTGACTTGGAATATTAATGAATTTCCAGATGCATCAAAGTCAAATAATCTTGTCAGATTGGAAAAATGCATCTCAGAAATAGTTCCATTCAATTTATTATGGTCAATATAAAGAATTTGTAACGACGATAATTCTCCTAAAGAGGATGGAACAGAACTTGAAATAGAATTATGTAGAAAAAGAAGATCTAACTTTTTAAATTGTCCAAGTCTTTCAGTAAATTGACCAAAAACTTGACTTTCACTTAAATCCAAAATCTCTAGTACATCTGAAACAAATGTAGAAAAATATCGAGGACATCAGATATTGGTTGGCTCAAATTGACAAATGAGATACTGATTGACCTTAAGTTGCAAAGTTGTCCCATTGATTTTGGGATTCCACCTTCAAATCCATTTGATGAGAGATTAAGCTCTTCTATAGATGTCAGATTTCCTAGAATCCCTAACGTGCCTTTCAACCAATTATCATGAAGAGAAAGTCTCTGGAGATGGCTAAGTCTGTAAAACCAATTGGGTATTGAAGAATTGGAATGATTTAGAGATAAATCAAGATATCTAAGGGAAGTCAAGTTTTGAAGTCCATAAGGAATTAGACCTTCAAAATTATTATCACTCAGATCAAGGGTCTCAAGAAACGAAAAATTTACAATGGGTAGTTGAGGAAAATGATGGATTCCACAATAACTCAAGTCAAGGTGTTTCAACAAAGAAAGACGAGATAACCACCCTCAATTGTCAACATCTAACTGCCTTGGAAATTTTTTTGAGAAAGATCAAGATATTGCAGATTAGAGAGGTTCCCAAGCTGGTGAGGAATTATACCTTGGAAAAAATTTAGAGAAAGATCAAGATATCTTAAATTGTGCATATAACAAAGAAATTTAGGAATCAGACCATCAAAATTGTTATAGCTCAAGTCCAACAAGCGCAAATGCTTTAAATCAAGCAAAGAGGGATTTACCTTACCACCCAGCTTTGACATTATAAGGTTTAGCTCAAGGACATGGCCCGTCGAGTTGTCACAGAAAATGCCAGACCAGGTACAGCAATCTCCATGACCAGAAGTCCAAGAGGCAAGCCGGTTGGCATGGTCTATCAGATCTTTCTTGAACCTTAAAAGAGCTTATCTCTCACTTTCAATGCAACCCCGGTAAGAGCTTCCTCCGCATAAGCTAATGTTGAGGGTTGTGGAAATGAAAAGAAAGGCAAGACAAATGCTCATGGTTTTCATTTGCGTAGGAAAAGTTTATGGAAAGGGAATTGTGCATGAGAATATATTATTAGTGGCCTGCTATTTATAGAGTTTCCGTTCATTGAACCACTCGACTAGTTTGTCCAGAAATCAATTTTAAAACCTGCAGGAAATTTCTTCAATCTTTACTGACAACATCAAGATTTTAAAGATTTCAGTGGGCCACGTGGCTGCAAGATCCCCTGTTTCAAAGATAAGGGACCCCCATGGCCTCATAGTCAATTGACCCGAATTAATAATTACTTCTGCATCAAAATTTCAAAGATATGGGACCCCGTGGCCTCATAATATTGGCCCGCAAAAATAATTAATTTTAAAAAATTGCTCCGTTGAAGAAAGAAAACAAAAAACAAAATAATTGGTATCATTTACACATGACCAATAATATCTCATTACACATTTTAGAAAAAGATGCAAATACTTCTAATTTTAGTAGGTCCAATTAACAGAGTAGACTTCAAGTCAATTAAAGAGGACAAAATATGAAACTTTGATTTTCCTAACTGTCCATTTCAACATTTCACGCAACATTTCAATGATTTCTCTTCCAAAAATTATCTTCTGGGAGAGGTCTTCAAACTCATTTTCTCAAGGCTTTCTTTATAATTTCAGATACTGGTGCTCCAAAAGAATCGGTGTCTATGAAGCAAATATGATTCCACTTGTGAGAACCAATTGATTCAATATAATAAAGGCTTTTGGCACTGCACTGAAACAGTTTTCTGAAACTTATACTAGTATCCTTCCATGGCAACTTACTGTGATTCAGCATCACCTGATCTTTACATTGACAACATAATTAGTTTACAAGTTTATATTCCTCAATCAAGTGAATGTGTTTTGGATCAAATACATTTACATGAAAGTTAAAATCATCAGAGTAGAAATTACTATATCCACAGTGATCCCTGTGATTGAAAATGCCGATGAGAAACGGATTGCACATGATGAAAAATACATCTCAGAATTCAATCCGGAAGTAACAAAAAATATAATTCGCAGAAACTTTGTACTCTTTTATAATTTCTATTAGTCTACCACACCCATTTCAGTACATTCAAAATAAGATTTCACCAGAAAGTTGATTTGTGGAGAAATCAATCAACTCCACTGATGTCATAGCTCCTATATTCTCAGGAATTCTACTGGTAAAAGAATTGTGTGATAGATTCAGTGATTGCAATGTTGTAAGATTTGTCACTTTTATAGTAATCTCTGCTGAGAAAGTATTTTCTAAAAGGTATATGACTCTCACAAACTTCAGAATTGTGTTATATTCAAAAAGTTGACCTTTATTCACAAGAAATGAATCCTCCATGTAACCTATATCCATTCCATGGTCATTAGAGCTTATTGTCATCATAGCACTGAAGTTATTGATGCCTATCGGTATGGTTCCAGAAAAATTGTTGAGAAATATTACTAGTTTCCACAATTCTAATTACTTTAGTTATTCACTCTGTTTCGGGCCCTGTTTCAAGTTCAAATTAGAAATTAAAGAGAAAGTTTGTTCATCACCATTAAATCATCAAGAAATTAGGAATGATTTTAACATATGTCAATACCATCTGTAATGCTTGGAGCTAGAAGTTATTTATAAAGTATGTAAAAAACAAATAGTGTACTGTTTCACTAGAATGAATTCACCTCGTCAGAAGCCGTGCACAAAAAACAAAAATAATAATAATAATAATAATAAATATGTAAAAAAAAAAAAAAAAAAAAGTAACAGTTTTCATTTCCTACGGTTTCAAACTAATTTAGCAAATCTGAAATCAAATGATCACTGCAGTATGATAGATTCATGGACGGTTCTTTCTTTTCAATTTTTCTCTTTCTTTTGTTTATTACATTTTTATGTAAATTTTGAGTAATACTATATTTACAAAGTCCCTATACAAAGATATATGTACAAAGTGATGTGTCATACCATGATTGGACAATAAATTTGACTTTAGTTAAAAAATTGACTTTACAAATTCACTCTCCCAATTATAATATGACAAATCACTTTGTACACACATCTTTGTATGAGGACTTTGTAATTGTATTATTATTCGTAAATTTTTTGTGGAGAAATCAATGGAGTCAAGTGATATTCACAAGTTGTATTGATTTGATCTCAATGTGGGTTCCATATACTGATATACTTTTGTTCTGCAAGTATGCAAATATGCTTGACGTTATATCTATTATCAATTCCACATGTTTTAAGTGGCACACAAAGTTTGAAAGATTAAAGCCAAAGTATTAAACTTGATAACTAAAAAAAAAAAAAAAAAAAAGGTTAAAAGTAAAAAGTACCATAAACGTGATGATTAATTAGCGTGGACTTAAATTTAATTATGCATGTGAATGCATTAAGTTCTTGACCACAATGGAGGCTTTGTTCTTTCCTCACAAATCTATAATTTAGTCAATAAAGATTACAGTAGAAAACTAGAAAAGTTTTAATTGAATTTTCTAACCCCTCCTTCAAGTTTAATATATCATTGAAGTGAAAGAATGATGGAGAAATGCTGGCAATACTTGCTTGCTTAACCTCTCTGTTACGTCTTCTTCTTTTCACACAATGTGCTGATTTTTATGTAAATTATTGTAATATGTTTTATATACAATGGACGTTTGTTTAATAACTGGCAAGGAATCCAAGTTAATTAAAAAGGATAACATATAACAAGTACATATGAGAATGGTGATCTCTTAGGAAATTACTCCGTTTCAAGCTTTGCCCAAAACGGAGATCACATAATTTAGATTGTGATTATACTCTTATCATTTGAAGCACCATTACTTCCCTTGAACAAGTATTTCATCTTGTCTAACCATATAAATGTTATATTTGATATCCATTCCACATGTTTTACATAACACACAAAGTTTGAAAGATTAAAGCCAAAGTATTAAAATTTGACTAAAAAAAAAAAAAAAAATCAAAAGTAAAAAGTATCATAAACGTGGTGATTAATTAGCGTGGAGTTAATTATGCATGTGAATGCATTAAGTTGTTGACCACAATGAAGGTTTTGCTCTTTCCTCACAAATCACACCACATTACAAATCACACCTAACAAAAAAAATCTCTTCTCCAAGTCGAAAACATTCTTTGAGCGAGTTAGCATATAATGTTTACCATTTATTCATGTATAAAGCTTGATGACATATTGTCTATCAAAAATTTAACCAAAGACAGTCATGCCTTCTATAAATTTTCTATAGCTTGCGGTTCATATTTTATAAAGTTGTGTAGTATTTGCTTATTTTTTTGAGAAATATTCCTAGTGTCCGATTCTAATTACTTTAGTTATCTACTCTGTTTTGGGCCCTTGTTTCAATTTCAATTTCAGTTCAAATTAGAAGTTAAAGAGAATGTTTGTTTATCACCATTGAATCACCAAGAAATTAAGAATGATTAAAGTACATGGAAAATACTCGGCACTAGAAGCTATCTATGAAGTAAATAGAAAGTATCATGGGCGACATTCGATTTCATACCACGGAAGCAGCTACAACTTTTCAATCCAATTAATTCCAATGGTTCATATTAATAAAAATTTTCGACTCTTAGTCAAATCCTACTCAACTGACCCAATTAAATCTATTCATCCATGGAACTTCTCATGAATGACCAATTTAATTGCTCAACTTATCCGGCTCATCTTTGAAAAGTAGGACCTCACAGTATTTTCCATGTAAGTATCAAAAAAGTCTTACCATTGATTTAAAGGACATTTAATTAGTCAATAAAGGTTACAATAGTATACGAGCAAAAAATCGTATTGGGCCTGACGAGATTCAATAATGAAATAAACATCTTATGGCCCAATGCCTTAGCCCAATTCTGGTTGGGTCTATGCTTAAATCCAACTTATAAACTGATCACTATATGAGGTTGACTATCCTACGAGTTAAGCTAAATCGAGTTCCAGCCCATTAGCCCACAATAGTCCAAAAATAAGTATCGGAATCCTATTTACTTTCTACTTTAGTCAAGATCCTGAATCTACTTGAAGTAGTAAGCCTAATCTGATAAAGGCAAGGGATAATGCTTCCTTCCTAATTGAGACTTATCTACCAAGTAGGACTCAGAGTTCTACTAGGACACCAACCTCCTAGGTTCACTATAAAAACAGGGGCAAACCCTTTCATGAGGCATTGAGAAATAACCCACAACACCTAGCTCTCAAAATTTTTGCTAGCAAGAACTGCTGCCTTTCCTGCCATAAAGTTTAGTTCTGACTAACTTTACCACCCTCAACCGCAGTAAAGAATGATGGAGAAATGTTGGCAATACTCGCTAACTTAACCTCTCTGTTACGTCTTCTTCTTGTCACAGAATGTGCTGATTTTTATGTAAATATTAATTCATGATATTTTATGAGATTGATTCAATTAAATTGCTGTACGTTTTCCAAGTTCAGATTTTGATTTCGGAAATATGACACTAGCAACAAATCTTTCACAAGAATAAGGTCTTTATGCGTTTCGTGTACATTAATTGGAGTGAATTATTCTTTGATGCTTGATTGATCATGACCCAACAGATTTGTACATCTCTGCATCTCTAGATCATCTGTAATGTTTGGAGCTAGAAGTTATGTATAAAGTAAATAAAAAGTACTTTTCATCCATCCAATTAATTTCAATGGTTAACATTAATAAAGTATGTAGACTCTAAGTCATATCCTATTTAGCTGACCCCATTAAATATATTCATCCATGGAACTTCTAACGAATGACCAATTTAATTGCTCAACTTATCCAGTTCATCTGGAATAGAAGTCTGAAAAGTAGGACCTCGTAGTGTACATTTAATTAGTCAATAAAGATTACAATAGAGAACTATCAAAGTTTTACCCCTCCAGTTTAATTTATCATTGCAGTAAAAGAATGATGGAGAAATGCTGGCAGTACTTGCTTACTTAATCTCTCTGTTACGTCTTCTTCTTATCACACTGTTAGCCCAAATCAACAACAGCTTGTTCAATGGCTGAAATCATGGGTGTTAAGCAAAATCAAGCAAAGGCTAATCAATGGCGGAAATCAAGGGTGTTAGTTCCTAACTAGAGAGACAAATAACAACCTTACGTCACAAGACTAAGAGTATATCTTCTGTTTGAAGACAACATCATTTTGTTGATCCATTCTTTTACGTGTGTGCAAAATTATACTTCAAATTACATCTTCAATCGCACACACATGAACTAGAGTTCCCACATTTATTATAACTCTTCATTTGATAATTGAAGTATATAAACTGACACAACTTCACACAAAAATTTTACTAACACTTTTTAAAACATTGTAAAACATGTAACCGAGGAAGTCCAAGAAATCACAATATATAAACCTCCATCTTCTGATGATTAATAAAGGACCTATAAAACTCCAGAAGCCAACCACAAATCCAAGCTCCATGCTTACATAGAACCAATCCACTTCATCTCCATAATCGTCAATTTCCTCTCCACTTTTGTGGTCAGTTAAAGGTTATGAAATAGTATTGTCAGAACAATTAGGAAGTGGAGGTCCAAAAGTTTGTTGCCAATATAGTAGGATGCATCAAAGCTTTGAAGTTGAGTGCTTAAAGGAATTCGCCCACTCAAGTTGTTATAAGATAAGTGCAAATGATTCAACATTAACAAACTTGGAATACTCTGTGGGATTTCACCATAAAGCTGGTTTGCAGAGAAATCAATTGAGAATAATGATACCATAGCATCAATATTCTTAGGAACTCTTCCTGTAAGAGAATTCAGTGACAAATTTAATGACAACAATGCTCCAACATCCTATTTGAGAGTTACCAAAACAAAAACAGCTTATAAATGTCCCTTGAGACCCCTAAAAGAATAGACAATATTAGATGATGTTTATCACCTATTCATTTTCTAAGTAACTAACGGATGACTAACGGAACTTGAGGCTACCAATATAGAACTTTAACAGCATCTGTAACATTTTCTGTTCAAGTCTTCATGAGCTAAATATTAACTGAATTTTGAATAGTAAGTTAGTTAGTTGATGTGCTTGCCGTGCCTGTTCCATTTCAGAAACTGATCTGTTCTCTTTCTTTGCTTAACACGTGGCAAGATCAATGGTTGTTGATTGAAATTAAATCTTCCATTAAAATGATGTAGTCTTTCATAATCCAATTTTTAACCAACCCAAAATGCAACCAATTACTCCCACATTACCTGGTAGACAAATAATACAGTGTGTGCTTTGGGTACTATTTTTTTAATATAATAATGTTAACACTCTTCTCCAAAATACATCTTTCAGATATTAAAAAATCTTCCAAAAATAAGCCTAACTCTATCCTAGTGGACCACTTCCACCTCAACAATTTAATGATAAAAAATAAAATAAAATTACACTTATGAACCAGATTTTGATCAAGTCCTAAACAATCAAAAAAATTACAATTTACACCTGACAGTTGCCAACAATAAACGGGGCTTTGCATTAGCACGCTTGGATCTTGTAACAGTGTTCAGGAACATGTAGTAGCTGTTAGGGTGCTGCCGTTACCTCTTTGAAATGCCATGTGGACTCTTTTCTCTTTCTGCGTAATAAACCATATGAAATTTAAATTTAACTTTCATGAAATTAGAAAATAACATTAAATTTAACAACTGAAAAAGCAAAAAAACAACAAACAAAAAGCAACCAGTCTCAGATTTTCCAAATTAGTTTGTAGACAAATAATACAGCATGACTATGGGTACTTCTAGGCCTAATTTTTCAAAAAAAATAACAAATTATGGTCTTTGATCAAAAGCGTATTTGTAGAAATTCATAAGAAAATTTGATTCATTATTGAGTCAATAAAATTGAAATTTTGAGCAATGAGAAAATAGCGATTAGAAATTATAGACAAGGATAATTTTTTAGATCGTCGCTTATTCAAAGTTTAAAGTCTAGCTCCTAACACGGTTTGAAAATTTGGTCACTTTGAGATTGACGGAATGCTAAAGGAGGTCAAACCGTATTGTTTGTTTTTATCAAATCAATGAGCCCATAATTCTCCATCTAATTATTTGAATCAATAGATATTATCTATAATAAGTTACTAAATACGATTTTTGGAATAGCATTGACTGAAAGTCTTCTAAAACAGAGTTACTAATTACAATCATGCCAATTATTCAAACTTTGATTCCAAGAAAGAAAATATAATTTTAAATATTTAATAATTGAGATCTAATTACATCACTAAGGAAGCACCTTGTATTATTTTTCAAATTAGTTTTTAAAAATAAAATTGATAATAAAAAACAAAATGGTTATATAATATATATGGGTGGATTACTTGCTTTTGAAGATATGATACTTGATTATCATTTAATTTGCATAAATTAATTTATATGTACAATATCAATGAAATATGTCTTAATTATAGTTGATTAAATTAAGGTAATCTTTTTCCTTGGAAAATAAGATTGTGGAGCATTAATTTTCAAATTCTATTTAGAAGATTCAGTTTGGTAAAAAACTATTTTTAGAAACTTACACATTGTCCCTATAGTTTCTTTCTTTTAATTAAGGAAAATATTTTTATTTTTTTATAGTTGGAGAAAAAAGATTATATTGAGTAGATGGGCCTCCCTATAAGATTCTTCCAAGCACACAGTCTAGGTCAATGGTTGTTG